>NW_028242302.1:600000-993127 GCF_964263255.1 Lissotriton vulgaris
AAACCGAGTTGATTCTCATCGGTGGCTCTGCCAACCCATGGCATTCCAATGTTTGGCCTCCCTCTTTAGGCAACCCCCAGGAACCTGCAGCCTCTGCAAAAAACCTAGTTATTATGATCTCTAGTGATCTGTCTATGAATGCCCAATTTGGTTCAGTAGTTTCTGAAAGCTTTTTCCAACTACGCAGAATAAGGAAGATGAGCAGATTCTTGTCTAGAGAAGCATTGACCCTGGTTATTCTCCCGACTAGATTATGCCAACTCCTTATACTGTGGCATCCCTGCCTGTCAACCTAAACATCTAAAGCAGGTTCAGAACCAAGCTGCCAGACTTATTTATCATCAACCGAAATGGCAGCATGTGACACCTATACTGAAAAATCTACAGTGGCTTCCTGTGGCCAAAAGATGTGTCTTCAAGTTGGGATGCACCATCTTCAAAGCTCTGTATGGTAACAGCCCTGCCTTTATCTCATCCAAAATACAAAGCTATACTCCCTCCCGGGCTCTGCACTCCGGTCATCTGAACTTGTTGACCTCTCCCCGCTTTAAACGCAATAAGGATGGAGGCCTAAGATTTGCTGTCCTAGCGCCTCAATTCTGGAACTCACTCCCGGAGGAGATGAGATTAACTTTTTCTTACACACAGTTCCGAAAACTGCTCAAAACTCATCTGTTTGCCCAATCATACAAAATCTCATCCTTAGTTCCTCCCCCGTTATATCTGCCTTCTCAGCGCCATGAAACCGCCTTGGTGTACATGCGCTATACAAGAATTTTTAACAACACAACATATATATATAATCTTATATATAAGAAAGGAGTGACTCAAACAGATGGACTCGCCAAAGAACAAAAATAAATTTCCACAAGAATGTTTTGTCTTCCGCCTACCTCAAGTAGTCATGCTTGTTTTCTCAGTGGCTGCAACGCTGATACTGCTGGATTTTAAAAAAGCACCATGAGTTTTTGCAGAAAGTAAGAAGAATCTGTCATGTGGCACCATAGACATGTATTGAGGGAATCCCTGCATATACAGTCCTAAATGTTATCAGGGTTATTCACAATAGTAACTTGCACGTATAAGTAATTTACACATGTGAGTTTATGCTCAGCCTTATGATTAACTTTACTACTTTTGACTATTCAACATTTACAAGTGTGAAGTTACTCAAAAGTGTAAGAGTAAACTAACATATGCAAATGACTAGCAAGTGCAATATTTAACATAAAGCTATAGTTTTCTTGTCTTAATTAACTTTTTTACTTTCCCATACCTTAATCAAGGGAGATGTGAGCGCTCTTAACTTTGAAGGAAAATTAGTTAGCATTTTAATGTTAATTATTAATATAAATAATGTAACATATTTATTGTGCATGTTAAACAAAATAAAAAATATTAGGAGAACTATTAATCTAAGTTTGAATTAAATATTTAATCAATTTAAATACACAACATTAAATAAATATTTTTCTGAATTTTAAATTATTAAAAACACCTAATGCAAAAAATAGATATGTATTATGTATTTATAATTACTAAAGGTGATGTATATAATTAATTAAAAGTAATGTGTTATATTTTTATAAAAAGTAATGTCACATTAAGTTTTAAATGTAAAAAGTTATTAAAATATTGTACAATTACATAAATATGCGTTTACATTTTTTTAAATGAAATAATAAATATGATTCATTTTTAGCTAATTGTTTTAAAAGTATTGTTTTTTAACTAGTTTAAATAACTTTAACTTATTTCAAAGTACATTGTTTCCTATGGGTTTTACTTTCAGTTCTATTCTTCATTGATTTCTATAGAGGGGTTTGCTTTACTTGTGGTTAGCCATGTGCTGTGTTAGACTTATGTAGTAAAGGAAGTAACAGAGTCCACTGTAGAAGATAGGTTCCTTTATTGTAAGTTCCTTCCAAGATATAAAGTGCAGAAGTTGATAGGTAGAACCCAGTTGGTCATCTCAGACTGAGCTGCTAACAGCTAGCTCCTGGTGGGGTTCTACTTATCAACTTCTGCACTTTATATCTTGGAAGGAACTTACAATAAAGGAACCTATCTTCTACAGTGGACTCTGTTACTTCCTTTACTACAACTTACACCACTCGACATATTTTGTTTTTGCATATTTATATAGCGCAAACTTTACCCAAATGTATTGGAGCGCTTTACATGAGCAGGGTATTTACATTACACATTCAGGCACTGGGAGATTAAGTGATTTGCCCAGGATCACAGGATGTGGACGCGACTCGAGTCTCGAACCTTTGTTTTCAGCACCAAAGTCGGCAGTCTAGCCGCCGGACCACATCCTCTCCTGCTACTAGTGTTTTGGGTCATTCTTAGGTTGAAACCTACCAGATAGAAAATCTGTCTGGTTTGTTAACAACATCTTGGGGGCATTCGGAGACCTTCCCAGGGAATGCATTCCACCCATTGCTTACTAGTGGCTTTGTGGTTTGTAACTCACATTTGCTTACCTTCAATTTGCTGGCTCTATTTGTTTTAGGCTATTCAGCTTGAGTTTGTCCCTCCATTGCCCAAATCCTTTTAACTGTATTCTTCAACCAGCACTGGAGTTATGTAATCAGTAATTTAAATCGTGTTCTTATCTTGTCACATTTGCTGTGCATTCAAGGACAGAGGTCCAGGGAGCTTGGGGTTTACTTTTCTTTTTCTGACTTCAAAGTGAGAGGATTTATTTGACAATCATGCTGGCTACTGGGGAACTGCTTGAGGAAGGCTGTTCAATGTTGTTATTTTACTATCACAAAACAAAATGTAAATATCTGCAAATTAACTGTTCTGATATTTCAGAATACATCAGAATTAGAAAAGTACAAATAAAGCAAATTTTTGGGTGATTATGAAGGAAACAAATATTTTAATACATTTAAAACAAATCAATACACTAGGTGATAACATTTCCTTCGTGGACTGTATATTTTTACCAGTAAACGTGTATGTCTGTGCAAATGTAAGGGTCATTTCAATTGAAGATGTGTTGTCTGTATTCGCAACGCTCTACCACACCATGCATACTCCACTTTACCCCACTCCATTCTACTCTGCACCACTTCACACTATCCCACTCCACTCCGAGTCAGTTCACACTGCGCCATTGAACTCTATTCTGTACCACTGCACTCTACGCCACTTTACTCTAAGCCTCTCTACTCTACACCACTCTAGTCTATGCCGATCCACTCTATTCCAAAACACTCTTTGTCACTCTACTCTGCAACACTGCATTCTATGCCACTGCACTCTATGCCAATGCACTTTACTCTATACTACTCCACTCTACACAGTGCACTTCATGCCAATCCACTAGACACCACTTTAATCTACTCTGCACTTTACACCTCTACGTCACTGCACTGTACTCTACCATGCACCACTCCACTCTGCTCTAAAACAATCTACTCCATGCCACTCCACTTAGAGCCACTTCACTCAGCGCCAATGCACTCTGTACCGCTTTACTGAAAATCAATGCACTCTATGCGACTGCACTCTCTGCAGCACTGCACTCTATGGCACTATACTCTACGCTGCAGCATTTCATGCCCCTGCAATCTACACCAGTGTACTCTACATTACTGCACTTTATGTCACTGTGCTCAACTCTGCAACACTCTATGTAACAGCACCCTACGCCACTGCACTCTACTCCAGTGTACCCTCCATCACTGCGCTCTAACAGGCACATGCATCAAGAAATGAGTTTGCGTTTCCTTATCTGCGATTTTTAAGGAATTGCAAAACGTGATGCATCACAAAATCTGCGAATAAATAAGGAATCGGTAAAAATCGTAGAAAATATTGAGATTTCTTGTTTTTGCAAACTTGCAAATTGCGATTTCGCAATTTCCGGGGTCGCACATTGATGCATGTTGATGACATCAGAACCAGGAAGTGTGCACTCCAAGCCTCATTTTCAGTGCTGAGGCTCAGGGAGAGGAGGGAGCTGGCTCTGGGAGAAGTAGAGGAGTTTGAGAGAGAGAGATTGAGAACACCTGCAAACAACAGAACATGGAACCTGCACAAACAGTAGAGGACAGCCAAAGTGCCAGAAAAAGAAAAGTGAAATTCTCTGAAAAAGAAATTGAAACTCTGATTGAGGGAGTATTGCACAGCCACAATAAGCTGTTTGAAAAAGCTTCTCTGAAGGTACCTGAGCAGGAGAAAAGGAAGATATGGATCCGGATCCAGAACAGAGTCAATGCAATTGGGGTGACTCATCGTACCAATGAAGAACTAAAAAAGAGATGGTATGATCTGCGCAGTCGGGCCCAGGTGCGCATTGCAGACCGGTTGAAGGAGGCACATAAAACAGGAGGGGGTACACCACCAGACACTGGAAACACTCCCATGGAGGATTTGGTGGAGTCAACAATCCAGCCTGAAGCTGTTGTTGGTGTGATGCAGCTGGACACCTCAGGAACTGCACACACGTCTGAAGGTAAGAGGAATGCATGTTTACATTGTGCCAATTACTGAAGTCAGAATGTCAGCTCAGCACAATGTAAGCGCACACTGTAAAGCATTTACTACAATTACATTACTATGGGAAGTGCATCATGGGAGATGTAGTCAGGGCAAGCAGTTACAATGACAAACATACACATATGTATAAAACGATTTCAAATAGTATAGCAGATGTTCAAAAGAAATTGAAATTTAATATTTCTCACTGTGACATAACCTCACAAGCATACATTAATGCTGTTTTGCACTGTTTAACCTCCCAGATGCAGAACGTGGTGAGGCCGGGGACAGTGAGGTCCTGGAAATGCAGCACAGCAGCGCTTCAGAACCTGAGGACACACGAGCTCAGCCAACTGCACAGTCACGTGCACCACATTCCCGTAGGTCACCTGTCCCAACACTGGTTCCCATGGCGTCAGATGATTAGGCCAATGCAGCACCTGACGTCAGCCTTCGTCAAAGTATTAGTGATAGAGCGCGCAGTTCACCCGGGTCACCAATTTTCTCACACGCACTGGGCCCCGTCGTGCATTTTATTTCAATCTGTGATTCCTGTGAACCGGGTGAGATCCCGACACGCTACTATGAGTAATCAATGGTTCAGGATTACCTCTGCTTACCATGCACCTGACTTACCACAGGCACAAACTTACGATGGACCTAGAGCTAAAAGGGAAAATAGTAGACAGGACCTTAAAACATTTCTTTACGTCCATACATTTTATCCACTTTTCTGTAAAATGACCACAGACACCTGATGAAGTTTAACACTTTATATGAAATTTCAAAAAGAAAATGCCAAGACAATAAGCGATATGCAGAACACAATGTCAAACATTAATATCAACATCAATAGGTAACTTTGCACAAAGAAAATCACGATCATTGAGATATATGGGAAGACTAGAGGTGGGGTTTGGCACAAAACTAATCACTGTAATTTTATACTAAGACCGGTGTTGTGGAGGGACCTAAAACATGTACTTATCCTTATCACTTACGACTATTCTTACTAAGTTCACTGCAATCCACTAAAGGAAAGGGAAAAATGGGAACAAGCTATTATTTATGACAAAATCAATGATCTCCTAAAGGAGGTGGGGAGAGAAGGCATCAAACTAAATCAGACACATATACTGGATGTTTCAACGGCAATAGAGCAATATCACAGGTAGAATGCTTTAATAGATTATACGAGAGAGAGAGAGCGAGAGAGAGAGAGAGAGAGAAACAAGATACAGAGAATACGCAAACCCACAAACAATATTTACCTAATTCAGATTTAGACCAACCCTGGCCACGGGTCAGTTGGGAAGACGGGGACAAGGACCCTCAGAAAAGGCACACCAGAATGCGATCAGGTACAACCCACGGACAGATCAGGACAGGATACCCCTCAGGTTTGGGTCAAAGGACTGGGCCTCCCAGGGAACGACCAACACCCACAGCTTCGGACAGCAACGCCTGCGTTACCCCTTTCTGCAAGTAATCCGCCAGAAACCCCGATTGGATTTTCGAATCTCCCAGCAAAGTGCTTCGCCAGCACTTAGGAATTTCCACCCCTTAGGAGTTTGTGGAAAGTATGGACAGAGTGCTTCGCAGCACTTTCAGATTGAGCACCTATTGAGATCGTAGGGTCAGTGACAGGTCTGCTACTCGGACAAGTCGGACAATTTCCATAAGCTAAACTAGGGCAATTATACAATTCTGGGGACCCTCAGACCACCCACTAATGTTGCAAGTGACAGTTTCCCATATTTTGATTGGTCAGGAGAGGTGGTGCGATCATTACCACCTCCTAAAATTCAGCTTTCCCATATTAAATATTCAGGTTTGCATATCCGCCCCCTGGGTTCACGTTCTCATCCATAGAATACAACAGAAAGTATGAGCGCATAAGACAGTTGCAACAAAGTCTGTTAATTTCAAGGTGATTGTCCACATTTTGTGCTGGGTTCTCAGGCGCATTTTGCTTCAGGAGCCAGCTGGCTTGGTTCAGCTTCTGCGCAGTCGAGTTTCTCCCAGGTCACATGGCAAAACCCAGAGGAGCTTCAAATATGGCGTAGCTTAAGCACTCCCAGCCCCCAAAGACGCGGTACATGGAAAGTAAGCGAAAACAAATTAATATCACATCCAGAATGATTACACTGTATACCATGAAAAATCTTATCCAACCCTTACTTTATAATGACTATAGCATTAAAGTTTAGTGCGAAAAGATAGATAAGCAAAGGCAGCGGTAGCAAGCAGAGAGCGTGGTGAGAGTCAAGCGGCCATTTTAGCAACAGTGCGCATGAGCACAGAACTCCCTCCAGAATGCGAGTGCGTCACATCACATGGGTATGACCGGCGCATGCGCAGACTGTATTTCAGCAAAGCAGCCATTTTCCTTAATGCAAGCTTCGTTAATTATGAAAAACATACAGGCAAGCATCCGGGGACACCCGCGTGTTTGGGAAAACGTACAACAACCGACAAATAATGATTTTTAGTAATTTTATACAGTTCGCGAGGTTCTTGCACGGGGCAAGGCGCTTCACGTGCAAATCCTTGCTCCATCAATCCCCTCTTTGATGATATTTACTATCATCACTACAAAAAGGAAACAGATGCCAACTTTTCTCATTCATCCACATCACTCATTTCAATTTCGACAAATTTATTGTTCAGTTTTCTTTCAGCTTCTCTATGAGAGTGGTGATTTTTCGCCTTTTTGTATATAGTATTCTTTAATTCTTCTAATTCCAGTTCATCAATATTTCTTTTCACCCCCCTCTGATTTACTGTGTATTTCTTTTTATACTTCTGGCATTTGCAGCAGATAAAAATAATCAATACACTTATACCTATCACAACTATTGGCATCAGTATTTTCCACAACAGGTTTCTACCTAGGTTAGCAAACCAACTACCTATAGAGGAGAGACCTCCAGTCAGTCTCGTCCAGGCACTGTCAACCTCCAATGGTTTGAGTTCCTTTTCCAAATTAGTTACGTTTTTCACATATTGGTTTAATTCGATACTTTTATCTGGAATGTAAGTGCAACAATGTTGCGCTTTCAGCATTCTACAGACTCCACCCTCTTTTGCTAATAGGGTGTCAAGGGCAAGACGGTTTTGTAAAACCATTGATCTGATCGCAACCATTTCGGTATTGACCATCAGGAATCCTGCAGCAGTGTCCGTTGATAACCGGTCCACTACTGTAGACAATTTGCAGATCCTATGGGTGTTCAGAACTACCCCCATTCCAGGTATCAGTGCACTGAAAATATCACCTATAATTTCACCTACACTTTCACGTCTACTACGCACTAAGCCATTAGTATCTTCATCGCTTCCAGCTGCATTATTCACATGGTATATTTTCGGGAAAACAATGCCAAAGTAGCAGCTTCCATACCAGTGATCCGGCAATTTGAAATAAGCCTTGTTCCCACATATATAATATATTCCGGGAAACACAGGTTCTGACCCATTTTTGAAACCCCAACCTCCAATTACCTTGTAATTATGTTCACACTCGCTGGAACCAATGAATACATTGTTATAGTACTCTGTCTTTTCCCTATGGATACAAAGTTTCCCCTTTCGTTCAAAATCCAGCAACAAGGCAGGATTAGCTTCGCCTTGCGAGGTGTTATCCATGTGCTCAGCCCACCTAGGGACTCTATCCTTTTCGTCATTTGCCTTCTTTTGAAACTTTTCTCTCCTTCTGTCTGCCATCTTAATGAACATCTTTTCCTGCTCTTGCAGAGAACATGTCAGATTGGATTCTCTAGCTTCATTTAAATCTATGTTACCTATAGTCAGAAAATATTCTCCCATATAACGGGTCACATCACTTTTAGTATGTACACGGTTCAAGTGTCCTCTAACAGGCAATTCAGAAAATACTACGTCATCATTTGAATAATAGTATTGCAAGGTGCTTCTATAGAACAAGCTAGCTAATATACTACAGGAGATTCCATAGGTCAAAGGCAGATGGTGGTATGTCACGCCTTCAGCCACGGAAGTTGGCAGCTTCATGCAGACATAACAGTCCTCTATTTCCATAGCTTCTACGTAATGCACTAACAAGTTAGCGAAAACATTTAAATGCGTCCTGTTTTTCATTCTGTGAAAATGTAGTCCATCCTCATCTAATGCTTCTAAATTAGGTCGTGTGTGTGTCAGTCTGACTTTGTTGTCACGTCTTTCTAAGCTACGTGGTGTTTCTGCAGTCTGTATATTTCCTACGTCTACTGCTTCGGGTTCAGTGGGGGACAAGTTAGGATTTTTACTTATCATAAAAGGTAGAAAAACTGTTAGTCCTATCCACATTACTATTAGCATGGCTATACTACACAAGCATATCTTACAACAGGTTTTGAGACACCCACACCTGGATCTCCCAGAGACACTCGGATCAGACATTTTTAGCTTACAGGTGGCTTTTGCTACCCCTCTTCGTTTCTTTGCACCAAAGGCTCACTTCGCGGCTCTTTCAAGGAGGGTCTTCGTCAGAGCTCCGATCAGCAATGGACTCTTCGTCACTGTTGCCACTGTGATGTGGTTCGTCTATTTCTTCCAACACAAAGTAAGTCCACTCAGGGCTTCGATAACGTCGGTTCTGTTTCTTTAGCCTGTCGCTTTTTCTCAGCGATTTTCCTTGGGCTGCCCTTTTTTCACTCTGAGCCCTTTTTCGGTCTTTATCGTTTTCTTCAACTGTCTTTAGTCTGAGCCTTAGTCTCTTGACGTATCGGGGTGCACTCCTTCCCCCTTTTCTCCCAGTGGTTGAGGAGACTTCGCCTTCTTCGTGCACTCTT
The DNA here is from genome assembly GCF_964263255.1 of Lissotriton vulgaris. NCBI lineage: Eukaryota > Metazoa > Chordata > Amphibia > Caudata > Salamandridae > Lissotriton > Lissotriton vulgaris. Next base: position 609,312 of record NW_028242302.1, read on the forward strand.
TTCACCTTTTGTTGTGGCACCTCTGTATTCCTGCCTGTCTGACTAGTTCCAGGTCTTTCGTCTACCTCTTCTGCCTGGTCCCTATTCTGACCCTGCTCAGATTCGAATCGCACTTTCTTTTTATTTTTGGTTACTGTTGTTTCCGTTGTCTGAGCACTTTGATCTAGTTCTATCTGTTCCTGTTCATGCTCTTCGATCTCTTCACTTTCTTCTGCATGAACGTCAGCTCTAATTTCTAACTGTCCCTCTTCACTCTCTGGAGTCTCAGGAGAGTTTTCGATGTCTTGATCTGACCCTACTTGGCCTATTTCCTGATCAGGTGTGATGGGATTCTCGTTGACCTGACCTTCTCCTTCTAGTTCTAACTCACCTGGACTATCCCACTCACTGTCTAAATAGGAATATTTCCTGGTTCGTATTGGATCATGAACCTGGTCGTCGGCGGGATACCATTCAACGTCTCGACTTGTGCTCGGCAGTTCGATGTCAGCTAGCTCCGGAATTTCTTCCTCGGAGGCTTCTTCAGCTGCACTGCCTTCAGCTCCAGTCGCGTTTTCTCCAGATACCCGCTTCGTGTGGCTGGCGTGGATCCACTTCGGTACACCAGCGCACTTTACAGCAGTAGTAGTGACGAGGATCACTTGTCGTGGCTTTCCCCACCTTGGCTTCAGGCAACTGCTCCGGGTGTGTTTCTTTAACGCCACCCAATCTCCTGGTCGCAGATTATGCGCTGGAGTCTCTGGCCACTCGTCTTCTGTCTCTCCAATCTGCTGAGAGAGAGAACGCACTTGGTCACCCAGCTGCTTGCAGTATTCTAATACCATATCATCAGAAATGCTTAGCAGTTTGTGTCCGGGTACCCATGCCTGTCGCATTACTCTTCCCATCAACACTTCATGGGGACTTAGGCCAGTTTTTCTGTTCGGGATACTTCTCAGACTCATCAGCACAAGGGGTAAAGCCTCTATCCAGTTCATCTTTGTGGAGTCACACATTTTTCCCAATCTGGATTTCAGGGTGCCATTTATTTGTTCCACTACCCCAGAAGCCTCTGGACGGTAGGCACAATGCAGTCTTTGCTTCATCTTGAATGCTTTACAGAGTTCCAATAGGACTTCGTTGGCAAAATGCCCACCTTGGTCCGTTTCGATAGTCTCTGGGATTCCATACCTAGGTATCAACTCCCTGAGCAATAGCTTGGCAGTGGTTAGGGCATCATTTTTCTTTGCTGGGTAAGCTTCCACCCACCTGGAGAACAGGCAAACTATGACTAGGATATATCTATATCCCTTGCATTTGGGCATGGTTACAAAGTCGGCCTGCATTCTCACAAAGGGACCTACTGCCTTTCCAACAGTACTTTGTTTTACTACAGTCTTCTTTCCTGCATTGAATTGCTGACACACTAGGCACCTCTGGCACAGCCTTTCCGCCTGGTTCCTGAACCTTGAGTTACAGAACACTTTGTCAAACACTCGGCACATTGCGTCTCTACCCATATGTGTTGGTTCATGTATCATTCGGATCATGGGGTCAATCAAGCTATCAGGCAGTACAGGCACGCCAGTCGAGTTTACCACCACACCATCTTCTCTCAATTTGCATCCTTCCTCTGCCCATTTTCCCTTTTCCTTTCTGTCTGTAGCCTGTTGCAACTCTTTCAATTCTTCCCACGTTGACACATTCTCAAACAACATAAGTTGGCAGCTGGTTCCACTCCACAGTGCAATTTGTAGGGACATGTGATGTCGGGCACAAAACTGTGCAATTTGGTCAGCATACCTATTACCGGCAGTCACATCATCATTTCCAGATCTGTGAGCCGCACACTTGACCACAGCCAATTCTTTGGGCAATTGGATAGCTTCCAGTAAGTTATGCACCACCTTTCCGTTTCTGATAGGGGTGCCCGAGGAAGTCATGAATTCTCTTTGCAGCCACAATTGGCCGAAGTCATGAACAACCCCAAAACAGTACTGGCTGTCTGTATAAACTGTAATCCTTTTGTTCTTACCCCTCTTACATGCTCTAGTTAACGCGATGAGCTCCGCCACTTGTGCAGATTTCACTTCGCTCAGGTAAGATGCTTCTATGGTTTCTGTTAAAGTAACCACAGCATAGGCAGCACTCAGGCCCCCACTTTCATGTCTTAAGCACGAGCCATCTACGAACATGGTCTTGTCCCCATCAAGTAATGCTATTTCACGGATATCCGGACGGGGCTTTGTACTGTACTCAGTGAAATCGATGCAATTATGTTCTCCTCCCTCTTCAGTTTCTACTTCCAGAGGGACTGGCAACAAGGTTGCAGGGTTTAGGACGTTGCACCGGGAAATAGTTATATTTTCGGCGCCAATTAAAATTCGCTCATACCTGGTCAGCCGACTAGGTGTGAGGTACTGGGTCTTGGTTCTGGTCAGTAGGATTACAACAGAATGAGGAACATATACAGTGACATGATGTCCCATGACAATGTTCTCACTCTGTTCCAGACTGACGCAAGTAGCAGCAACTGCCTTCAAGCATCCAGGTAATCCAGCAGCCACCGGATCTAAAGTGGCTGAAAAATAGGCCACTGGTCTTCTAACCAGTCCGTGCTCCTGGGTCAGGACTGAAAGTGCACAATTCTCTCTTGTGTCACAGAATAGCTCAAAAGGCTTGGTATAATCAGGCATACCCAATGCAGGAGCGGTACACAGGCAGTTTCTCAGAGTTACCCAAGCGTTCATGCTTTCGCTGTCCCAACTGACGGGGTCTTCTACCCCTTTCCTTGTCATTTTTATCAGGGGTCTTGCTAGAGCCGCAAATCCTACAATCCATTGTCTGCAGTAACCTACGACTCCCAAGAACATTCTCACCTCTTTCTGAGTTCTGGGCAGTTCCATTGCTTTGATTATTTTAATTCTCTCGGCAGTGACTTTCCTGATTCCTTTCTCTATCTGGTGCCCCAGATATTTTACTGAGTTTTTACAAAATTGTAACTTGTCAGGCGACACTTTATGTCCTCCTTTTCCTAAGTGATTCAGCAAGGCAATTGTGTCAGTGACACAGTCAGTCTGGGTTTTAGACGCCACCAACAGGTCATCTATGTACTGCACTAAAACAGACTCTCTTGGCAGCACTAGGGATTCAAGGCACTTTTTCAGTATTTGATTGAAAATCGATGGACTTTCGGTGTACCCCTGAGGGACACGATTCCAGACATAGATATGGCTGTCAAATTCAAAACTGAAAAGGAACTTGCTTTCTGGATGCAATGGGATGGAAAAGAACGCATGGCACAGGTCTATGACAGTGAACCATTCTGCATTCCAAGGGATCTGATACAGGATCACTGCAGGGTTGGGCACAACAGGACAGCAAGGCACAACAATTTGGTTTACCTTGCGCAAATCTTGCACTACCCTGTACTTTCCACTAGGCTTCTTGATCCCAATTATTGGTGAATTACAGGGACTGCTCATCACTTCCTCTATTATTTCTGCTTCGAGCAGCCTGGTAATTTCCGTTGCCACTCCAGCTTTTACTTCTGCACTCATTTTGTATTGTCTGGTTTTCGGGTATATAGCATTTGCTTTTATTGCTATTTTAACTGGGTCCACATTTGCCATCAAGCCTACATCTTTCCCTGTGAAATCCCATACTTCTGGAACTACTCTCAACTGGAGTTCTTCAGGTAAATCTTCAACAGTCAAAGGCTTTATATCAGAATCTTGTCTGACTAACATCAGTTTGTACAGGCCATCTTCATCTGGTGTCTGAATTTCGACGCCATTTGGTGTGCAGAAAATGGTACAACGCATCTTGCACAACAAATCACGTCCTAACAGGTTCACAGGACTGGAATCACAGACCACAAATCTGTGCATTTCTTTGAAATTTCCTATAGAAATTTCCATTGGTTCAGTTACTGGAGTACTTATTATCTGATTGGAGACGCCCACTACTTGGATCGCTTCTCCCGAGAGGGGTAGGTTAGGAACATCCACTGTCCTTACAGTAGATCTGGTAGCGCCAGTGTCCAACAGAAAGGTGACATCTTTTCCTTCAACCTTTCCTTCAATGTATGGTCCAGTCTGGTCTACCGGTAAGGAGGCGCCAAGCACGCACTCCTCATCCTCCCCTCTCAGGCCCCGTCAATCTTGATTCTCACAGAGGAAGGTATCATTTAACAAGTACTGTGGAATGACTGCGTTTCTTTCACTCTCGACTTCCCATGCTTCCGCCCTCTCATTCTGCTGACCCTGATTCTTAAAATTCTGTCTGGGAGCGCGAGGTACTGGAGGTAATTTTACCTGTTGCTGATTCTTTCTCGTCCCCTCTTTCGGCACCTGTGGATTTAAACCATTTACAGGGGCATTACCGGCCTGCAGGTGTGGACACTCGTCTCGCCAATGCCCTATCTGGCCGCACCCATGGCACGGAAATTTCTTCATGGCCTCTTCCCTACTCATTTTAGTGCGGGGCTTCCCTCCTCCCCTAGCAGTGGCATTCTGAGCATTGTTACCAGAGGTCAATTGGCTTAATTGTTTCTCTTGTTGTTCAGCTAATTTTACCTGTGCCCACATGACCTTTTCCTTGAGGGCTTTCTTTTTATTTTCGATTTCATCTTCACAGTACTTTGCATATTTCAAGACATCATCTATGGGCTTTCCCTGCCAACTGATTTTGTTATCTCGAATCCATTGTGAGATTTCAGGTCTCAATCCTAGCACGAATCTGTAGCTGAAGTGAGTCATGTCTTTCATGTCTACGTTATCAATACCGCTGTAAGTTTTAAATACCTGCAGTAACCTTTCATAAAATGAATGCACCGTTTCATCACGTTCTTGGGTGGTTCTATCTATTCTGGTCCAATCCGTCTCCTTTGCTGGCACCTTTTTCTTGAGGTATTGTATGACTTGCTCATACTTCCTCATTACTTCAGCCGCAGGAGCTCCTGTTTTCTCATCTCTGGGGAATTCTTCACTGGGCCAATCAATTTCAATTTTACAGTCGGTCCACAAATCTACAGGGACCACAATGTCGAAAAACCCATCCAGGTCTTTCAAGAGGCATTTCTGAACTTTTATGAATCGTTCTACCTGCCTGTACCAGTCGACAGGTTTCTCACGTAATTTTGGGAAGTCATTTGTAAATGACACAATATCTTGTCGGGACCAAGGGACATGGACATACTTCCCTCCCGGGACCTCTCTCATGGGGCACAATTTTTCTGCAGGAATTACTTCTTTCAGCATATATTCTGACGCTTGGGATTTCGCCCTATTGTCTTCCTTTTTCTTTGCCCACCGGGTTCTCCATTTTCCCACCTCTCCCCACTTTTGCAGGAGCTTCAACAATTCCTTTACCTGGATCTGTTTTCCCATTACATTCAGGCTTTCTAAATCCTTGTCTGAAAAGTCTACTCTGTAGGGTTTCTGAAGAATTTTGGAACGACTAACATCAATTCCCATTTCTGTGGCTGTATCCATTATCCTTTCATGGAGCAATCTAGCACTCCGGGTAAGATTTTTGCTGATGAACAGTAACTCTTCTTCATTGTACGAGCTTAGGCGTTCAACTCATACATTTCCAGCCATCATTTCTTCTATTTCTATTCTCAATTTATAGATCTCTAATGCTTTGGGTTGGGGGGTAGTCTCCTTCTCCAGCTCCTTGGACCACCTGTCTAATTCTTCTGGGGTTACTACAGTAGCACTCCTAATCCCAGTTGCGCCTTCAATCGACACTTCTCTTATTCTAGGCTGACTTCTTGCCCCTATCGTGCTAGTCCTAGGTTCTCTAATGGGCAAATCCATCAGCACCACAGACTCACATTCACTTTCCTGGTCCTCATCTATAAATATTTCTTTCTTTGCGGAAGGGACACTAGGAGTAGTCAATATTGGGGTGATAGCAGGAGGCTGGGGACTAATCAGGTCATTTCTGTACAGGGGAATAGCTGGACCAATAGTTACTGGAATAGTCAGGGAATCAGGATGGGGATGTATCTGGGCAATGGTTCGAACTAAATCTTCTCGCTGTCTATTCAGGGCCTCTTTTTCCTTTTCTCGCAGAGCCTTTTCTGCAGAATTGTCATGCAATACCTGTGGTACTAAGGACGGATAAATACTTGGGGCAGTCGGAGTGACCAATCGGGGTGGATTTTCTCCGAACGGCTGATAATTTGGGACTGTGGATTTAGGTCTGCAAAACCCATCCCCGTTACTGGCTTTACTGTCTGTACCCGTTCCATCTGTATCACTATCCCTCCTACATCTGGGATACTTTGAAAATGGATTCGGGGAATGTACAGGCTCTGACTCTGCAACATAGGGGGGTGGATTTTTCATTAACAAATCTTCCAGGTGCTCATCTTCTGAGTCCCCTACAGGCATTAAGTGATGGGTCTTTTCTTTACATTTACCTCCTTTTTCTTCTAATACCCCCATCATGGGAAATAATCCTTCAGTCAACATGGATTGCCTCCACTGTTTCATTTTCTGCTCTTTGGTTGGTGTAGGAAGCCTAGGATACCATTTACTCACTCCCTTATCCATCCTGGGTTTATCTCGCTCTGCAGCCTCAATTTCCCATTCCTCCAGAGCTTCGTACTGTGTCAATCTAGGTCTGGGGTGTAATTCATTCATGCGGGTCCTTAGGTTAAACAGGATCCGACCATTAAATGTACCTTCAACAGGGAATGCTAGGACTCCGTCATCTACAGTATACTTTGCCCAATTTTCTAACCAGACACAAGTGTGATACCCTTTATCAAACAACATGAAAGAAGCAGGGGTATTCGGCGGGGGAATGAGCACACCTTCCCTCGTTCTAATAGGCTTGTCGGTTTTGAAAAAATTCTTTACTTTGTCGGAAAATGACAGTTTTCTCTTTATTCCATACATCATGTGCGGTCTACCTCGTATAAGCTGATCCTTATGAAATCCTAGGTGCTTTGGGTTCGGTATAAAATCTGGATACCACATATAATTTTCCAGACCCTCTTCTAACTCGGCTTGATTAATTTTGTCTACCTTTGTGCTACCAATGCTAGCGCGACTTTTATTTCACAATACCCAATCAGGTCAGTGATTACAAATTCCTTTGTCCAATGGGTGCGCGGCCTTTTCGCGAGACAGAGTCTCACGCTTCGGCACTCACCCCTCCTTCACAAATTCAGCTCCGCTACACGCCCGCTGTTTTGACCAATACCAGCGCGGCACGGAGTGACGTCAGAGCAGCTCTCCGACCAACTCCCTCCTTCACAAGGTAACGGAAACTTTTTACTCTCCCTAAAGTGCGAATACAGAGTTTATTTAACAACACGCAACGTTTGCCACTATGTCTGAGTGTTCTAAAAAGATAGAAAAACTTTCTCTCGCTACAAGTAAACCACTTCTGTCTACTTTTCATTCACTCTCGGATAGACTTCTTTGCCTGTCCTTTCACACTAGTAACATAGAACCCGTTATTCTTCTGACTCATCCACCTTAGTCGGGGATATGTACTGAGCCAGGATTTCACCAGCGAACTATCTTACTTACCAGACAAGCCTCGGAGCCCCTACTACTCCTTCCGTATGCGACCCTTACTAGGTGATATCGCAATGAAAGTTTTATAAAGGACTCGTAGCTGTCATTCACTCTAGAAAACAAAGGTCCTAATTAGTGCTTCCAGTTATCCTAACCCTGCACTAATGATTCAAACCCTAGTGACTTCAACAGCTAACCGGATTCTGCTCACCGTTAGCTAAAATACTTCCCCGGGGATTCGGACTACACTGAACATTCACAAACAATTCTGGGTTAATTCAACATACAATATTTATAGCAGCAATGCAAAATCATGCACATTTATACAAAAAAAAAAAAAAAAATTCCTAATTTTGAAAAATACAGTAGAAATCAGCAGCACGTTTTTATTTTCACGGTTTGTTTATGACTTATCCTGTCTACCTAATCTAACTAGTCCAAACCATCCTCTGGCTGCCAGAAAATTACTGATAGAGCGCGCAGTTCACCCGGGTCACCAATTTTCTCACACGCACTGGGCCCCGTCGTGCATTTTATTTCAATCTGTGATTCCTGTGAACCGGGTGAGATCCCGACACGCTACTATGAGTAATCAATGGTTCAGGATTACCTCTGCTTACCATGCACCTGACTTACCACAGGCACAAACTTACGATGGACCTAGAGCTAAAAGGGAAAATAGTAGACAGGACCTTAAAACATTTCTTTACGTCCATACATTTTATCCACTTTTCTGTAAAATGACCACAGACACCTGATGAAGTTTAACACTTTATATGAAATTTCAAAAAGAAAATGCCAAGACAATAAGCGATATGCAGAACACAATGTCAAACATTAATATCAACATCAATAGGTAACTTTGCACAAAGAAAATCACGATCATTGAGATATATGGGAAGACTAGAGGTGGGGTTTGGCACAAAACTAATCACTGTAATTTTATACTAAGACCGGTGTTGTGGAGGGACCTAAAACATGTACTTATCCTTATCACTTACGACTATTCTTACTAAGTTCACTGCAATCCACTAAAGGAAAGGGAAAAATGGGAACAAGCTATTATTTATGACAAAATCAATGATCTCCTAAAGGAGGTGGGGAGAGAAGGCATCAAACTAAATCAGACACATATACTGGATGTTTCAACGGCAATAGAGCAATATCACAGGTAGAATGCTTTAATAGATTATACGAGAGAGAGAGAGCGAGAGAGAGAGAGAGAGAGAAACAAGATACAGAGAATACGCAAACCCACAAACAATATTTACCTAATTCAGATTTAGACCAACCCTGGCCACGGGTCAGTTGGGAAGACGGGGACAAGGACCCTCAGAAAAGGCACACCAGAATGCGATCAGGTACAACCCACGGACAGATCAGGACAGGATACCCCTCAGGTTTGGGTCAAAGGACTGGGCCTCCCAGGGAACGACCAACACCCACAGCTTCGGACAGCAACGCCTGCGTTACCCCTTTCTGCAAGTAATCCGCCAGAAACCCCGATTGGATTTTCGAATCTCCCAGCAAAGTGCTTCGCCAGCACTTAGGAATTTCCACCCCTTAGGAGTTTGTGGAAAGTATGGACAGAGTGCTTCGCAGCACTTTCAGATTGAGCACCTATTGAGATCGTAGGGTCAGTGACAGGTCTGCTACTCGGACAAGTCGGACAATTTCCATAAGCTAAACTAGGGCAATTATACAATTCTGGGGACCCTCAGACCACCCACTAATGTTGCAAGTGACAGTTTCCCATATTTTGATTGGTCAGGAGAGGTGGTGCGATCATTACCACCTCCTAAAATTCAGCTTTCCCATATTAAATATTCAGGTTTGCATATCCGCCCCCTGGGTTCACGTTCTCATCCATAGAATACAACAGAAAGTATGAGCGCATAAGACAGTTGCAACAAAGTCTGTTAATTTCAAGGTGATTGTCCACATTTTGTGCTGGGTTCTCAGGCGCATTTTGCTTCAGGAGCCAGCTGGCTTGGTTCAGCTTCTGCGCAGTCGAGTTTCTCCCAGGTCACATGGCAAAACCCAGAGGAGCTTCAAATATGGCGTAGCTTAAGCACTCCCAGCCCCCAAAGACGCGGTACATGGAAAGTAAGCGAAAACAAATTAATATCACATCCAGAATGATTACACTGTATACCATGAAAAATCTTATCCAACCCTTACTTTATAATGACTATAGCATTAAAGTTTAGTGCGAAAAGATAGATAAGCAAAGGCAGCGGTAGCAAGCAGAGAGCGTGGTGAGAGTCAAGCGGCCATTTTAGCAACAGTGCGCATGAGCACAGAACTCCCTCCAGAATGCGAGTGCGTCACATCACATGGGTATGACCGACGCATGCGCAGACTGTATTTCAGCAAAGCAGCCATTTTCCTTAATGCAAGCTTCGTTAATTATGAAAAACATACAGGCAAGCATCCGGGGACACCCGCGTGTTTGGGAAAACGTACAACAACCGACAAATAATGATTTTTAGTAATTTTATACAGTTCGCGAGGTTCTTGCACGGGGCAAGGCGCTTCACGTGCAAATCCTTGCTCCATCATTAGCACCGCAACTACACCAACAAAGATCCGGAGAGGCAATCGCAGAGTGCAACGGAGAAGACGCCGAGCACGCAGACCACAGCAGGTGGAGCAGACAAATCAGGTCTGGGGTGGCCTGGAGGGACAGATGCTCAGTTCACATCGCCTGCAGGGCAAGAACACTCGATCAAGGAGGAAATAGCAAAGATGTCAGGCAACATAGTAGTACTGGATAGTAGTGTGCAGGAACTGACAAAGGTCATGCAGGAGGGGCATGCATCGCACAATAGACAGCATCGCCAACTCATGCAGCAGCTCAATCTGCAAGTAAAGTCTAAAAATAGGCTGGTCACAGCAACAGCACTGCTGGCGCGTAGATCTGTGACCATGCAGACCCAAATGTGTCATTGGAGCGGAGATGTTGCTAAAGCACTAGATCAAGTAACAAATGCGGTTGAGATGATGGATGCATCCACTAGTGGAGGCAACATGTCTGCACAGGAAGAAAGTAGTGAGTGTGCCTCAAGCATGGACAGTACAACAATGCCAGTTGGAAGTGCAGTGAGACGCAATACACGCAGCGCCACCCCATCCACTACCAACGTGAGGCAAGAAGATGCTGCCGCAGACAGGCGTCTGGGTGTTCGCGGGAAAAACGCTAGGCTCCCAAGCACAATATTTGCCTGAGATGGTGAATTAACCATTGTTACGATGTGACCTAATCACTGACTTTCAAGTAATAGTTATTTTAAATTTTCAAATGTTTTTGGCAAGACTCTTGTGCCACTAGTCACTTTGGAAGTGTGCTTCAGTTCCCTGGTCACAATTTGTTTACATAAAGCTTACTTTTCATTTCATGTACTGTGTTTGTGTCATCATTACTCACCTTGAAGGACTGGGTTTTTTAAGACCCAGCGGTGCCAGGGCACAACACCTGAAACCTTCGTGGGTAACCTGCTCCGGCGTACGAATGACAGAGACACGGGACACTTCCTTCGACGTCAAAGATTCAAGGTTTATTTGCTGCAGGGAACACAGAAGTCACGACAAGTACACAACGTGAAACTTGGGGAGACTGCTTCAAATTGGTTCTGTGGATCGCTCCTTTTATACAGTTTTTACCCATAGAGTTACATTGAACACAAAAGTTTACAACCCGGTTCCCATCATTATCCCTCAGAGGGGTCGCTTTGGTCACTTTGAAACACATGAGGTCCGGAACATAAGTGCGGAAACATTTGGCGGTTCCCAACTGTAAAAACCCATCTTCCCACCATTAGCAAATTCCAATCAGCAGTAAAATAGATCGAAATAGGAACAAGGACAGGTGCAGAGGAAGACGGAGACAGTGGGGAGATCGGAAAGGGTGTAAAAGGGGAGGTATTGGGAAACACGAGATACAGGCATCAAAGGGACGTGCCTAATGAGATGCACGGCTGAGACAATAAGTCCGTGCGGCAAGATGAGCCTCGAGCGGCGCCATCTGCCTTACAGTAGCAACCCCCTCGTCATAAAGACACTTACAAAGAACATGTGTCTTCCGCAAATATCTTGGGAGTCCCAGGGTCGCGAAGCGGACAACGTCCGTTCACTGGCTACTTGAGGGCAAGAGACAAAATGGATGCCGTATCTAAGATGGAACCCGTGGGTACAGATGTAAAACCCACATAACAAACGAACGGTTTAAGTTAGCACAGCGAAACTGCGCACACTTACTAAACTCGTCATTTGCGGTTCATAGATACCAAACTCGACTATATTCGTGTGAGTCAAAAACACCACTTACAATTGTCACGGAACCTCAGACGCTCCTTTTGCCCTCATGTAGGCAAGCACTAGTCGGAATCATATTCGATATTCATCAAACCATCGAGATGTTGCTGTAGCATAGCTCTGTCCAACCGAGTCCCCTTGGTAACAGGTGGTTGTCTTATACACGTTGTAACACAGAGGCCACATAAGGCAGGACCACACTGCACACAAAGGCAACACGTGAACAGGAACACCACAACGACTCCGATGATCATCAGAATCTTCCAACCCCATGTCGACATCAGGCCCCAAAACCATCCAAGTAGCGTCCAATCCCCTACATCCACGTGTATGGATTCGGAGATCTTATGCAACCTCGAGATGGCTTGATAGACAGTAGGAGCATTATCTGGAATGAAAATGCAGCAGCTCGAATGGATCACCTTACATACCCCACCTCGATCTGCTAAGATGACATCTAAAACCATACGGTTTTGTAACGTCATAAGTCTCTCCGCCTGAAGTTCTGTGGTGATATTACCAAGGGCACTGGCAGTAATATTAGCTGTCGATTCTACCACTCGAGTCAACTGTCTCAGGTTCCTACTATTAACCATAGGTCCCCAAAACGGGAGGAAACCCTTGAAAAAGTCTCCTGCCTCTTGACCGGCAGTATCCTCTTCGCTAATTACGCCTCGTACAACTCTAGTCTTATGATAATCGGCATCTACGGTAAACGTCGGAGGCAACAGATTTGCAATGAAACATGAGCCCATGAAGTCAGCGGGCAACCATGTGTATGCACGATCATAGCAAATAAAGTATGTACCCTTGGCAGCCAGAAACACAGGGGACGAGGACATCGGCAGAATGTAATTTTCAGTGCAAGCACTTGCTCCAAGTCGGGCTTGCGATCTTCGGCCACGACCCATGAGACAAAAATTACCAGTGTGGGGTACGACCCATATCGGAGGCGAGCTTTTAAGCTGCTTTTCGCTAGTGAACACACTATATTCGCCTCTACTTAGGACCCTATAGGCCTGTATCTCTTCTTCGGGAATGAGCGAAGGATCATAGATTTCACTATCTAAATCCTCTATTGCTATCGACAAAGGTTTTTGATACGAGGTAGGACCAGAGTAGGGGGAACGTGGTTCTCGAATGGGGTGGAAACCCAGTGCGCTTCGAAACATTGTTTGGAATGCTCGAGCTGACCCTTGGGAACTATACGGTAACACCAGATATGGAATTCCCTTATCCGTAGTATGTGGCATCAACCCACACACCCAACAATTAGTAGTGTTAACCACTAACTGATGCTGATGAAGGAGCTGAATAAAGGAATTGTTGCGGAATTCTACACGTCTAGCCTGCTCGTGTTCGGGTAACATATGAAAGGAATGAGGAGAAACAGTAGAGGTAAGATTAGGGTCAGGAGTAGGAGTAGGTGTAGCAGGTAAGAAGTAAGACATCGTGTAATACACCCCACCCGCCAACAATGCAGAAGCAGTCAAAAACAATACAAACAGTTGGAATATAAAACATTTGGTACGACTGAGTTGCTGCAGCTTGAATCTGTGAACTTGAGCTCCCTCCAAATCATTCAGCTTCGAGAATGCCATTCCCTATGACCGTCCGCAACGTTTCTTGATGCACTTCGTTCTGTGTAGCAATAGTCAATCCCTAGGAGTTCCCAGGAACCGACGGCCTTTAACCTAGCGTCAAGACCTACTATCCAGAAGGAAGTACGCGCGCGGCCCTACGGCCTTCAATGCACAATATGTATGTATGCAAAAACAAAGTCTCTCAGCTGTGGAAGCAAAAAGTACAAGGAATGAAGCTCAATATATATGTACAAAAATAATTACAGTAATACGAGAGTTCAAAACTGATCACGGAAAACGGGATAATGCAATCGTCAATTCAGCAAAGCAAGATCTTTTATTTGTCCTTAGTGCGAGATCGCAAAAAGTATCGGGTTTTCCCAGGACGTGTCTGCTCGTCAAACAAAGGATCCGTTGAAGAGACAGCGTCCTGCTGATCAGTTGAGTGTTCTGGTCTTGAGTCTTTTGATGCTAATTGCTCAACAGTGTCTTTCTGCTGCGCTGAGGATTCTCCAACAGGCAGTGCGTCGCTAAAAGGTACAAACGCCGGCAATGTTTCGGTTTCAGATGATGCAATGCCTCTCCTTACCCACGGGTCTGCCGGCAAAGGAATAGGGACTCTTTTGGTGTGCGTGGCATGCACCCAATTCTTACGTCCCTCGAGACGAACGGCAGTCCTCGTGGCCAGGAGCACTTGATAGGGTCCGGTAAACCTCGGGTCCAGGTTATTCTTGCGTGAAAAGTTTCTCGTCACCACCCAGTCTCCGGGCTGGAGCTGGTGGCCTGGACCCTCCGTCTGCGTCGGCAATGCGTCGTAAACCTGTTGGTGAATTAACCTCAGTTTAGCAGTCAAGTCATGTAGATAATCGATCAACATTGGGTACTCAAGATCAGAAAGCATTCCTGGCCTAGGAACCCCCCACACATTCGCAGGACGGCCGAACACTATTTCATAGGGACTAAGCCCTACTCGGGAGTGTACAGTCGCCCTAGTTGACAGTAATGCCAAAGGTAAAGCGTCAGGCCACGAAAGACCAGTCGTAGCCTGAATCTTCGCTAGCTTTAGTTTAAGGGTGCCGTTGTACCCTTCAACCAATCCAGCTGACTGGGGATGATTGGCGCTGTGGAATTTCTGATTAATTCCAAGGCCCTTACACACACTCTTCATCACACTTCCAACAAACTCACTTCCGTTATCTGACCACACGACTCTAGGCATTCCATACCGAGGAAAATATTCCTTCAGTAGGATTTTCGCAGTAGACAAAGCAGTATTGTCTTTGAGGGGATAGGCCTCGATCCATCGGGAGAATGCGCAAACCACAACCAAAACGTATTTCAGGTTATTGCATCGCTCCATATGGATGAAGTCCAATTGAATCACCTCAAAGGGATACGAAGGAGGAGCAAAACTGCCAGGAGGAGTTGGGGTTCCTTTGCCAGGATTGTACATTATACACACCATACAATTCTTCACCAGACGTTCAGCACATTTCGTAATACCATCATTCTTCCACACAGGAGACAGCAACTTGCAAATACCTTTCGCGCTAATATGTGCTAACCCATGCGCCATTGTCACAACGGCCAGCACATACGCATCCGGCAACATCCATCTTTTCTGATCAGTCAAATCAATCCAACAACCATTCGCATCCAACTTTCCCGTACTTTCTTTCCACTTCGCCTTTTCAGTCTCGGTGGCCTCATTCTGAATCGCTTTCACACTTTCGATAGTGTCCTCACACATACTCGATTCTGTAGGCCACCTAACCGAACTCGTCACATACATCCGAGTGCTAAGGTTCCGGGCAGTCTCCTTAGCAGTCTCATCCGCAAACGCATTACCACGACCAACATCATCCGTCACCTTACGATGCGCACTACATTTAACAATCGCAACTTGCGTAGGCAACGTCAATGCATCCAAAAGATCATTCACAAGCTGGCCATGCTGAATCTTCGTACCATGCGACGTCAAGAAACCTCTCTCTCTCCACAATCGTCCAAAACTGTGAGCGACACCGAACGCATACTGGCTATCGGTAAACACGTTCACACGTTTCCCTTTCGCTAACACACATGCTCTAGTAAGAGCAATCAATTCTGCAGCTTGGGCAGAATTTTGATTCAACCTTGCAGTCTCAACAACAGTATTCAATGTTACAACAGCATAAGCAGTAGTCACATCGCCATTCGGCAACTTAAAACATGACCCATCCACGTACAAAGTACCATCCGGATCTTCCAATGGGGTGTTTTTAAGGTCCACTTGACCTTTTGTTTCCTCTTCAGTCCTCAAGTAGCAATCATGTTCTGCTACTTCATCTGACTCTGTGCTAATTGGTAACAAAGTTGCCGGGTTCAGAACGTTACAACGTTTTATCTGAATGTGGCTTGCCAAGAGCGTCAACTCATACCCAGACAACCTCGCACTCGTCAAGTGCTGGGTTTTCGTTCGATTCAAAAGAGTATCGACTGCATGCGGAACCATCACCGTAAGCATATTATCCATGACCAATCCTGCTGATTGTCGGATGGAGACCGCAGCTGCCGCTGTTGCTCGTAAACAACTCGGCAATGCTCTAGCTACTGGGTCCAAGGTCGAGGAAAAATATGCACATGGACGCTGTTTACCACCAAAAGGTTGCGTTAAGACACTCAAAGCACAACCTTCCCTCTCGTGAACATATAACGTAAACGGCTTACTGTAGTCAGGGGTACCTAACACAGGAGCCGAACACAATGTATCACGCAGTTCAGAAAAACTTTTCTGACATTCTTCCGTCCATGGTAAAGGAGTTGAAACATCCTTGCACGTAAGAGCCACCAATGGTTTCGCTAGCAATGAAAAATTAGGAATCCATTGCCTGCAGTACGACGTGATACCTAGAAAGGCACGCACATCTCTTTGAGTTTTTGGCACAGCCATTCGCGCAATTGCTGCAATTCTCTCTGGGGTCAACCTCCTTCCCTCCTTTGACAATAAGTGACCTAGGTAGGTTACTTCTTGACAACAATATTGGAGTTTAGAAGGGGACACCTTATGATTCAACTCACAGAGATGTTGCAGCAACGACACCGTAGCAATTTTGCAAATGTCCTGAGTATCAGCAGCCACCAATAAGTCATCGACGTATTGGATCAAGGCCGCACCGACCGGCAACCTAAACGCATCCAGTTGACCCTTCAAGGCTTGACTGTAAATAGATGGACTTTCACAGTAGCCCTGAGGAGCGCGTTTGAACCGGAAGCTACGTCCACCGAGAGAGAAACCGAAAAGGTCCCTGCTCTCCTCGGCAATCGGGATGCTGAAAAACGCATTTTTCAAGTCAATCACCGAAAACCACGATGCAGAAGCTGGAATCAGAGTCAGTAGCGCCGTGATGTCAGGCACAACAGAAAATTGAGGAACCACAATTTTATTCACCTCCCGTAAATCGATAACAAAACGATACACAGGTGGTTTTGAAGGATCCGTACGTTTAAGAATGGGCAGCACAGGGCTGTTGCACACGTTTCCCCGAGTCTCTTCAATAACATCTTTCTCAATCAGATCATAGATGATCGCTAACAGTGCTCGTTCACCATCAAGGGAGATACGATATTGGGGAATACGTGGCAGTCGCACATTAGATTTTAACTGAACAACATAAGGGGAGATATCAAGTAGGCCCACGTCATTTGGACCCGTTGCCCACAAAGACGCAGGAAGAGAACTCAATTCCGGTGGAAGCTTATCGAGGGACAAATACATAGGAGAGACAACCCTCTCTCCCAACGTAAGCTTTACACCCGCAGGAGAACAATACAAAGTTGCGTACAAACGTTTAAGCAAATCCAGGCCCAAAAGATTTTCACCACAACCCGTAGTCAAAATCAACGGAGCTTCTAGCTCACGTGGCCCAATTTTAAGGGGCAAAGGGCGCGAAACTGGATTGCTAACGGGGGCGCCAGAGAATCCAACGGAAACATTTGTTAAGCCAGACAAAGGTGCGCCAGGGAGTTTCGAATGCATGATAGAACTTTTCGCTGCACCAGTGTCCAACAGAAAAGGCTCAACGACGCCCGATGTAGCAACTGCGACGTAAGGCCCTCTCTGATCAACCGGAACTGATACCACTCCCTTTCCTTGTCTTTGGCTGTCCTAGTAATTACTGTCGTCAGTTCCCTGATCGACGTAATAATCGTCTACATTGTACTGCGCAGATCGTCCTTGCGATGATCCGCGTTGATCGAAACAATTATTAGAATTGGATGAGTTATCTGAGCGATCGTTCTGAGCACCACGACCTCTACCACGTGATGCTGGCTGCGAACCACCACGACCTCCTCTAGATGAGTTACCATTGTTACGTTCATTCAAAACAGGGCAATTAAATTTAATGTGTCCCTCCTGTCTACAATAAGCACATTGATTGTACCCTAACGAGGATCTTTGGGAAGAGGAGTCATTACGATTTTGAGACCTATTTGATTGTGGCTGTGATCTATTCTGTTGCGAATTATTCTGATTCGACCGTGGAGGATACGCTTGTTGCAACAACACTTTAGTTTTGAGCTCTTTCGTCTTTTTATCAGCACGGTCGTTCTCTTCTTTCTCTCTATTCTCATAGTATTGTGCCGTAGCCAATATCTGAGCCGAAGTAGAAACGGCCCATGCACTTTCCGAATTCTTTAATTTATTGCTCAAATCGGGCAATAAGTTTGAAACAAATTTATCCACAAACAATCTCTGACCACCCTCGGTACCCATATCCTGTCCACTATGGTCAATGAATGCTTCCTCGAACCTCGTAAAGAAGTCGGAAACACTCTCGTCCTTCTTTTGCTTACAAGCTGACAATTTGTCCCAATTCACTCTCATAGCTGGCATAAGAGTTTTCATTAATGTTATTATTCTTTGGGGAAGAGCAGTGATCAACTGGTCAGGTTTAGTAGCAACCACTTGTCCGGCATCTGCCGCTACAATGGCAGCCCAATCACCGCCTAATTCAGCCGGATGATTTTCCTGCCGAATCTTAGCCCATACCGGTTGCGGTACGACATTGCCGAACAACATATCTATATCGGTAAGATTCATTACCGTAGCATCTACGAGCTGCGATAATTCTTTGTAATACCCTGTAGGATTTTTGCGTGGATCGGGCAAAGATTGCTTCACCTGCAGCACTTCCGAGCGTTTCCATGGGAGATGTATCCACACTTTCTGGAAATGCGCCAATACCGGGGGTTGAGCATTAGGATCAGCTGGTATCCAAACCGGCGGAACTTCACGCATAGGATATTGGCCAGACTCGTCTGGTTGTTTTTCAATATCCTCAACGAACAATGCATGAGGGATTGGAGCGGGACGAAAAGATAGCAACCGCTCAACAGCACGTCGAACGTTAGTATCCACTATCAGTCCATTTGCGAACTGAAGCTGAAGATCAGACAGGGCGGTCAGCACCTCGTCAGGCGCATCGGCCGCTATTTGATCATAAAGGAACTTGCACATTTCATTAAACACATATCTCTGGGTTGGTATATTGCATTGACAAAATGTATCGAGGACAACACGGGGTGGACACCTAAGAGGGTTTACCATCCAACCCATCGCCATATTATATAACGCAACGCGTTCTCTGTTTCCAGGAAGCTGACTACGTCTCTGAGGACCATCAGAACCAGCGGACCCATGAACAGGTCCGAGCGAATGAAAAAAGCTAGCCGCAAGAGGAGTAGTACGAGAACGAGTAGAGGGAGAAGCATACGATACAGGACTAACAAGAGAAGGAGTAGAAACAGTAGCAACAGCAGGAGTTAACAAAACAGGAGCAGTAGCAGGAGCAGTAGCGGGAGCAGGAGTATGTGGAAGCGGAGGAGCAGTAGGGATAAAAACAGGCAAAGGAGCAGGAACAGTCGGAAGAACGGGTGCAGGTTGAGGAACAGGCGGAGGAGGAATAGGTGGAAGAATAGGTACGGCGGGGACCACAGGAGCTGCGGCACCCTGTACGTACGGAGGTGGCGACTTCATAAGATAAGACATTAAAGGATCCTCAACTGACTCATCCTTCGTTTCCGACTCCGTAGGCAAAGCGGGGTAACATTTATCTATGGTCATACACTGTAATCTGTCAAACACTTCCTTATCCTTAACCTCCTTATCACGCTGAAATTGCTCTGCTTTCTTCACTATGGTAGCAACATTATCTCGCTGATTACGTTTAGTCTGTCTGATTTCTTTCTGTCGGGCTTCTTTGCGCCACAACCGAAAGGCATCAAACATGGCCGGCCTTGACTTTCTTTCGAACAATTTAATCTCTAGATTATCTAAGATCGGGGCCTCGAAGCTACCATGAGGTGGCCAACGAAGGTCGCCGTCCTTTTTCGTATATTTAATCCAATAATCGTTAAAGGTAATTGGGCCTAGCCCATGTTTACTATAGAGCTCGTAAGTGGGAGTTCCAACCGGAGGTATCGGACACGAGTCCTCCAGTCGGGAATCCGTACCACAAGGTCTGAAACAACTAAACAAAGTACTGCGACCAGGCATCCTGCACACTAGCCGAGTTTCACAAACTTCAAGGGTTACGGGATTTACCAAGTCCCAGCAAAGAACAAAAACCCTCGGTTTTTGGCGGCTGCAGTCGTCAAACAACACAACAAAGTACGCTAGCAAAGTGTCACCGACAAAAACACTCACACAGCGTTAACAACAAAAACACTCGCTAAAGTGTCAACAACCAAGAACTCTGGGAGCGACCCACAAATACTTAACTCAAAGATCGATGGCGTCACCAGGAAGGCCCGTCAATCGTCTCGCTATACCAAGGTCTACGCCAGGCGCCAAAACAGGTCTACAGTCAGGGCAGCAGTCCGTCGCAGCCGTCCGGAGGCGGGAATCTTCGCGGGAAAAGTCTTCGGGCCACTTATTTCGACAACAGGATCGATGAAGCGGAGTGCACCTTCCCTCGGAGATTTCACACGAAGTTCCTCACGATCGTCGGGCTTGGACAGGTACCACTGATGCAGCCCCACGTTGGGCGCCAACTGAAGGACTGGGTTTTTTAAGACCCAGCGGTGCCAGGGCACAACACCTGAAACCTTCGTGGGTAACCTGCTCCGGCGTACGAATCACAGAGACACGGGACACTTCCTTCGACGTCAAAGATTCAAGGTTTATTTGCTGCAGGGAACACAGAAGTCACGACAAGTACACAACGTGAAACTTGGGGAGACTGCTTCAAATTGGTTCTGTGGATCGCTCCTTTTATACAGTTTTTACCCATAGAGTTACATTGAACACAAAAGTTTACAACCCGGTTCCCATCATTATCCCTCAGAGGGGTCGCTTTGGTCACTTTGAAACACATGAGGTCCGGAACATAAGTGCGGAAACATTTGGCGGTTCCCAACTGTAAAAACCCATCTTCCCACCATTAGCAAATTCCAATCAGCAGTAAAATAGATCGAAATAGGAACAAGGACAGGTGCAGAGGAAGACGGAGACAGTGGGGAGATCGGAAAGGGTGTAAAAGGGGAGGTATTGGGAAACACGAGATACAGGCATCAAAGGGACGTGCCTAATGAGATGCACGGCTGAGACAATAAGTCCGTGCGGCAAGATGAGCCTCGAGCGGCGCCATCTGCCTTACAGTAGCAACCCCCTCGTCATAAAGACACTTACAAAGAACATGTGTCTTCCGCAAATATCTTGGGAGTCCCAGGGTCGCGAAGCGGACAACGTCCGTTCGCTGGCTACTTGAGGGCAAGAGACAAAATGGATGCCGTATCTAAGATGGAACCCGTGGGTACAGATGTAAAACCCACATAACAAACGAACGGTTTAAGTTAGCACAGCGAAACTGCGCACACTTACTAAACTCGTCATTTGCGGTTCATAGATACCAAACTCGACTATATTCGTGTGAGTCAAAAACACCACTTACAATTGTCACGGAACCTCAACCTTAGAAGTAATTCTGTGTAATCTCCAATCTGCGCCTGTGCCCTTCTGCTGCACCTGATCCTTGTAGGGCAGGGTGGCGTGGCATTTGCTGGTTCCCATCCTCCGAGTCACTGTCGGACAGCTCCATTTCCAAACCACCCTTTGTCGCAATGTTGTGCAGCATGGCACATGCTGCCACTATCTTGTGGCATTGTTCAGGGTTGTATTTTATTGCTCCTCTGGTCTTATGAAGGCATCTAAATCGACTCTTCAGAAGCCCAAATGTGCGCTCTACGACGTTCCTGGTTGATATATGTGCTGCATTTTATCTCCTTTGGGCGGCAGTCGTAGGATTGAGATAAGGTGTCATCAGTTAATTCCGCAAGGCGTATGCGCTGTCACCTACATGTGAGGGATGAAAGGCTGTCAGTGGTTGTTTTACATTGACATACGTACAATGAATGGAATGCTGTATTGCACATATTTACCTAGCAGATGTCCCTCTCCAAACTCTCCCCTAGCTAGACGGGTCTGAATGCCACTTTGCCTGAATATATATGAATCATGTGCACTGCCAGGAAATTGCGAGACAATGTCCGTTATGATGTTTTTGACATTACACACAACCTGAATATTGAGGGAATGATAACATTTCCTATTCCTATAGAAATATTCCTGTGCTGCAGCGGGACATATCGCCACATGGGTGCAATCAATACAACCCAGTACTTGGGGGAAGCCTGCAATTTGGTAAAACTCCTGCTTGGTCTTAGCAATGTCAAGGGCTGTGGTAGAGAAACTTATGTGTGAGTGTATCCGGACCATCATGGCATCAAGGAATGCTTTGAATATTCGTGACAATGCCCTTTGCGACACACCTCCTGCTACTGCACTTACTCCCTGAAAACTGCCTGACTCCAGTAGATGTAGGCAACATAAAACCTGTACATGCGTTGGGATTGCATTGGTCCTATGGGTCTGTCGTTGCAGGATGGGGTCCACTTCATTGATGAGATCATGGATCATTGCTGCATTCAGCCTATACTTATCATATATCTCGTCCTCCTGCTGTCCTAGCAAAGTTATGCGGACTCTGAAGATGCGCTCATTGATTCGCCTCCCTCTCTGTCGAGCAGCTGGCAGCCTCATCCTCCTCGCCATCAGGTACAGCCCTGCCATTTTGACTTCTGGGACCTCATTGTGGGTGGGTTGTAATTCGTTTCTGTTGCTTTTCAGCTGTTTCAGATTTGCAATCATGATTACCACCTGGTTGTGTTCCTTCTTAAATTGCGATATCAATTTTGCGATTTCTATGGAAATCGCTATTTGCGATTTTTTTATGCATTTCAATTGCGATTCCTTATTTGCGATTCTGTATTTGAGAATCGCAAATAAGGAATCGCAAGTGTTTTCGCAGAATTATTTTGCGATTCCTTATTTTTGCGAAATATTACCTATTTTCGCAAAAATAAGGCTAATGCATTGGAACACTGTTATTTGCGGTCGCAAATGCTCTTTTTTAGTGAGTTGCACGTTTTGCGATTTCTTAATCGCTTGGTGCATGTGCCTGTAAGCCACTGTACTCTACTCTGCAATACTTTAGGCCACTGCACTCTATGCCACTGCACTCAATGGAACTACCCTCTGCGCCATTGTACTCTATGTCACTGCACTCTACACCACTATAGTCTACTCTGCAGTGCTCTATGCCAGTGTGCCCTATGCCATTATACTCTAGGTCACTGCACTCTACACCCCTATGCTCTATCTGCAACACTCTACGCCACTGCACTCAATGGCACTACACTCTATGCTATTGTACTCTATGTCACTGTACTCTAATCTGCAATACTCTATGCCACTGTGCCTATGTCATTGTATTCTAGGTCACTGCACTCTACGCCACTATATATTAGAGTTCTTTCTTGAAGTTTCCCAGGTACGTCACAGCAGCAGAATGACAAGCTTTTCCCAATGCTTCTCCGAGTCTCCCACCACGCACTCAGTAAAACTCAGGTCGCGTGAAACGATTCCTGGGGGGGAAAGCGGTATGGGACAGAGAAGAGACAGCTGGGTCTTCCAGTCAGGCGTCTTCTACAGCTACCTCAGGAAGTTTTCTGGTGCTGTTCACACTGTAAAGGTATACAAGCACAATTACTAGGATAACCTAAGCACATATATAATAATTAAATAGAATTTGTGCCTTATTTCATTGTGATTGTGTAGCCTTAGTATAGTGTATAAATACCAAGGCGCTGTGATAAGGTAGTTGAGTCCTGTGAAAATAACATAAGCAATTCATTTCTTTACATTGTTATTGCTGTTCTCTCTTATTATCTATTTTCTCACAAAACTAATATTAACCTTCCTTCTTTTCTCGTTCTTCTTTGTAATTGCAGTGAATGAAATGATTGGTGTATAACAGTAGGCACAAAAGAAACAGGTAAGGTTCTTAGGAGAAAACTGATACTCGAGACATGTCCTTTGAACCCACTAATACTGTTACTGTATCTTTGTCTGAACATGTAAAACTATAAACAACTAATGTTTATTCTTTTTGTCTCTTAGATTAGGGTACTTGCGTGACTGGAAAGTAAACATCTTCCATACAGCCGTGACTAGAATTCGCCAACTGCCTCAAAAATGTATTAAAAAATATTCTTTGGCTGCAGAGATCTGACGCAAAGTTATTCGGACTACAGCCGGTAAACAAAAACCACGAAGCCCTTCTTTATCCAACAGAGCCCATGGAACATAGATGGTCCCTGGTGTGCCCTTATGTAGTAGTGGGTATATTTTGGCTTGGGCTAGTTCCACTGGCTTTCCCTAACATAGAGTTCCATCTTCTTAGGCAATCCTTCATGTCAGAGAAGTTCCAATTGGAATCTCCCTCTCCATGCCAGATACAGTCTTCCGCAACTGCAATGTCCCCTGGATTGAAGGATTCTTCCTCTGGCCACGGTCTATTGTACTGGCCCTTCTCCTTGATCCAGCAGGCTAGCAGGTGGCAAAATAGTCATGCAAAGATCTCGATTCCTCTCAGGTTACTATCGCCCTTTGGGTCAGTATGCCTGTCCTGAGTCTCCGTGAGGAGCAGTGGACGTCTGTGCGCTGTTCTTTTTGGTCCGATTGTCCCCTCAAACTTGCTTCCTCTCTTTTCTTTGGCTACCTGCGCAAACCCTGTTGCTCCCCCTCATTGTCGGATCCCAGAGCACTGGGACTCCTTTCTTTACCCCCTCTAGTTGTGTCACTGAAAAGGAACCCCTCTGAATCTCTTTGTCACTTAAGTGTGTTCAAAGGAGCCCGTGGAAGTGAGTGTTCTCCGCACTGCTGGGTGTTATGGGTTGAACACGAAATACAGGGGGGTCGAGCTTTGGGGAGACTTTTAGTGGACTGGGGAAGTGTTGGGATTGGCTGGGCTTGCTGGCCTACTAGACTGTCATGCTTAAACCTAACAGTTTGTTGTTCGGTAGGGGGCCTTTCGGTTCCTCGACTGGTGGATTGCTATAACCTAATGATGGAATTGCAGGCATCGGGTAGAGCACCTCCATTTCTGCATACAGTGGGGGAGTTGCGGATGCCTTATTTTCTGAAAGCGGGATAGGATTATCGGTCTGTGCCTCCTCGGAAATGGCCCATAGTTATAAAAGTGCCTCTCTCCTGTCGTTTTTTTTCCCCTACGTATTTGGTCCGTATGTATGTCCTCAAGTGCTCGATTATGTTTGTGTCAAAGGTTCCCTCATTTTGTCTTGGAAATATGTGTGACTTACTGTGTGCGTGCCATTCTTGGCTAAACTTGTTACGTTTTTTAGCCTGTGTTGGGAACCTGGTTTGCATGTGTTTTAGTGATGACTCCATGATAAGATGGGTAGTTTTGGAGGACAGATGCACCCCAGTTTCTCGTATTTTGGGAATATTTCTTTTTTCTTTACTCATGAGGAAAATAAATACACAGGGTTTTACTGCTTCTAACTACTCACTATGAGCTCACTGCTATCAACAGATGCATCAACATAAACATTTCACAAACACAAATAAAAATAAAAATGCATATAAAGGGTCACAGCTTAGTAGAAAGTGCAATTGTTAATAAAACGACAAGCGATTTGGCATCAAATGATGAATGATGACTTTGGCATGAAATTAAAAAAATTGCTTTGGCATCAAAATAATGATTGTGAGAAATAGCAGCACCTTTATATACCACATTGAATCATCGACAAAGAACAAAAACTGAGAGAAAAAAATAGTACTTTGTCAATAAATACCTCAGCCCACTCCTAGCACGGGCTATCCTGTGACCAGGGGAAGCTCTGCTCGATACTAACCCCGGGTGGAGACCTCCTGCTCCACCCACAGAGTGAGCGGAGATTTGCCTCCTTCGCATTCCGCGGAGAACGCGGAAAAGGCAAATCTCTGCACACTCTGCAGTGCAGCGGAGTTGGCCAGCCCCCGCCTCCCACCCCCCCCTATATTAACAGGTAAATCTACATTAGTTACTAGTAAATTAAAACCACTAACCTGGCATGCAGCGTCCCCGGGCTGCCCTCCTCCTCTTCCCCACTGTATCGGTAATCCTTGAGAAAACCGTGCATGCTTGCACACACATTCACTGTTTTCTCAAGGATTACCCAAACGGCAAAGAAGAGGAGGAGGGCAGCCCGGGGACGCCACATGCCAGGTAAGTGGTTTTAATTTACTAGTAAGTAATGTAGATTTACTTGTTAATATAGGGGGGTGGAGGTGGGTGGCGGAGCAGACCGGAGTTTGTTCACAACTCCGTGGACCTCCACGTAGCCCAACTATACCCACTACGCCCAGGGTTACTCAATACATGGTACTAAGTGGGCCTGATAGTCACCAATTATTTTTCCCTAATGTTTAAATCATACTCTGTATCACACCCAGGGGCCAAGCGTACCATCTGTGTCACGCTCAGTGGTCCAAGCAAACAACACCTCTCACTTCTTTCAGATAGCAACAGTATTAAGAAACTGGTAGCACTGGCAAAATCCTTTTAGACTAAAAAATAAGATTGAGGTGCTGGCCCTATATCACAGCAAGGGCTCATGCGTACCATCTGTGTCACGGCCAGCGGTCAAAGTGATGAGGTCTCAAATCTGTATCACACCCAGGGTACAAGCATATTATCTGTGTCACGCCTAGCAGTCCAAGCTACAACCAATATTCAGCCTTCTAGTGTGCTATGGAAAAAGGTGCAGTCTGTCGGAAAGCCTACGAAGCCACCTTGCGACTACTCAAATTGGACACATAAAATAGGCAGTATGCCAGATTTCTGTCAGTGGCAGGGCGCTCAGGTAAAAATGTTACTCTTCTTCCTAGTTTACCAAGCCCCAAATGCTGGGGCTAAAGATCAGATGGGGTCTCTTATGCACTTTGATGACTTCAGGATGGACCTCCACCCCGTGGATTCAGCAGAACGTCCATTCAATTGCGGTGTTTGCTCACCTTCCTTGCAACGCAAATGTGAATCCATCCAGACGGGGTCCCCTTCCTTCAGCTTCAGCCGAATCCAAGGTATCAATTCCTCTGGTATGGCTAGCCAGACTGTTGCTTGTGTATGAATTTACCTTGAGAACACAAAACACAAGAGGCATTTGTCAAAACAGGAACAGTTGGTTTAATTAAACGCTTCGGCCAGGAGTACAGTTACAGAAGCGAGTCTGGGGGCTGTCTCAAAGTACAATCGATCTGAACAAGGTTTTATACATTTCTTTGGGTATTATAAAATGTTTCCATCAATCCCTTTTTCGTAAAGAATGTGGGCCTTGTCTTCAGAGTCATAAATAAGGCCCCTGATATCAAAAGCAGGTGAGACTCGACTTTGCGTAGACACAATGTGGGCCAGTGGGTAATGTGTCCAGATGTCCAGCATGAGGGGCGCTTGATCACTGCGTGTATTGTGTGTGCTGTGTTCTGATTGGCTGTGTGTTTTTGAACTTCATGTGGCATCTGACTTTAAGATGTTTTGTAAATGGTTGCACCCCTCTGCCATGTGTGCTTTATTGGGTCCAATTTCCCAGGGCCATTGTGGTGTCGCTGTGCCTGTTTGAGGATTGCTCTGAGTTTCCTGTTCACATGTTTGTCTGCTGACTACGTATCTCCCTACATGTGACCCGTCCCAAGGCCTAGTTCTCAGAGCATGCCTGACTACATATTTCTGAGTCGGGGTTGATGGAGAGGTTATTATGGGTGAACTAGATATATAATGATGCAATCTTGTTCTTATAAATAAATGTAACATTGTGTGTAAGAACTGGGGTCGCCAGTTCCCCGGGCGTAGCCTGGCACGAGCAGGTAGGTACCGAAAGCTTAGGTGTTAAGTGACTACACAGCACACGCATCCACTGAGACAATAAGTGCACGCAAGGACTTAGACCACACCAGTTGCGTTTGATTCAAATTACTAAGCTTTTATATACGATTAGAATCAGGGCAATCAAAAATTCACAGTAGCAATAACTTAGGGCCACATGCATCATCGGGGCATTTTGTGATTCCTTATTTTCGAAAAATAGGGAATCACAAATAAGGAATCGCAAAATGGGATGCATTAATTTATTCGCATAATTTTTGCGATTCGGTGAAAATTGCAATTTGTACTGAATCGCAAGGATTATGCGAATTCTAAATTGCGATTTTGCAATTCCCATTGATTCCTATGGGCCAAAAGGCCCATAGGAATTTATTTGCAATTCGCAAAATGTTCATGCATTACATGGGTGCAGGGGGGGGTCCAAATGACGACCCCCCCCTGCACTCCTGAAATGCATTTTTAAGTTCATATTTCACACACACATGTCCAAAGGACATGTGTGTCTGTAACATTACAGTGTTTAAAATGTAATTTTGAGCATTTTTACACTTTTTCGCAAATTACAACGAGGTTCAACCTCGTGGTAATTTGCACCCCCTAATTGCGAATTCGCAATTTAAAATGCAATCATGCATTGCTTTTAAGGAATCGCAAATTTGCGATTCCTTAAAAGCAATCGCATTTTTGGAATTCGCTAAAAGTAGCGATTTTCCCAAAAATGTTTGATGCATCCAAAAAAGATATTTAGGAATCGCAAACGGCCGAATTTACCGATTCGCACCGTTTGCGACTCCTAAATACCTTGATGCATGTGGGCCTTAGTAGTTTCCCTTAAAAACACATGTGTTTCATCACTCAGCAATAAATACTTAAATAAATAAATATTAAATATTAGATCACCGTAGGCCTGCCAACCACCTTGCTCCAAGTCAGCAGCTGCAGGAAAAATCATTAACAGTATATCCAATCAACAATTCATCAGTACATTTCATCAAGGAGCAGCCTAGTAGATAGCATTTAAGAAACCTGGCAGTACCAACTTTTCATTAGGAAGCAGGCAACCTCTCACTAGGCTGGAATAGAACTTTTTATGCAAGAAGACAGCATTTTCCCAGGCAGGGATAACCAGTGCATTAAATGGGGATAAAACATGTCATTACATGTACAACATTTCATTAGTTGCAGTAACCATTTCGTTAGGCAAAGAAAACAAGGCACCGGGTAAAAATGTGCTTCTCCTTAATCATATAAACTTGGCTTATGCACGTGACACATCTCTTCGGGGCCACTAAACCTTCTGTATCTCCCCCCCGGGCCTTTCTGTTAAGAGGGGTCTCTGTAGGCAGTTCAGGGGGGCTGAGATATTCCCCTGGCCCAGTTTAAATTACTTCTTCCAGTTTCAGAGGGGCCAACAAGGCCCACCAACAGTCCCGGCTGGGGAGGGGCGGCCCCGGGGCCTCCCTCGATCTCCTTGGGGGCCCGCATCCACTTCTGCGGCCGCCCTCCTCCCCCTGGGGGTTACCTGTTTGTCTTTGGCAGCTCAGGGCCCTTGCGCAGGTTCGGGGAAGCTGGGGTAAGGCTCCTTCCGTGGGCTCCAGCGGAGGGGAGGGCCCGGGCTTCTCTCGGGGCCCTCCGGGGTGCAATGGCCCGGTCGGAGAAGGTCCCGGGTTGTGGAGCCGGGGGGAGAGCGGTCCTCTCTGAGGAGCTCCCGCAGCCGCCAATGGCGTCGCGGCCTGCGGGGGCGCGATGGCTGGGCCCAATCACGGCACGGCGGGGGCGGAGTCTCTTCTGACGCCCCCGTCACGTGATGGTGGTTTGAGGCTTTGGGCCTGGTCGGGTCTACCGCAGACTGCAGCAGTGGCCCTCTCCTAGCTCCGAGGGCTGCCGGTAGGATGTCGATGGCCGCAGAGGTCGCACAGCTGGCAGTGGGGTCGCGGCAGTGACGGGAGCCCGCGACAGCTCTTCTGGGCCTCAGCGCCTGGGGTGGGGGTAAAACGCCACAAGACAGGTCGGCGCTCCTTCTCTCAGGGCCTGGTGCTGGACGATACGGGGACTTCTACCACCTTGTGAGTGCAGCGGCCTAGCCGACAGGGGGCGCTGTAAGCTCACAGGCAGCCACAGTTCTGGGCTCTCGGGGGTACAGCGCTTGAAATCCAGGCGGCACTATCAGCTCAGGCAGCCAGCGCTTAGTCAGGGAAGCGCTTGGTGAAACACGATGAGGGGGCGCACCCAGCAGTTCGGCAGGGCACAGAGCAAGAGCGCTTATCAGGTCAGGAGGTTGAAGCGTCTCAGACAGTTCAGTCAGGGGGGTTAGCGCCGAGATGGAAGAGCGCTCGGCAGGCAGTCCAGGGCCACCCAGGGGCACAGGTTAAGCAGGGGAATGCGTGAGGGGGGGCAGCCCCAATACCTGGTTGTTCCCCCCGAGGGTCCTGGTTAGCGCAGGAAGCTCTTCTTGGCGTTTGTTGGTTCTGGCGCCCTTTGGTTGCAGATTCTTGGTTTCTGGAAAGGGGGGGGGGGTTGAGTTGAAGGCTGGTCAAGTTTCCTCAGAAGGTCACTGAAGATTGTCCCTGGGTTCCCCTCCCGCCGGGCCAGATCAGTGGGCTAGCTCAGGGTTCCTCATTCTACTTGGAAGGCAGCACCTAAGCCCTGTCACTCCCAGTGGCATAGGTCCCTGACTAGGCCCTACCGCCTAAAACTCCTACGTGGGTCCCCCAGGTCAGTGATGTCCCAACTGACTGGAAGGTTTCCCTCCCTTTCCTTATATAGCGACAGTTGGCGGTTGGCAGTGGCAGTTGGTGTCACCTCCCATGTTCTGGAAGGTTCCAGGAGCTTCTCTCATTCTAGCTATGGGCAGGCTGGCAGGCTGGTATCGCAACATTGTTTAAGGATTCCAGCCAGCTCCTGGCTACTAGAGTGCGTCTACAAAGACCGCGCTGCAGTAGCAGGGGTCAGTGGCAGCCATGTTAGGGGAAGAGAGCACCTGCACCTTAGAATTGCTTGGCAATGGGAAGGTGCCCAGAGACCTAAGGCCAACAAAAAATAGGTGGGAAAAATGAGGCAAAAGCGAAAAAAATAGGGAAAGACCACCCTAGGGCTGACAGGTCTAACATTGTGCATATAGAAAACGACTTTTCCAATATTTTTGCAGGTTTTTCTGGGCAAGATTTGCTATTTATCAGGCATTCTGGAAAAAATTCCAATTCCTCAATGGTGTTTTATTTGTTGATAGCAGATTTATTCGTACTCCATTCATAAGAGTAGGTGAAGGAAAAACAGCCAACACGTGCTTCGCCCCCTTAAATGGCCATCTGGCCTGGGGCTTCCTCAAGGCGGGTGTTAGTTAAAAAATTCTATCAGGGTCGTCGGTCAAAATAGATATTCTCGGAGATTCTCAAAATTCAGGCAAAGGCCAGGGCGGGATGCTGTGGTCTGGTCACGTCGATCGACACCGACGTGACCAGTGGGGTCGATGCATGCAACTAGGATGTTGACGCCGAGATTCCAAACTGGTTCCCAAGGGCCCGAAGGTGACAGCTCATGCCGCGACGCCACTTCTCTGAAGGTCTCAGTCAAAGAAAAAGGGGTTTGCTTTGATTTTTGCCCAAGCAGAGACGCACTTCCTTCCCTGAACCCCATGTTTTTATTCAAGGCTATTTTAGGGCGTCAGGAGGGGTCTGCAGCAACACGAATTCCCTCTCGTCACCCGTAGACAATGTAAATCCACTTTAAGCATCCCAGAGATGACCCTTTCCTTCCTGAAATGAAAACGAGGGGTGCCCCCTGAAGCCTAGGAGGCAGTGATGGGGACGGAGTGACCCCCTGAAGTGCACAGGAGCTTGGATATTAATGGACCAATCCTGTGGGCCAGGATGGAAGAGCAGACAGGTAGGGGCGGGGCCTGGGGCAGAAGAGTGTATTCCTTTTACTTAGAGGTCAGAGTGTTTCCAACATGAACTGCAGGAGAGGGAAATGCAATGTTGTGACCTTAGACCAGGTGTGATGGCTTGAGGCTGAGGTGTGTGGTGTTCAGTGCTGAGCAGCAGGGCGGATTGATTTACAAATGCACGAGTTGTATTCACAGGAGCAGTGATGTGAGCTGATCGTGAGAAGTGATTACACTCATGTGCCTTTGGCATCAAAGGTGGCACCGTCTCATAGCCAGTCTGCGAACTCCCTGGCATGAACCCCTGGCAGCGTCGGGTCCACACCGGTCTGGGCCGGCTGCCACTGGCCCTGGATGCTGGCATCTGTGCCTGGCGCTGGCGCCCTGGCCTCGGGGCGCTGTGAAAAGCAGCTCATCCCAGCGTACTGCGTCATCAGGGCACGGAGGTGAGTGTAGGCGCGCCAATCACACGTGCCAACACTTGCCTGGCACTGCCTGCTGGGCACTGGGGGTAGCAGGAGGCTCTTCCAGGCTCTCCTCTTCTGCCTGGAGCCGGCGATTGCAGCCTCCCTGTATAGGGTGGAGCCAGGGTGCCCGCCAGCTGTGCCAAGAACCCCTGGGAGCAGGGCCGGCGCTAGGCATGGGCAGCGTGGGCAGCGGCCCAGGGCCTCGCAGCCAGGGGGCCTTGCGCTTTCAAATGCTTCAGAGTTTGGAGGCCCAGGGGGCCCAGGAGGCCCAAGGGATTTAATCAATATCTGCCTGCCTTGGCCTAATCGCTGCATCTGCATGAGGATAGCAGCGATTAGACAGGCCATTCAAGAGCCCTCCCCTGTGAAGTGTGCCCTGCCCCTGACGGCGCCTCACACTGAAAACAGCTCAGCTCATCCAGGACTAGGGAAAGGGAGCACAGAGTAAATGAAAGGGGTGCGAAATACGGAATCAAGTGAGAGGGGGCGGGGGGAGCAGATAGGTGTGATAGCAGCCAGACAAGAGGTGCAGGAAGAGGAGCACAATCAGAATGTAAAATTGGCTGGAGCAGGGCTTTCAGTGTGCTGGGTCCCTCGAGTCTTTACCTGGTGGTAAATCATACATGCCAACATTTCAGAAGAGCAAAGAGGGAGATTTTTTAAAAAAATATCGGGAGAATGGGGCCTTGAATCGGGTTACTGGCATTTATGGGCTTTGGAAGTGTGCTGAAGCAGAATCGGACACAAATGCACGTTTTTTTTTTTTTTTAACCTTTCAGAAGCACATGGAGCGCAATGTTAGGCAGAGAGAGGGTGATGAAAGTGTTGTGTTGTGCACTGGCCTAGCAGGTTTCTGGCAGTGCATGCTCCCCCCCCCCCCCCCCCCCCCCCCCCCCCCCGCCACCCCCCTGTGTGACAGCCCGGGCTGAAACAGCTTTCTGTGCACACACACAGCCGCCCCCCCCCCCTCCCCTACTTCACAGGTCTTTAAAAGACAATTCCCTCGTTAATGACGCTTTGTTAGTTTCCCCACCCCTTCGAGAGCCCCTGCATCGCCACTCTTTGCTGGAAGAATTGGCACTTTACACAACACCAAGCCCTGTCAGCTGAAGCCCCGAGGAATCGGGTTTCTGCTTGCAGGAATCGGGAGGCGGGAGACTAGCCTTCCAATCGGTAGTCTCACGCCTGAATCGGGAGGGTTGGCATGTCTGTGGTAAATTAAAATCGACATTGAAACGGGCCCCTACCGCAGACATGCCAACCCTCCCGATTCAGGCGTGAGACTACCGATTGGAAGGCTAGTCTCCCGCCTCCCGATTCCTGCAAGCAGAAACCCGATTCCTCGGGGCTTCAGCTGACAGGGCTTGGTGTTGTGTAAAGTGCCAATTCTTCCAGCAAAGAGTGGCGATGCAGGGGCTCTCGAAGGGGTGGGGAAACTAACAAAGCGTCATTAACGAGGGAATTGTCTTTTAAAGACCTGTGAAGTAGGGGAGGGGGGGGGGGCGGCTGTGTGTGTGCACAGAAAGCTGTTTCAGCCCGGGCTGTCACACAGGGGGGTGGCGGGGGGGGGGGGGGGGGGGGGGGGGGGGGGGGGAGCATGCACTGCCAGAAACCTGCTAGGCCAGTGCACAACACAACACTTTCATCACCCTCTCTCTGCCTAACATTGCGCTCCATGTGCTTCTGAAAGGTTAAAAAAAAAAAAAAACGTGCATTTGTGTCCGATTCTGCTTCAGCACACTTCCAAAGCCCATAAATGCCAGTAACCCGATTCAAGGCCCCATTCTCCCGATATTTTTTTAAAAAATCTCCCTCTTTGCTCTTCTGAAATGTTGGCATGTATGCCCTACCGGACCCTATATTCATGTCCTTTACTTTACCTACAAAAACAATGATCCTGTATCAGCACAATAATTGTATAACACAGTGGCCGGGTTGGACATTAGGGCAATCAGGCAGGGTGTAATGGTCCAATCTGCCAGGTTAGTATTTGACCTGTTTTTTGGGCTGTTTGTTTGCCTGCTTTATGGTCAGATGAACATGTTTTTAATGTTGATTTTCATGATATTAAAACAAACATTGCCTGCAGCAAAATCAAATTATGCAATCTCTCATACCTTACAAAAGACGTAAACAGCTTGGGCCTCATTTATGAAGGCCTTGCGTCAGTTTTGCGCTGCTGATGCGTCACTTTTTGTGACGCATCGGCGGCGTAAAACATGCACCTTGTTGCGCCATATTTAAAAAGTGACGCATCTAGGTAGATGCGTCACTTTTTAAACCCCTGCGCCACATTATACCTGCGTCAGGTATAATGTATGCAGAGGGGGAGTTCCCCCGCAAAAAGCCTCGTAATAGTGGCGCAGTGAAATCTATGAGATTTCACTGCGTCACTTTTAGGACGCTGTTGCGTCAAAATCTTGCGCCTGCCTCACAGCAGACGTAAGACTGACGCAAGCCCTTTCACATGGGGCTTTCCACATGTGAAAGGACGCATTGCTGGAGTTGCGTCACTTTTGTGACACACTCCAGCAATGCGTCACTTTTGCGCTTACAGATTCGTCAGAAATACTGACGTATCTGTAACTCCTTGCGACATGATGTGTCATACATTAAATATGACGCATCATTGGTGTCGCAAGGAGTGCGCAGTGAAAAGTGATGCATCGCTGTTTTCACGCAGCGATGCGTCACTTTTCATAAATAAGACCCCATGTCTTTACAAGTTAAAAACTGCCCTAATTTTGACACTTTTCTAGCTAACTAATTCACTAATGGGGGCCACTTTTATTTTTGTGCTGGGCCTATTTCCTGACCCTATGAGGTAACTTCCTGTCAGGTTAAATCTTATGCAAATTATAGGGGCCTCGCATGTTCCTATTCTGCCCGGGGCCCCACAAATCCTAGGACCGGCCCTGCCTGGGAGACGCACTGCGGTGGTTAGAGTGACAAACAATGACAGAGGCAGCTCCAAACCGTCCCGCCAGGGGGCGCAAGAGAGTGTGACCTCTCTGGCTGCAGACCTTAGGTGCGCCCCCTGCAGACCCTGCACACTGAGCGAAGGATGCCCAGCACGTGCCCATGCTAGTGACGTCACTGCAGCCTACCTGCTCCCAAGGAACTGGCTGCTTCACCAGCTTTCAGCGCCCAGGGGGAAAAGCCAGTTGTACTTCATCTGGTGGCTGGGCACGGGTGATTGGAAGTGTCTGCACCTCAACATGAAGATTGTTTTGGCCGGAGTAGGAGCCCCCCTGCTCGGTGAACGAGGCCTACGCCGCGTCTGCTACGCTTCCATCCGGCCAGGCATCTGGCGAGGCACTGGTTGAGGGCATCTGCTGGAGGGGGGCTGCTGCTCTGGTTAGAACTGTGGTGGCTTAGGTGGTCTGGTTGGGCTGAACCCCCCTCTGCAGACCTGGACCCTCTCCTGCCTGCACCGGTGGGGTCTGGTGTGTTCATCTGCCGGAGGCGGGCTGGGTGCTCTGGTTAGATCTGTGGTGCCTTTGGTGGTCTGGCTGCGTAGAACCTCCAGGGCAGATGTGAGCTGTCACTTGCCGGCACCGGTGGGGTCTGGTGTGTTCATGTGCCGGAGTGGGGCTGGGTGCTCTGGCTAGATCTGTGGTGGCTTTGGTGGTCCGGCTGCGTAGCACCTCCAGGGCAGATGTGAGCTGTCACTTGCCGGCACCGGTGGGGTCTGGTGTGTTCATGTGCCGGAGTGGGGCTGGGTGCTCTGGTTAGATCTGTGGTGGCTTTGGTGGTCTGGTTGCGTAGAACCTCCTGGGCAGACGTGAGCTGTCACTTGCCGGCACCGGTGGGGTCTGGTGTGTTCATCTGCCGGAGGCGGGCTGGGTGCTCTGGTTAGATCTGTGGTGGCTTTGGTGGTCCGGCTGCGTAGCACCTCCAGGGCAGATGTGAGCTGTCACTTGCCGGCACCGGTGGGGTCTGGTGTGTTCATGTGCTGGAGTGGGGCTGGGTGCTCTGGTTAGATCTGTGGTGGCTTAGGTGGTCTGGTTGGGCTGAACCCCCCTCTGCAGACCTGGACCCTCTCCTGCCTGCACCGGTGGGGTCTGGTGTGTTCATCTGCCGGAGGCGGGCTGGGTGCTCTGGTTAGATCTGTGGTGGCTTTGGTGGTCCGGCTGCGTAGCACCTCCAGGGCAGATGTGAGCTGTCACTTGCCTGCAGCAGTTGGGTCTGGGGTGGCTTAGGTGGTCTGGTTGGGCGGACCCTCCCTCTGCAGACCTGAACCATCTTCTGCCTGCACTGGTTGGGCCTGGTGTGTTTTCTGTGCTGGAGTGGGGCAGGGTGCTCTGGTTGGATCTGTGGTGGCTTTGGTGGTCTGTTTGGGCTGACCATCCCTCTGCAGACCTGAACCCTCTCCTGCCAGCACCTGTGGGGTCTGGTGTGTTCATCTGCCGGAGGCGGACTGCTGCTCTGGTTAGATCTGTGGTGGCTTTGGTGGTCTGGCTGCGTAGAACCTCCTGGGCAGACGTGAGCGGTCACTTGCCTGCCCCGGTTGGGTCTGGTGTGTTCATCTGCCGGAGTGGGGCTGGGTGCTCTGGTTGGATCTGTGGTGGCTTAGGTGGTCTGGCTGCGTAGAACCTCCTGGGCAGATGTGAGCTGTCACTTGCCTGCAGCGGTTGGATCTGGGGTGGGCATGTGCTGGAGAGGGTCTACTCATTCTGTGGCGGTTCCTTGGGCCGCGTCCCATGGGATGCCCAAGGAGGATATTTGCAGGGGGCCACGTGTCCTTCTCCTCATACCTTGGTGAGGCGTCCGGCGTGAGGTTGGGGTGGTGCTTCCATTGTTTTTGCCACTGCTGTTTCAGTCCCATGCGTGTGTCATTACACCTGGTGTTGCTGACTGCTGTGCTTGGCTGTCTTTTGTAATCCAGGAAGCCGATATTGCTTTGGTATCTGCTCAAGTGTTACTTACTGTGGGGGGGAAGACGGGCGAGGAGGTAATGCCCCGGTAGTTTACTGGTAATCTTAATTTCTCCAAGTCCCAGTCTTCCTCACCACAGTATGGTTTCCCATCCCTCCCGGCCCTTGGGGGATTCATGTGTCTGTGACTGTGGTTGCAGGTCTCTGAGGTGTGTGGTGCCTCCTTTTATCCCATTGGTGGATAAAAGTGGGGGCCATCTTGGAGGGAGGGAGACGAGTCTGCTGACTCTCTTTTGCTTGGAGCTTCTGTGAAAGCCTAAAGCTCATGTGTGAATTACTGTGGAGCCAAGACCATGACTCGGACTAATGAAGATTACCGTAAGTAATCAGGGCATTACTTATTTATACTCTGTCAGTAATGCCTGAGGGTGTCCTGGCTCTCACTACACTTTCTTCCGTCTGAAGGGAAAACTGGGGTGACATCATTCTGTAGCTTGTCCCTAAACTTTCTTCACAACTAGACCCAACCCAGAAGATGAGGCCTCACTAGTGCTGTGCAACACCTCACAAGGCTTGCCCTCGAGATGAGGTCTCACCAGTGCTGTGCACAACATCACAACACCAGTGAGATGTGGCCTCACCAGTGCTGTGCACCGTATCACAACATGGCCTGCCTTGAAATGAGGTCTTGCAGGGGCTGTGCACAGTGCCTGTCCTTGAGATGAGTTGGGTTGGGCCTGCATGCCTGCTCTTTTTGTAGGAGTGGGACGTCTGGGTGGGCCTGCATGCCGGCTCTTTTTGCAGGAGTGGAAGGTCTGGGTGGGCCTGCATGCCTGCTCTTTTTGTAGGAGTGGGAGGTCTGGGTGGGCCTGCATGCCTGCTCTTTTTGTAGGAGTGGGAGGTCTGGGTGGGCCTGCATGCCGGCTCCTTTTGTAGGAGTGGAGGCCTGGGTGGGCCTGCATGCCGGCTCTTTTTGCAGGAGTGGAAGGTCTGGGTGGGCCTGCATGCCTG
Source organism: Lissotriton vulgaris (assembly GCF_964263255.1). Lineage (NCBI taxonomy): Eukaryota > Metazoa > Chordata > Amphibia > Caudata > Salamandridae > Lissotriton > Lissotriton vulgaris. The sequence goes on from NW_028242302.1 coordinate 647,234, forward strand.
CTCTTTTTGTAGGAGTGGGAGGCCTGGGTGGGCCTGCATACCTGTTCTTTATGTAGGAGTGGAGGCCTGGGTGGGCCTGCATGCCGGCTCTTTTTGCAGGAGTGGAGGTCTGGGTGGGCGTGCTTGCCTGCTCCTTTTGTAGGAGTGGAGACCTGGGGGGGCCTGCATGCCTGCTCTTTTTGTAGGAGTGGGAGGCCTGGGTGGGCCTGCATGCCTGCTCTTTTTGCAGGAGTGGGAGGCCTGGGTGGGCCTGCATGCCTGCTCCTTTTGTAGGAGTGGGAGGCCTGGGTGGGCCTGCATGCCTGCTCTTTTTGTAGGAGTGAGAGGTCTGGGTGGGCCTGCATACCTGCTCCTTTTGTAGGAGTGAGAGGCCTGGGTGGGCCTGCATGCCTGCTCTTTTTGTAGGAGTCGAAGTCCCGGTGGGCCAGCATGCCTGCTCCTTTTGTAGGAGTGGGAGGTCTGGGTGGGCCTGCATGCCTGCTCCTTTTGTAGGAGTGGGAGGTCTGGGTGGGCCTGCATGCCTGCTCCTTTTGTAGGAGTGTTAGGCCTGGGTGGGCCTGCTACTTTTGTAGGAGTGGAGGCCTGTGTGGGCCTGCATGCCGGCTCTTTTTGCAGGAGTGGAAGGTCTGGGTGGGCGTGCTTGCCTGCTCCTTTTGTAGGAGTGGAGGCCTGGGTGGGCCTGCATACCTGTTCTTTATATAGGAGTGGAGGCCTGGGTGGGCCTGCATGCCGGCTCTTTTTGCAGGAGTGGAGGTCTGGGTGGGCGTGCTTGCCTGCTCCTTTTGTAGGAGTGGAGGCGTGGGTGGGCCTGCATGCCTGCTCTTTTTTTACGAGTGGGAGGCCTGGGTGGGCCTGCATGCCTGCTCCTTTTGTAGAAGTGAGAGGCCTGGGTGGGCCTGCATGCCTGCTCTTTTTGTAGGAGTGGGAGGTCTGGGTGGGCCTGCATGCCGGCTCTTTTTTTAGGAGTGGGAGGCCTGGGTGGGCCTGCATACCTGCTCCTTTCGTAGGAGTGGAGGCGTGGGTGGGCCTGCATGCCTGCTCTTTTTTTAGGAGTGGGAGGCCTGGGTGGGCCTGCATACCTGCTCCTTTTGTATGAGTGAGAGGCCTGGGTGGGCCTGCATGCCTGCTCTTTTTGTAGGAGTCGAAGTCCCGGTGGGCCAGCATGCCTGCTCCTTTTGTAGGAGTGGAGGCCTGGGTGGGCCTGCATGCCTGCTCCTTTTGTAGGAGTGTTAGGCCTAGGTGGGCCTGCATGCCTGCTACTTTTGTAGGAGTGGAGGCCTTGGTGGGCCTGCATGCCGGCTCTTTTTGCAGGAGTGGAAGGTCTGGGTGGACGTGCTTGCCTGCTCCTTTTGTAGGAGTGGAGGCTTGGGTGGGCCTCCATACCTGTTCTTTATGTAGGAGTGGAGGCCTGGGTGGGCCTGCATGCCTGCTCTTTTTTGTAGGAGTGGGAGGCCTGGGTGGGCCTGCATGCCTGTTCTTTATGTATGAGTGGGAGGTCTGGGTGGACCTGCATGCCTGCTCTTTTTTTAGGAGTGGGAGGCCTGAGTGGGACTGCATGCCTGCTCTTTTTTGTAGGAGTGGGAGGCCTGGGTGGGTCTGCATGCCTGCTCTTTTTGTAGGAGTGGAGGCCTGGGTGGGCCTGCATGCCTGCTCTGTTTGTAGAAGTGGGAGGCGTGGGTGGGCCTGCATGCCTGCTCTTTTTGTAGGAGTGGAGGCCTGGGTGGGCCTGCATGCCTGCTCCTTTTGTAGGAGTGTTAGGCCTGGGTGGGCCTGCATGCCTGCTACTTTTGTAGGAGTGGAGACCTGGGTGGGCCTGCATGCCTGCTCTTTTTGCAGGAGTGGAAGGTCTGGGTGGGTGTGCTTGCCTGCTCCTTTTGTAGGAGTGGAGGCCTGGGTGGGCCTGCATGCCTGCTCTTTTTGAGGAGTCGAAGTCCCGGTGGGCGTGCATGCCTCCTTCTTTTGTAGGAGTGGGAGGCCACAGTGGGCCAGCATGCCTGCTCCTTTTGTAGGAGTGGGAGGTCTGGGTGGGCCTGCATGCCTGCTCTTTTTGTAGGAGTGGGAGGTCTGGGTGGGCCTGCATGTCTGCTCCTTTTGGACGAGTGGGAGGTCTGGGTGAGCCTGCATGCCTGCTCCTTTTGTAGGAGTGGGAGACCTGGGCGGGCCTGCATGCCTGTTCTTTATGTAGGAGTGGAAGGTCTGGGTGGGCCTGCATGCCTGCTCTTTTTGTAGGAGTGGGAGGCCTGGGTGGGCCTGCATGCCTGCTCCTTTTGTCGGAGTGGGAGGCCTGGGTGGGCCTGCATGCCTGCTCTTTTGTGTAGGAGTGGGAGGTCTGGGTGGGCCTGCATGCCCGCTCTTTTTGTAGGACTGTGAGGTCTGGGTGGGCCTGCATGCCTTCCCCTTTTGTAGGAGTGGAAGACCTGGGTGGGCCTGTATGCCTGCTCTTTTTGTAGGAGTGGAGGCCTGGGTGGGCTTGCATGCCTGCTCTGTTTGTAGGAGTGGGAGGGTTAGGTGGGCCTGCATCCCTGCTCTTTTTGTAGGAGTGGGAGGCCTGGGTGGGCCTGCATGCCTGCTCTTTTTGTAGGAGTGGAGGCCTGGGTGGGCCTGCATGCCTGCTCTTTTTCTAGGAGTGGGAGACCTGGGTGGGCCTGCATGCCTGCTCTGTTTGTAGAAGTGGGAGGCAAGGATGGGCCTTCATGCCTGCTCTTTTTGTAGGAGTGGAGTCCTGGGTGGGGCCTGCATGCCTGCTCCTTTTGTAGGAGTGTTAGGCCTGGGTGGGCCTGCATGCCTGCTACTTTTGTAGGGGTGGAGGCCTGGGTGGGCCTGCATGCCGGCTCTTTTTGCAGGAGTGGAAGGTCTGGGCGGGCGTGCTTGCCTGCTCCTTTTGTAGGAGTGGAGGCCTGGGTGGGCCTTCATGCCTGCTCTTTTTGTAGGAGTGGGAGGCCTGGGTGGGCCTGAATGCCTGTTCTTTATGTAGGAGTGGGAGGTCTGGGTGGGCCTGCATGCCTGCTCTTTTTGTAGGAGTGGGAGGCCTGAGTGGGACTGCATGCCTGCTCTTTTTTGTAGGATTGGGAGGCCTGGGTGGGTCTGCATGCCTGCTCTTTTTGTAGGAGTGGAGGCCTGGGTGGGCCTGCATGCCTGCTCTGTTTGTAGAAGTGGGAGGCGGGGTGGGCCTGCATGCCTGCTCTTTTTGAAGGAGTGGAAGCCTGGGTGGGCCTGCATGCCTGCTCTTTTTGCAGGAGTGGGAGGCCTGGGTGGGCCTGCATGCCTGCTCCTTTTGTAGGAGTGGGAGGCCTGGGTCGGCCTGCATGCCTGCTCTTTTTGTAGGAGTGAGAGGTCTGGGTGGGCCTGCATACCTGCTCCTTTTGTAGGAGTAGAGGCCTGGGTGGGCCTGCATGCCTGCTCTTTTTGTAGGAGTCGAAGTCCCGGTGGGCCAGCATGCCTGCTCCTTTTGTAGGAGTGGAGGCCTGGGTGGGCCTGCATGCCTGCTCCTTTTGTAGGAGTGTTAGGCCTGGGTGGGCCTGCATGCCTGCTACTTTTGTAGGAGTGGAGGCCTGTGTGGGCCTGCATGCCGGCTCTTTTTGCAGGAGTGGAAGGTCTGGGTGGGCGTGCTTGCCTGCTCCTTTTGTAGGAGTGGAGGCCTGGGTGGGCCTGCATACCTGTTCTTTATGTAGGAGTGGAGGCCTGGGTGGGCCTGCATGCCGGCTATTTTTGCAGGAGTGGAGGTCTGGGTGGGCGTGCTTGCCTGCTCCTTTTGTAGGAGTGGAGGCGTGGGTGGGCCTGCATGCCTGCTCTTTTTGTAGGAGTGGGAGGCCTGGGTGGGCCTGCATGCCTGCTCTTTTTGTAGGAGTGGGAGGCCTGGGTGGGCCTGCATGCCTGTTCTTTATGTATGAGTGGGAGGTCTGGGTGGACCTGCATGCCTGCTCTTTTTGTAGGAGTGGGATGCCTGAGTGGGACTGCATGCCTGCTCTTTTTTGTAGGAGTGGGAGGCCTGGGTGGGTCTGCATGCCTGCTCTTTTGGTAGGAGTGGAGGCCTGGGTGGGCCTGCATGCCTGCTCTGTTTGTAGAAGTGGGAGGCGTGGGTGGGCCTGCATGCCTGCTCTTTTTGTAGGAGTGGAGGCCTGGGTGGGCCTGCATGCCTGCTCCTTTTGTAGGAGTGTTAGGCCTGGGTGGGCCTGCATGCCTGCTACTTTTGTAGGAGTGGAGACCTGGGTGGGCCTGCATGCCTGCTCTTTTTGCAGGAGTGGAAGGTCTGGGTGGGCGTGCTTGCCTGCTCCTCTTGTAGGAGTGGAGGCCTGGGTGGGCCTGCATGCCTGCTCTTTTTGTAGGAGTCGAAGTCCCGGTGGTCGTGCATGCCTCCTTCTTTTGTAGGAGTGGGAGGCCACAGTGGGCCTGCATGCCTGCTCCTTTTGTAGGAGTGGGAGGTCTGGGTGGGCCTGCATGCCTGCTCTTTTTGTAGGAGTGGGAGGTCTGGGTGGGCCTGCATGTCTGCTCCTTTTGGACGAGTGGGAGGTCTGGGTGAGCCTGCATGCCTGCTCCTTTTGTAGGAGTGGGAGACCTGGGTGGGCCTGCATGCCTGTTCTTTATGTAGGAGTGGAAGGTCTGGGTGGGCCTGCATGCCTGCTCTTTTTGTAGGAGTGGGAGGCCTGGGTGGGCCTGCATGCCTGCTCCTTTTGTAGGAGTGGGAGGCCTGGGTGGGCCTGCATGCCTGCTCTTTTTGTAGGAGTGAGAGGTCTGGGTGGGCCTGCATACCTGCTCCTTTTGTAGGAGTAGAGGCCTGGGTGGGCCTGCATGCCTGCTCTTTTTGTAGGAGTCGAAGTCCCGGTGGGCCAGCATGCCTGCTCCTTTTGTGGGAGTGGAGGCCTGGGTGGGCCTGCATGCCTGCTCCTTTTGTAGGAGTGTTAGGCCTGGGTGGGCCTGCATGCCTGCTACTTTTGTAGGAGTGGAGGCCTGTGTGGGCCTGCATGCCGGCTCTTTTTGCAGGAGTGGAAGGTCTGGGTGGGCGTGCTTGCCTGCTCCTTTTGTAGGAGTGGAGGCCTGGGTGGGCCTGCATACCTGTTCTTTATGTAGGAGTGGAGGCCTGGGTGGGCCTGCATGCCGGCTCTTTTTGCAGGAGTGGAGGTCTGGGTGGGCGTGCTTGCCTGCTCCTTTTGTAGGAGTGGAGGCGTGGGTGGGCCTGCATGCCTGCTCTTTTTGTAGGAGTGGGAGGCCTGGGTGGGCCTGCATGCCTGCTCTTTTTGTAGGAGTGGGAGGCCTGGGTGGGCCTGCATGCCTGTTCTTTATGTATGAGTGGGAGGTCTGGGTGGACCTGCATGCCTGCTCTTTTTGTAGGAGTGGGATGCCTGAGTGGGACTGCATGCCTGCTCTTTTTTGTAGGAGTGGGAGGCCTGGGTGGGTCTGCATGCCTGCTCTTTTGGTAGGAGTGGAGGCCTGGGTGGGCCTGCATGCCTGCTCTGTTTGTAGAAGTGGGAGGCGTGGGTGGGCCTGCATGCCTGCTCTTTTTGTAGGAGTCGAGGCCTGGGTGGGCCTGCATGCCTGCTCCTTTTGTAGGAGTGTTAGGCCTGGGTGGGCCTGCATGCCTGCTACTTTTGTAGGAGTGGAGACCTGGGTGGGCCTGCATGCCTGCTCTTTTTGCAGGAGTGGAAGGTCTGGGTGGGCGTGCTTGCCTGCTCCTCTTGTAGGAGTGGAGGCCTGGGTGGGCCTGCATGCCTGCTCTTTTTGTAGGAGTCGAAGTCCCGGTGGTTGTGCATGCCTCCTTCTTTTGCTTTTTGTAGGAGTGGGAGGTCTGGGTGGGCCTGCATGTCTGCTCCTTTTGGACGAGTGGGAGGTCTGGGTGAGCCTGCATGCCTGCTCCTTTTGTAGGAGTGGGAGACCTGGGTGGGCCTGCATGCCTGTTCTTTATGTAGGAGTGGAAGGTCTGGGTGGGCCTGCATGCCTGCTCTTTTTGTAGGAGTGGGAGGCCTGGGTGGGCCTGCATGCCTGCTCCTTTTGTCGGAGTGGGAGGCCTGGGTGGGCCTGCATGCCTGCTCTTTTGTGTAGGAGTGGGAGGTCTGGGTGGGCCTGCATGCCCGCTCTTTTTGTAGCACTGTGAGGTCTGGGTGGGCCTGCATGCGTTCCCCTTTTGTAGGAGTGGAAGACCTGGGTGGGCCTGTATGCCTGCTCTTTTTGTAGGAGTGGAGGCCTGGGTGGGCTTGCATGCCTGCTCTGTTTGTAGGAGTGGGAGGGTTAGGTGGGCCTGCATCCCTGCTCTTTTTGTAGGAGTGGGAGGCCTGGGTGGGCCTGCATGCCTGCTCTTTTTGTAGGAGTGGAGGCCTGGGTGGGCCTGCATGCCTGCTCTTTTTCTAGGAGTGGGAGACCTGGGTGGGCCTGCATGCCTGCTCTGTTTGTAGAAGTGGGAGGCAAGGATGGGCCTTCATGCCTGCTCTTTTTGTAGGAGTGGAGTCCTGGGTGGGGCCTGCATGCCTGCTCCTTTTGTAGGAGTGTTAGGCCTGGGTGGGCCTGCATGCCTGCTACTTTTGTAGGGGTGGAGGCCTGGGTGGGCCTGCATGCCTGCTCTGTTTGTAGAAGTGGGAGGCGTGGGTGGGCCTGCATGCCTGCTCTTTTTGTAGGAGTGGAGGCCTGGGTGGGCCTGCATGCCTGCTCCTTTTGTAGGAGTGTTAGGCCTGGGTGGGCCTGCATGCCTGCTACTTTTGTAGGAGTGGAGACCTGGGTGGGCCTGCATGCCTGCTCTTTTTGCAGGAGTGGAAGGTCTGGGTGGGCGTGCTTGCCTGCTCCTCTTGTAGGAGTGGAGGCCTGGGTGGGCCTGCATGCCTGCTCTTTTTGTAGGAGTCGAAGTCCCGGTGGTCGTGCATGCCTCCTTCTTTTGTAGGAGTGGGAGGCCACAGTGGGCCTGCATGCCTGCTCCTTTTGTAGGAGTGGGAGGTCTGGGTGGGCCTGCATGCCTGCTCTTTTTGTAGGAGTGGGAGGTCTGGGTGGGCCTGCATGTCTGCTCCTTTTGGACGAGTGGGAGGTCTGGGTGAGCCTGCATGCCTGCTCCTTTTGTAGGAGTGGGAGACCTGGGTGGGCCTGCATGCCTGTTCTTTATGTAGGAGTGGAAGGTCTGGGTGGGCCTGCATGCCTGCTCTTTTTGTAGGAGTGGGAGGCCTGGGTGGGCCTGCATGCCTGCTCCTTTTGTAGGAGTGGGAGGCCTGGGTGGGCCTGCATGCCTGCTCTTTTTGTAGGAGTGAGAGGTCTGGGTGGGCCTGCATACCTGCTCCTTTTGTAGGAGTAGAGGCCTGGGTGGGCCTGCATGCCTGCTCTTTTTGTAGGAGTCGAAGTCCCGGTGGGCCAGCATGCCTGCTCCTTTTGTGGGAGTGGAGGCCTGGGTGGGCCTGCATGCCTGCTCCTTTTGTAGGAGTGTTAGGCCTGGGTGGGCCTGCATGCCTGCTACTTTTGTAGGAGTGGAGGCCTGTGTGGGCCTGCATGCCGGCTCTTTTTGCAGGAGTGGAAGGTCTGGGTGGGCGTGCTTGCCTGCTCCTTTTGTAGGAGTGGAGGCCTGGGTGGGCCTGCATACCTGTTCTTTATGTAGGAGTGGAGGCCTGGGTGGGCCTGCATGCCGGCTCTTTTTGCAGGAGTGGAGGTCTGGGTGGGCGTGCTTGCCTGCTCCTTTTGTAGGAGTGGAGGCGTGGGTGGGCCTGCATGCCTGCTCTTTTTGTAGGAGTGGGAGGCCTGGGTGGGCCTGCATGCCTGCTCTTTTTGTAGGAGTGGGAGGCCTGGGTGGGCCTGCATGCCTGTTCTTTATGTATGAGTGGGAGGTCTGGGTGGACCTGCATGCCTGCTCTTTTTGTAGGAGTGGGATGCCTGAGTGGGACTGCATGCCTGCTCTTTTTTGTAGGAGTGGGAGGCCTGGGTGGGTCTGCATGCCTGCTCTTTTGGTAGGAGTGGAGGCCTGGGTGGGCCTGCATGCCTGCTCTGTTTGTAGAAGTGGGAGGCGTGGGTGGGCCTGCATGCCTGCTCTTTTTGTAGGAGTGGAGGCCTGGGTGGGCCTGCATGCCTGCTCCTTTTGTAGGAGTGTTAGGCCTGGGTGGGCCTGCATGCCTGCTACTTTTGTAGGAGTGGAGACCTGGGTGGGCCTGCATGCCTGCTCTTTTTGCAGGAGTGGAAGGTCTGGGTGGGCGTGCTTGCCTGCTCCTCTTGTAGGAGTGGAGGCCTGGGTGGGCCTGCATGCCTGCTCTTTTTGTAGGAGTCGAAGTCCCGGTGGTCGTGCATGCCTCCTTCTTTTGTAGGAGTGGGAGGCCACAGTGGGCCTGCATGCCTGCTCCTTTTGTAGGAGTGGGAGGTCTGGGTGGGCCTGCATGCCTGCTCTTTTTGTAGGAGTGGGAGGTCTGGGTGGGCCTGCATGTCTGCTCCTTTTGGACGAGTGGGAGGTCTGGGTGAGCCTGCATGCCTGCTCCTTTTGTAGGAGTGGGAGACCTGGGTGGGCCTGCATGCCTGTTCTTTATGTAGGAGTGGAAGGTCTGGGTGGGCCTGCATGCCTGCTCTTTTTGTAGGAGTGGGAGGCCTGGGTGGGCCTGCATGCCTGCTCCTTTTGTCGGAGTGGGAGGCCTGGGTGGGCCTGCATGCCTGCTCTTTTGTGTAGGAGTGGGAGGTCTGGGTGGGCCTGCATGCCCGCTCTTTTTGTAGCACTGTGAGGTCTGGGTGGGCCTGCATGCGTTCCCCTTTTGTAGGAGTGGAAGACCTGGGTGGGCCTGTATGCCTGCTCTTTTTGTAGGAGTGGAGGCCTGGGTGGGCTTGCATGCCTGCTCTGTTTGTAGGAGTGGGAGGGTTAGGTGGGCCTGCATCCCTGCTCTTTTTGTAGGAGTGGGAGGCCTGGGTGGGCCTGCATGCCTGCTCTTTTTGTAGGAGTGGAGGCCTGGGTGGGCCTGCATGCCTGCTCTTTTTCTAGGAGTGGGAGACCTGGGTGGGCCTGCATGCCTGCTCTGTTTGTAGAAGTGGGAGGCAAGGATGGGCCTTCATGCCTGCTCTTTTTGTAGGAGTGGAGTCCTGGGTGGGGCCTGCATGCCTGCTCCTTTTGTAGGAGTGTGTTGGACAGGCCACATGACGGGCCGCTCTCCCCCGGCTCGACCAGGCCCGAGCCCAGTCACGCAAGCACCACACACCACCATTGCACGCCCTACGTCCCCTCAGGGACCCCTGCCCTCGAACATGATAACCTCGTGGGTCCGATCCACTGCCGGCCCATGCACCCAGCCCGGGCCGCCATCTTGGACACCTCGCCACGAGGCCGCCTGGCCCCCGATCGACCTCAACCCTGGGCCTAGCCCAGCCTCAGACAATCCGGCACCACCCTCCACCCAGGAGGTGAGCGGGCTACTTGGCAAGTCAATGGGAGAAAGAGGTGCCGATGGCTCTCCCCCCGCCCAGTGCCGCTCGCCCATCGCCTCCCCGGGCGCTGGCTCCACCCCCCTGCTGGGTGTCTGGACTCCCTCATCCCGGACCTCCCGACCTCCAAGTGCGAGGGTCCGGACATCAAAGCACGCCAGCCCTATAACTGGGGCAGCTCCAGAGCAGGAAGTCAGTTGTATCTTGGAGTCGAGAGACGTAAGAGGAACTCATCCTGGACGGACTACTGGCGCTGCCGTAGCTCTGTCCTGTGCACCATCGTCCTGCCTGTTGGCGCTGCCACAGCCGTCGTAACCTTCATTCTTCACCGTCGTCCGGATCTGCTGGCGAGGCCGCGGACCGTTGTAACCATCATCTTCATCGGGACCTGCTTGGCTTCTCCACGGCCCGTCGACCATCCTTCATCCATCTCGGGACCTGCTTGGCTCCTCCACGGCCCGATCAGCAACCACGCCGAGCTCGAGGATTGAGAGCTATTTAACTCATTGGTAACTAAGACTGTCCCGCTACCCTTTCTCCTCAACCAGAGATCAGAACCGAGGGGACCCCTGAGTCCAGACCTCCTTGTATCATAGCGACGTAACCTAAGAATTGCATATAAAGTCTCGTTAACCTTCAATCTTGTGTGGTGTCCGTCTGTGGGGGGGAAGTTACTTACCTGTACAGTCGTTGGAGACGGCTCTCCCTGGAGACCTCTCCCCGTAATCTCGGCCGACCCTCCCGGTCCGTCTAACATTGGTGGCCAGCGGCGCGATCCGAATCACCGCATAACGTACAGAGAGTAGCTCACCCCACAACGAACAACAATGTCGACTAAAGAGAGCGGATCAACTGAGAAGTTCCAAATGGAAAAACTAGAGGAATACAGCCATCGTGAACTAAAGCAGTTCTGCATCGAACTAGGTATCGCTACCACCGGACTAAGTACCAAGGACGATTTTAAGCATGCCCTAGAATCTTGGGCAGAGACCGGGGATGTCGAAGCCCCTGAGCAAAGCACCGCGAAAAATACCAACACGGCCCCTGAGGGGCAAAGAACCAGTCTCTCGCAAGACGAGATCCAAGAAAGAGAAAAAGCCCGACTACACGAACTCGAAATGGCCCGACTCAAGATGGACATAGAACTCAAATTGGCCGAGCAAAAAATAAACTTAGAGCACCTTCGCCTCCGAGAAGAAAGAGAGGAGAAACAGAGGCAAAGGGAGCTCGAGGAAAAAAGACTAACGTACGAGCACGAACGGAACCTAGCCGAGATCAACCTGCGCAAACAAAATAAAGAGTTAGGGGTGCCCGACAGACCGTCCACCCCAGGGACCGCGGAGAAAAAAGTGCACATCCCCAAGGATGTGGTCCGAGAATATTTTCGAGAAGACGACATCCAGCAATGGTTTAAGGCCTATGAAATCGCGATGACTGCGCACCGGATCGATAGAGCCGACTGGGGAGCCGGCCTATGGGGCAAATTCCTCAATGAGGGCCGCGATACTCTGTTACAGCTCCCAGACCACCAGATGACCTCCTACGACCATATGAAAGCGGCCCTCCTCACCCGCTATGGCCTCACGCCCGAGATGTACCGTCAGAGGTTCCGAGACTGCACACGCATTCCAGGTACAACTTGGGTGGACTATGTAACGTACTTTAGCCGAGCCTTCGAAGGCTGGATCAGAGGGAACAACGTCACGACCTACGAGCAGCTGTTCAATCTGATGGTATGGGAGCATCTGTCCAACAATTGCTTCATTGAACTACGCCAACACCTCCTCGACAGCAAGTTAACCGATCCCCGGCAGCTCGCAGCCGAAGCTGACCGGTGGGAGATCACCAGAGTGGGCCGGAATGGGTCCTACGAGCAGAACAGGAACAACAATGGTCACTACCGACCCAGAGGAGGAGGAGGGGGCCAAGGACGAGGAAGAGACAATACTCCGGCCGCCCCCGCTACCAGCACCACCCCCCCGGCCAACCGGGGCAGCACCCCGGCGCGACCGGGATACAGAGCCAATGTTACATGTCACCGATGCCAACGAGTCGGCCACTATGCAAACGACCCAAGCTGCCCGCAGTATCAGAGTCCAAGACCCCGCCAGGTGGCCGCCGCGGCACTAGGGGAAGAACAGATCTCCGAGGAACAAGAAACAGGCGAGCAAGAGTATCAAGAGTGGGAGCCAGCCGCCATGACTCTCGCGTGCTTAGGGGGAAGAGACATGGTCCCGCGGGTCCCCCTACCCGCTAACACCCAGAAGTACAGCCAATGGGTGAGCATCAATGGACAACGGGCCGAAGCCCTTCGAGACACCGGGGCCAGTGTGACAGCCGTCCGCTGTCATCTGGTGACCCCAGAACAATATCTACCGAACGTTCTCTGCCCTGTGCGATCAGCCGACAACTCGGAAAGTCTGTGTCGGATGGCCTGCGTCCCCTTTGAGTGGGGAGGGGTCTCCGGCATGTTGAAGGTAACGGTCCGAGACGACGCCCCCGTGGAATGCCTCCTCGGAAATGACCTGGAAAGCTCCCCGTGGGCAGCCGTGGAGCGAAAAGAACACTTGGGGATGTTGGGCGTCCCAGACTGGGCGTGCGTCACCACCCGGTCCATGGCCGCCCGTGCCAACCATCACCCGGAAGAACCAGAATGGCCGGCGCCACCGCCTCCGGTCGCCCCCGCCGAGACCCCCGACCATGGCATCCCCCTCGAACTTGCTCAACCTTCCGACCTCGCTAATCTTGATCAGTGGGCTCAAGAAGGGGGACCCACACAAGAACAATTTCGTCAGGAACAGAAGACCTGTCCCTCCCTTGAGGGACTCCGACAACAAGCGCTCGCCCAAAGCGCCGGGGATACCTCCGGAACTCATTGGGTCTACTGGGACAATGATCTATTGTACAGCGAGCAACGAATCGCCGAGCTGGGGGCCAACCGAGTACTAGTGGTGCCCCTCCGCTTTAGAGACTTCCTGCTAAACCTGGCCCACGATGCCCCCCTGGCAGGGCACCTGGGACAGGATAAAACCTACAGCCGCCTAGTGACCCACTTCTTCTGGCCCAAAATGAGAAACGATGTGCACCAGCATTGCCGATCTTGCCCCACGTGCCAAGCCAGTGGGAAGAGCGGCCGCAAATTAAAGGCTCCCCTGCAACCCTTTCCAGTAGTCACAACCCCATTTGAGAGGGTCGGGATAGACATTGTGGGACCCCTGGACCCGCGTACAAGACAAGGCCATCGCTTCATCCTGGTACTAGTGGACCACGCCACCCGCTACCCTGAGGCTATTCCTCTCCGGACCGTGACAGCCCCAGTGGTCGGCCGGGCCCTGATGGGGATCTTCTCCCGTGTGGGGTTCCCCCGAGAAGTCGTCAGTGACAGAGGCACGAACTTTATTTCTAAATATATGAAGTCCCTCTGGCAACAGTGTGGGGTCACCTACCGCTTCACGACCCCCTATCACCCCCAAGGAAACGGACTTGTTGAGCGGTTCAATCGCACGCTAAAAGGGATGATCGGGGGATTGGAAGAGCCCCTCCGTCGCCAGTGGGACGTGCTGCTGCCGTGCCTCCTCTTCGCCTACCGGGAGGTCCCACAGAAGTCCCTAGGCTTCAGCCCCTTCGAGCTGCTCTATGGGCACCCAGTACGGGGGCCACTCAGCCTGATCAAAGAAGGCTGGGAGATGCCTCCGGCCAAGAGTCCTCCAGATGTCTTCCGGTACCTCCTCACCCTCCGCAACCAGTCCCGGCGGTTCAGAGACCTAGCAAAAGCCAACCTAGAGGCCAGTCAAGAGGACATGAAGAAATGGTATGACCAGAACGCCTCATCCATTGAATTCGAGCCGGGGCAACAGGTCTGGGTAATGTCCCCCACAGAACCGTGCGCTCTCCAAGACAAATGGACGGGACCCTTCAAGGTAATCGAGCGCAAGGGTCCTGCCACCTATCTGATCGATATGGAGTCCGCCCGGAATCCGCTCCGAGTCCTCCACACCAACAGACTGAAACCCCACTTTGCACGAACAGAACTCAGCCTCTTGATGGCCACAGACAATGGGGTTGAAGACGACTCCGAGCCTCTCCCTGACCTCTTGCGGACCCAGGAGCAAGACGGCTCCGTGGATGGGGTCCGACTCTCGGAGACCCTCACCAGAGAACAACGGCAAGAGTGCCAAGCCCTCCTATCACGGTTCGCCAGTCTGTTCTCCCTCACCCCGGGTGTCACTTCCTGGTGTGTGCACGATGTGGACACCGGAGACAGCCCTCCTATCCGCCACCGGGCCTACCGCGTACCTGATCGGGTACGGGCCTGCATCCAGGCGGAAGTAGCTAAGATGCTCACGCTCGGGGTCATCGAGCCCTCAGACAGTCCATGGGCCAGCCCGGTCGTACTGGTCCCCAAAGCAGCCGCCCCCGGGACCACACCAGAACTCCGGTTCTGTGTCGACTACCGGGGCCTGAATGAAGTCACCAGAACGGACGCACACCCCATCCCCCGGGCAGATGAACTGGTCGACCGAATGGGCGCTGGCCGCTACCTCAGCATCTTCGACCTGACGGCAGGTTATTGGCAGATCGGCCTCACACCCCGAGCACAAGAACGCTCTGCCTTCTCCACCCCCGATGGCCACTATCACTTTACGGTCATGCCCTTCGGCATGAAGAATGCCCCAGCGACGTTCCAACGGCTCGTCAATCAGGTCCTGGCGGGGCTCGAAGAGTTCAGCGCCGCCTACCTGGACGACATCGCTGTGTACAGCCACCATTGGACCGAGCACCTCCACCACCTCCAAGCAGTGCTGCAAGCCCTTCAGCGAGCTGGCCTCACGATCAAGGCCAGCAAATGCCAAATTGGACAAGGGTCGGTGACCTACCTCGGACACCAGGTGGGAAGCGGCCTAGTGGCCCCCCTACAGCTGAAAATTGCCGCCATCCAGAACTGGCAACCCCCTATCACTCAAACTGAGGTGCGAGCCTTCCTGGGCCTCACGGGCTACTACCGAAGGTTCGTGAAAGACTATGGTACCATCGTGGGGCCTCTCACCGAACTCACGTCAAAAAATCAGCCCAAGAAGGTGAACTGGACCCCAGAGTGTCAAGCGGCATTCGAACAGTTAAAGGCCGCCATGTGTTCCGCTCCTGTGCTCCAGGCCCCAGACTACAGCCGGGAGTTCGTCGTCCAGACGGACGCCTCCGACCAGGGCATTGGGGCGGTCCTGTCCCAAGTGAACACCGAAGGCCTCGATCAACCGGTGGCCTTCATCAGCCGGAGACTCCTACCCCGGGAACAACGCTGGAGCACCATAGAGAGGGAAGCCTTCGCTGTGGTATGGGCCCTCAAGAAGCTCCGGCCCTACCTTTTTGGCACCCACTTTCGGGTGCAGACTGACCACCGACCCCTGCAGTGGTTGATGCATATGCGGGGGGAGAACCCAAAATTGCTACGCTGGTCCATCTCCTTACAAGGTATGGACTTCACAGTCGAACACCGGCCTGGGTCCGACCACGCCAACGCCGATGGCCTGTCCCGGTTTTTCCGCCTCGACGAAGGGAGTCCCCAAGAGGATGGGTAACTCTCCCCGCCTTCAGCTGGGGGGGACGCATGTTGGACAGGCCACATGACGGGCCGCTCTCCCCCGGCTCGACCAGGCCCGAGCCCAGTCACGCAAGCACCACACACCACCATTGCACGCCCTACGTCCCCTCAGGGACCCCTGCCCTCGAACATGATAACCTCGTGGGTCCGATCCACTGCCGGCCCATGCACCCAGCCCGGGCCGCCATCTTGGACACCTCGCCACGAGGCCGCCTGGCCCCCGATCGACCTCAACCCTGGGCCTAGCCCAGCCTCAGACAATCCGGCACCACCCTCCACCCAGGAGGTGAGCGGGCTACTTGGCAAGTCAATGGGAGAAAGAGGTGCCGATGGCTCTCCCCCCGCCCAGTGCCGCTCGCCCATCGCCTCCCCGGGCGCTGGCTCCACCCCCCTGCTGGGTGTCTGGACTCCCTCATCCCGGACCTCCCGACCTCCAAGTGCGAGGGTCCGGACATCAAAGCACGCCAGCCCTATAACTGGGGCAGCTCCAGAGCAGGAAGTCAGTTGTATCTTGGAGTCGAGAGACGTAAGAGGAACTCATCCTGGACGGACTACTGGCGCTGCCGTAGCTCTGTCCTGTGCACCATCGTCCTGCCTGTTGGCGCTGCCACAGCCGTCGTAACCTTCATTCTTCACCGTCGTCCGGATCTGCTGGCGAGGCCGCGGACCGTTGTAACCATCATCTTCATCGGGACCTGCTTGGCTTCTCCACGGCCCGTCGACCATCCTTCATCCATCTCGGGACCTGCTTGGCTCCTCCACGGCCCGATCAGCAACCACGCCGAGCTCGAGGATTGAGAGCTATTTAACTCATTGGTAACTAAGACTGTCCCGCTACCCTTTCTCCTCAACCAGAGATCAGAACCGAGGGGACCCCTGAGTCCAGACCTCCTTGTATCATAGCGACGTAACCTAAGAATTGCATATAAAGTCTCGTTAACCTTCAATCTTGTGTGGTGTCCGTCTGTGGGGGGGAAGTTACTTACCTGTACAGTCGTTGGAGACGGCTCTCCCTGGAGACCTCTCCCCGTAATCTCGGCCGACCCTCCCGGTCCGTCTAACAGAGTGTTAGGCCTGGGTGGGCCTGCATGCCTGCTACTTTTGTAGGGGTGGAGGCCTGGGTGGGCCTGCATGCCGGCTCTTTTTGCAGGAGTGGAAGGTCTGGGCGGGCGTGCTTGCCTGCTCCTTTTGTAGGAGTGGAGGCCTGGGTGGGCCTTCATGCCTGCTCTTTTTGTAGGAGTGGGAGGCCTGGGTGGGCCTGCATGCCTGTTCTTTATGTAGGAGTGGGAGGTCTGGGTGGGCCTGCATGCCTGCTCTTTTTGTAGGAGTGGGAGGCCTGAGTGGGACTGCATGCCTGCTCTTTTTTGTAGGATTGGGAGGCCTGGGTGGGTCTGCATGCCTGCTCTTTTTGTAGGAGTGGAGGCCTGGGTGGGCCTGCATGCCTGCTCTGTTTGTAGAAGTGGGAGGCGGGGTGGGCCTGCATGCCTGCTCTTTTTGAAGGAGTGGAAGCCTGGGTGGGCCTGCATGCCTGCTCTTTTTGCAGGAGTGGGAGGCCTGGGTGGGCCTGCATGCCTGCTCCTTTTGTAGGAGTGGGAGGCCTGGGTGGGCCTGCATGCCTGCTCTTTTTGTAGGAGTGAGAGGTCTGGGTGGGCCTGCATACCTGCTCCTTTTGTAGGAGTAGAGGCCTGGGTGGGCCTGCATGCCTGCTCTTTTTGTAGGAGTCGAAGTCCCGGTGGGCCAGCATGCCTGCTCCTTTTGTAGGAGTGGAGGCCTGGGTGGGCCTGCATGCCTGCTCCTTTTGTAGGAGTGTTAGGCCTGGGTGGGCCTGCATGCCTGCTACTTTTGTAGGAGTGGAGGCCTGTGTGGGCCTGCATGCCGGCTCTTTTTGCAGGAGTGGAAGGTCTGGGTGGGCGTGCTTGCCTGCTCCTTTTGTAGGAGTGGAGGCCTGGGTGGGCCTGCATACCTGTTCTTTATGTAGGAGTGGAGGCCTGGGTGGGCCTGCATGCCGGCTATTTTTGCAGGAGTGGAGGTCTGGGTGGGCGTGCTTGCCTGCTCCTTTTGTAGGAGTGGAGGCGTGGGTGGGCCTGCATGCCTGCTCTTTTTGTAGGAGTGGGAGGCCTGGGTGGGCCTGCATGCCTGCTCTTTTTGTAGGAGTGGGAGGCCTGGGTGGGCCTGCATGCCTGTTCTTTATGTATGAGTGGGAGGTCTGGGTGGACCTGCATGCCTGCTCTTTTTGTAGGAGTGGGATGCCTGAGTGGGACTGCATGCCTGCTCTTTTTTGTAGGAGTGGGAGGCCTGGGTGGGTCTGCATGCCTGCTCTTTTTGTAGGAGTGGAGGCCTGGGTGGGCCTGCATGCCTGCTCTGTTTGTAGAAGTGGGAGGCGGGGTGGGCCTGCATGCCTGCTCTTTTTGAAGGAGTGGAAGCCTGGGTGGGCCTGCATGCCTGCTCTTTTTGCAGGAGTGGGAGGCCTGGGTGGGCCTGCATGCCTGCTCCTTTTGTAGGAGTGGGAGGCCTGGGTGGGCCTGCATGCCTGCTCTTTTTGTAGGAGTGAGAGGTCTGGGTGGGCCTGCATACCTGCTCCTTTTGTAGGAGTAGAGGCCTGGGTGGGCCTGCATGCCTGCTCTTTTTGTAGGAGTCGAAGTCCCGGTGGGCCAGCATGCCTGCTCCTTTTGTAGGAGTGGAGGCCTGGGTGGGCCTGCATGCCTGCTCCTTTTGTAGGAGTGTTAGGCCTGGGTGGGCCTGCATGCCTGCTACTTTTGTAGGAGTGGAGGCCTGTGTGGGCCTGCATGCCGGCTCTTTTTGCAGGAGTGGAAGGTCTGGGTGGGCGTGCTTGCCTGCTCCTTTTGTAGGAGTGGAGGCCTGGGTGGGCCTGCATACCTGTTCTTTATGTAGGAGTGGAGGCCTGGGTGGGCCTGCATGCCGGCTATTTTTGCAGGAGTGGAGGTCTGGGTGGGCGTGCTTGCCTGCTCCTTTTGTAGGAGTGGAGGCGTGGGTGGGCCTGCATGCCTGCTCTTTTTGTAGGAGTGGGAGGCCTGGGTGGGCCTGCATGCCTGCTCTTTTTGTAGGAGAGGGAGGCCTGGGTGGGCCTGCATGCCTGTTCTTTATGTATGAGTGGGAGGTCTGGGTGGACCTGCATGCCTGCTCTTTTTGTAGGAGTGGGATGCCTGAGTGGGACTGCATGCCTGCTCTTTTTTGTAGGAGTGGGAGGCCTGGGTGGGTCTGCATGCCTGCTCTTTTGGTAGGAGTGGAGGCCTGGGTGGGCCTGCATGCCTGCTCTGTTTGTAGAAGTGGGAGGCGTGGGTGGGCCTGCATGCCTGCTCTTTTTGTAGGAGTGGAGGCCTGGGTGGGCCTGCATGCCTGCTCGTTTTGTAGGAGTGTTAGGCCTGGGTGGGCCTGCATGCCTGCTACTTTTGTAGGAGTGGAGACCTGGGTGGGCCTGCATGCCTGCTCTTTTTGCAGGAGTGGAAGGTCTGGGTGGGCGTGCTTGCCTGCTCCTCTTGTAGGAGTGGAGGCCTGGGTGGGCCTGCATGCCTGCTCTTTTTGTAGGAGTCGAAGTCCCGGTGGTCGTGCATGCCTCCTTCTTTTGTAGGAGTGGGAGGCCACAGTGGGCCTGCATGCCTGCTCCTTTTGTAGGAGTGGGAGGTCTGGGTGGGCCTGCATGCCTGCTCTTTTTGTAGGAGTGGGAGGTCTGGGTGGGCCTGCATGTCTGCTCCTTTTGGACGAGTGGGAGGTCTGGGTGAGCCTGCATGCCTGCTCCTTTTGTAGGAGTGGGAGACCTGGGTGGGCCTGCATGCCTGTTCTTTATGTAGGAGTGGAAGGTCTGGGTGGGCCTGCATGCCTGCTCTTTTTGTAGGAGTGGGAGGCCTGGGTGGGCCTGCATGCCTGCTCCTTTTGTAGGAGTGGGAGGCCTGGGTGGGCCTGCATGCCTGCTCTTTTTGTAGGAGTGAGAGGTCTGGGTGGGCCTGCATACCTGCTCCTTTTGTAGGAGTAGAGGCCTGGGTGGGCCTGCATGCCTGCTCTTTTTGTAGGAGTCGAAGTCCCGGTGGGCCAGCATGCCTGCTCCTTTTGTGGGAGTGGAGGCCTGGGTGGGCCTGCATGCCTGCTCCTTTTGTAGGAGTGTTAGGCCTGGGTGGGCCTGCATGCCTGCTACTTTTGTAGGAGTGGAGGCCTGTGTGGGCCTGCATGCCGGCTCTTTTTGCAGGAGTGGAAGGTCTGGGTGGGCGTGCTTGCCTGCTCCTTTTGTAGGAGTGGAGGCCTGGGTGGGCCTGCATACCTGTTCTTTATGTAGGAGTGGAGGCCTGGGTGGGCCTGCATGCCGGCTCTTTTTGCAGGAGTGGAGGTCTGGGTGGGCGTGCTTGCCTGCTCCTTTTGTAGGAGTGGAGGCGTGGGTGGGCCTGCATGCCTGCTCTTTTTGTAGGAGTGGGAGGCCTGGGTGGGCCTGCATGCCTGCTCTTTTTGTAGGAGTGGGAGGCCTGGGTGGGCCTGCATGCCTGTTCTTTATGTATGAGTGGGAGGTCTGGGTGGACCTGCATGCCTGCTCTTTTTGTAGGAGTGGGATGCCTGAGTGGGACTGCATGCCTGCTCTTTTTTGTAGGAGTGGGAGGCCTGGGTGGGTCTGCATGCCTGCTCTTTTGGTAGGAGTGGAGGCCTGGGTGGGCCTGCATGCCTGCTCTGTTTGTAGAAGTGGGAGGCGTGGGTGGGCCTGCATGCCTGCTCTTTTTGTAGGAGTGGAGGCCTGGGTGGGCCTGCATGCCTGCTCCTTTTGTAGGAGTGTTAGGCCTGGGTGGGCCTGCATGCCTGCTACTTTTGTAGGAGTGGAGACCTGGGTGGGCCTGCATGCCTGCTCTTTTTGCAGGAGTGGAAGGTCTGGGTGGGCGTGCTTGCCTGCTCCTCTTGTAGGAGTGGAGGCCTGGGTGGGCCTGCATGCCTGCTCTTGTTGTAGGAGTCGAAGTCCCGGTGGTCGTGCATGCCTCCTTCTTTTGTAGGAGTGGGAGGCCACAGTGGGCCTGCATGCCTGCTCCTTTTGTAGGAGTGGGAGGTCTGGGTGGGCCTGCATGCCTGCTCTTTTTGTAGGAGTGGGAGGTCTGGGTGGGCCTGCATGTCTGCTCCTTTTGGACGAGTGGGAGGTCTGGGTGAGCCTGCATGCCTGCTCCTTTTGTAGGAGTGGGAGACCTGGGTGGGCCTGCATGCCAGTTCTTTATGTAGGAGTGGAAGGTCTGGGTGGGCCTGCATGCCTGCTCTTTTTGTAGGAGTGGGAGGCCTGGGTGGGCCTGCATGCCTGCTCCTTTTGTCGGAGTGGGAGGCCTGGGTGGGCCTGCATGCCTGCTCTTTTGTGTAGGAGTGGGAGGTCTGGGTGGGCCTGCATGCCCGCTCTTTTTGTAGGACTGTGAGGTCTGGGTGGGCCTGCATGCGTTCCCCTTTTGTAGGAGTGGAAGACCTGGGTGGGCCTGTATGCCTGCTCTTTTTGTAGGAGTGGAGGCCTGGGTGGGCTTGCATGCCTGCTCTGTTTGTAGGAGTGGGAGGCCTGGGTGGGCCTGCATGCCTGTTCTTTATGTATGAGTGGGAGGTCTGGGTGGACCTGCATGCCTGCTCTTTTTGTAGGAGTGGGATGCCTGAGTGGGACTGCATGCCTGCTCTTTTTTGTAGGAGTGGGAGGCCTGGGTGGGTCTGCATGCCTGCTCTTTTGGTAGGAGTGGAGGCCTGGGTGGGCCTGCATGCCTGCTCTGTTTGTAGAAGTGGGAGGCGTGGGTGGGCCTGCATGCCTGCTCTTTTTGTAGGAGTGGAGGCCTGGGTGGGCCTGCATGCCTGCTCCTTTTGTAGGAGTGTTAGGCCTGGGTGGGCCTGCATGCCTGCTACTTTTGTAGGAGTGGAGACCTGGGTGGGCCTGCATGCCTGCTCTTTTTGCAGGAGTGGAAGGTCTGGGTGGGCGTGCTTGCCTGCTCCTCTTGTAGGAGTGGAGGCCTGGGTGGGCCTGCATGCCTGCTCTTTTTGTAGGAGTCGAAGTCCCGGTGGTCGTGCATGCCTCCTTCTTTTGTAGGAGTGGGAGGCCACAGTGGGCCTGCATGCCTGCTCCTTTTGTAGGAGTGGGAGGTCTGGGTGGGCCTGCATGCCTGCTCTTTTTGTAGGAGTGGGAGGTCTGGGTGGGCCTGCATGTCTGCTCCTTTTGGACGAGTGGGAGGTCTGGGTGAGCCTGCATGCCTGCTCCTTTTGTAGGAGTGGGAGACCTGGGTGGGCCTGCATGCCTGTTCTTTATGTAGGAGTGGAAGGTCTGGGTGGGCCTGCATGCCTGCTCTTTTTGTAGGAGTGGGAGGCCTGGGTGGGCCTGCATGCCTGCTCCTTTTGTCGGAGTGGGAGGCCTGGGTGGGCCTGCATGCCTGCTCTTTTGTGTAGGAGTGGGAGGTCTGGGTGGGCCTGCATGCCCGCTCTTTTTGTAGGAGTGGAGGCCTGGGTGGGCTTGCATGCCTGCTCTGTTTGTAGGAGTGGGAGGGTTAGGTGGGCCTGCATCCCTGCTCTTTTTGTAGGAGTGGGAGGCCTGGGTGGGCCTGCATGCCTGCTCTTTTTGTAGGAGTGGAGGCCTGGGTTGGCCTGCATGCCTGCTCTTTTTCTAGGAGTGGGAGACCTGGGTGGGCCTGCATGCCTGCTCTGTTTGTAGAAGTGGGAGGCAAGGATGGGCCTTCATGCCTGCTCTTTTTGTAGGAGTGGAGTCCTGGGTGGGCCTGCATGCCTGCTCCTTTTGTAGGAGTGTTAGGCCTGGGTGGGCCTGCATGCCTGCTACTTTTGTAGGGGTGGAGGCCTGGGTGGACCTGCATGCCGGCTCTTTTTGCAGGAGTGGAAGGTCTGGGTGGGCGTGCTTGCCTGCTCCTTTTGTAGGAGTGGAGGCCTGGGTGGGCCTGCATGCCTGCTCTTTTTGTAGGAGTGGGAGGCCTGGGTCGGCCTGCATGCCTGTTCTTTATGTAGGAGTGGGAGGTCTGGGTGGGCCTGCATGCCTGCTCTTTTTGTAGGAGTGGGAGGCCTGAGTGGGACTGCATGCCTGCTCTTTTTGTAGGAGTGGGAGGTCTGGGTGGGCCTGCATGCCGGCTCTTTTTTTAGGAGTGGGAGGCCTGGGTGGGCCTGCATACCTGCTCCTTTTGTAGGAGTGGAGGCGTGGGTGGGCCTGCATGCCTGCTCTTTTTTTAGGAGTGGGAGGCCTGGGTGGGCCTGCATACCTGCTCCTTTTGTAGGAGTGAGAGGACTGGGTGGGCCTGCATGCCTGCTCTTTTTGTAGGAGTCGAAGTCCCGGTGGGCCAGCATGCCTGCTCCTTTCGTAGGAGTGGAGGCCTGGGTGGGCCTGCATGCCTGCTCCTTTTGTAGGAGTGTTAGGCCTAGGTGGGCCTGCATGCCTGCTACTTTTGTAGGAGTGGAGGCCTTGGTGGGCCTGCATGCCGGCTCTTTTTGCAGGAGTGGAAGGTCTGGGTGGACGTGCTTGCCTGCTCCTTTTGTAGGAGTGGAGGCTTGGGTGGGCCTCCATACCTGTTCTTTATGTAGGAGTGGAGGCCTGGGTGGGCCTGCATGCCTGCTCTTTTTGTAGGAGTGGGAGGCCTGGGTGGGCCTGCATGCCTGTTCTTTATGTATGAGTGGGAGGTCTGGGTGGGCCTGCATGCCTGCTCTTTTTTGTAGGAGTGGGAGGCCTGGGTGGGTCTGCATGCCTGCTCTTTTTGTAGGAGTGGAGGCCTGGGTGGGCCTGCATGCCTGCTCTGTTTGTAGAAGTGGGAGGCGTGGGTGGGCCTGCATGCCTGCTCTTTTTGTAGGAGTGGAGGCCTGGGTGGGCCTGCATGCCTGCTCCTTTTGTAGGAGTGTTAGGCCTGGGTGGGCCTGCATGCCTGCTACTTTTGTAGGAGTCGAGACCTGGGTGGGCCTGCATGCCTGCTCTTTTTGCAGGAGTGGAAGGTCTGGGTGGGTGTGCTTGCCTGCTCCTTTTGTAGGAGTGGAGGCCTGGGTGGGCCTGCATGCCTGCTCTTTTTGTAGGAGTCGAAGTCCCGGTGGGCGTGCATGCCTCCTTCTTTTGTAGGAGTGGGAGGCCACAGTGGGCCAGCATGCCTGCTCCTTTTGTAGGAGTGGGAGGTCTGGGTGGGCCTGCATGCCTGCTCTTTTTGTAGGAGTGGGAGGTCTGGGTGGGCCTGCATGTCTGCTCCTTTTGGACGAGTGGGAGGTCTGGGTGAGCCTGCATGCCTGCTCCTTTTGTAGGAGTGGGAGACCTGGGCGGGCCTGCATGCCTGTTCTTTATGTAGGAGTGGAAGGTCTGGGTGGGCCTGCATGCCTGCTCTTTTTGTAGGAGTGGGAGGCCTGGGTGGGCCTGCATGCCTGCTCCTTTTGTCGGAGTGGGAGGCCTGGGTGGGCCTGCATGCCTGCTCTTTTGTGTAGGAGTGGGAGGTCTGGGTGGGCCTGCATGCCCGCTCTTTTTGTAGGACTGTGAGGTCTGGGTGGGCCTGCATGCCTTCCCCTTTTGTAGGAGTGGAAGACCTGGGTGGGCCTGTATGCCTGCTCTTTTTGTAGGAGTGGAGGCCTGGGTGGGCTTGCATGCCTGCTCTGTTTGTAGGAGTGGGAGGGTTAGGTGGGCCTGCATCCCTGCTCTTTTTGTAGGAGTGGGAGGCCTGGGTGGGCCTGCATGCCTGCTCTTTTTGTAGGAGTGGAAGCCTGGGTGGGCCTGCATGCCTGCTCTTTTTCTAGGAGTGGGAGACCTGGGTGGGCCTGCATGCCTGCTCTGTTTGTAGAAGTGGGAGGCAAGGATGGGCCTTCATGCCTGCTCTTTTTGTAGGAGTGGAGGCCTGGGTGGGGCCTGCATGCCTGCTCCTTTTGTAGGAGTGTTAGGCCTGGGTGGGCCTGCATGCCTGCTACTTTTGTAGGGGTGGAGGCCTGGGTGGGCCTGCATGCCGGCTCTTTTTGCAGGAGTGGAAGGTCTGGGCGGGCGTGCTTGCCTGCTCCTTTTGTAGGAGTGGAGGCCTGGGTGGGCCTTCATGCCTGCTCTTTTTGTAGGAGTGGGAGGCCTGGGTGGGCCTGCATGCCTGTTCTTTATGTAGGAGTGGGAGGTCTGGGTGGGCCTGCATGCCTGCTCTTTTTGTAGGAGTGGGAGGCCTGAGTGGGACTGCATGCCTGCTCTTTTTTGTAGGATTGGGAGGCCTGGGTGGGTCTGCATGCCTGCTCTTTTTGTAGGAGTGGAGGCGTGGGTGGGCCTCCATGCCTGCTCTTTTTGTAGGAGTGGAAGCCTGGGTGGGCCTGCATGCCTGCTCTTTTTGCAGGAGTGGGAGGCCTGGGTGGGCCTGCATGCCTGCTCCTTTTGTAGGAGTGGGAGGCCTGGGTGGGCCTGCATGCCTGCTCGTTTTGTAGGAGTGAGAGGTCTGGGTGGGCCTGCATACCTGCTCCTTTTGTAGGAGTAGAGGCCTGGGTGGGCCTGCATGCCTGCTCTTTTTGTAGGAGTCGAAGTCCCGGTGGGCCAGCATGCCTGCTCCTTTTGTAGGAGTGGAGGCCTGGGTGGGCCTGCATGCCTGCTCCTTTTGTAGGAGTGGGAGGTCTGGGTGAGCCTGCATGCCTGCTCCTTTTGTAGGAGTGGGAGACCTGGGTGGGCCTGCATGCCTGTTCTTTATGTAGGAGTGGAAGGTCTGGGTGGGCCTGCATGCCTGCTCTTTTTGTAGGAGTGGGAGGCCTGGGTGGGCCTGCATGCCTGCTCTTTTTGTAGGAGTGGGAGGCCTGGGTGGGCCTGCATGCCTGCTCTTTTTGTAGGAGTGAGAGGTCTGGGTGGGCCTGCATACCTGCTCCTTTTGTAGGAGTAGAGGCCTGGGTGGGCCTGCATGCCTGCTCTTTTTGTAGGAGTCGAAGTCCCGGTGGGCCAGCATGCCTGCTCTTTTTGTGGGAGTGGAGGCCTGGGTGGGCCTGCATGCCTGCTCCTTTTGTAGGAGTGTTAGGCCTGGGTGGGCCTGCATGCCTGCTACTTTTGTAGGAGTGGAGGCCTGTGTGGGCCTGCATGCCGGCTCTTTTTGCAGGAGTGGAAGGTCTGGGTGGGCGTGCTTGCCTGCTCCTTTTGTAGGAGTGGAGGCCTGGGTGGGCCTGCATACCTGTTCTTTATGTAGGAGTGGAGGCCTGGGTGGGCCTGCATGCCGGCTCTTTTTGCAGGAGTGGAGGTCTGGGTGGGCGTGCTTGCCTGCTCCTTTTGTAGGAGTGGAGGCGTGGGTGGGCCTGCATGCCTGCTCTTTTTGTACGAGTGGGAGGCCTGGGTGGGCCTGCATGCCTGCTCTTTTTGTAGGAGTGGGAGGCCTGGGTGGGCCTGCATGCCTGTTCTTTATGTATGAGTGGGAGGTCTGGGTGGACCTGCATGCCTGCTCTTTTTGTAGGAGTGGGATGCCTGAGTGGGACTGCATGCCTGCTCTTTTTTGTAGGAGTGGGAGGCCTGGGTGGGTCTGCATGCCTGCTCTTTTGGTAGGAGTGGAGACCTGGGTGGGCCTGCATGCCTGCTCTGTTTGTAGAAGTGGGAGGCGTGGGTGGGCCTGCATGCCTGCTCTTTTTGTAGGAGTGGAGGCCTGGGTGGGCCTGCATGCCTGCTCCTTTTGTAGGAGTGTTAGGCCTGGGTGGGCCTGCATGCCTGCTACTTTTGTAGGAGTGGAGACCTGGGTGGGCCTGCATGCCTGCTCTTTTTGCAGGAGTGGAAGGTCTGGGTGGGCGTGCTTGCCTGCTCCTCTTGTAGGAGTGGAGGCCTGGGTGGGCCTGCATGCCTGCTCTTTTTGTAGGAGTCGAAGTCCCGGTGGTCGTGCATGCCTCCTTCTTTTGTAGGAGTGGGAGGCCACAGTGGGCCTGCATGCCTGCTCCTTTTGTAGGAGTGGGAGGTCTGGGTGGGCCTGCATGCCTGCTCTTTTTGTAGGAGTGGGAGGTCTGGGTGGGCCTGCATGTCTGCTCCTTTTGGACGAGTGGGAGGTCTGGGTGAGCCTGCATGCCTGCTCCTTTTGTAGGAGTGGGAGACCTGGGTGGGCCTGCATGCCTGTTCTTTATGTAGGAGTGGAAGGTCTGGGTGGGCCTGCATGCCTGCTCTTTTTGTAGGAGTGGGAGGCCTGGGTGGGCCTGCATGCCTGCTCCTTTTGTCGGAGTGGGAGGCCTGGGTGGGCCTGCATGCCTGCTCTTTTGTGTAGGAGTGGGAGGTCTGGGTGGGCCTGCATGCCCGCTCTTTTTGTAGGACTGTGAGGTCTGGGTGGGCCTGCATGCGTTCCCCTTTTGTAGGAGTGGAAGACCTGTGTGGGCCTGTATGCCTGCTCTTTTTGTAGGAGTGGAGGCCTGGGTGGGCTTGCATGCCTGCTCTTTTTGTAGGAGTGGGAGGCCTGGGTGGGCCTGCATGCCTGTTCTTTATGTATGAGTGGGAGGTCCGGGTGGACCTGCATGCCTGCTCTTTTTGTAGGAGTGGGATGCCTGAGTGGGACTGCATGCCTGCTCTTTTTTGTAGGAGTGGGAGGCCTGGGTGGGTCTGCATGCCTGCTCTTTTGGTAGGAGTGGAGGCCTGGGTGGGCCTGCATGCCTGCTCTGTTTGTAGATGTGGGAGGCGTGGGTGGGCCTGCATGCCTGCTCTTTTTGTAGGAGTGGAGGCCTGGGTGGGCCTGCATGCCTGCTCCTTTTGTAGGAGTGTTAGGCCTGGGTGGGCCTGCATGCCTGCTACTTTTGTAGGAGTGGAGACCTGGGTGGGCCTGCATGCCTGCTCTTTTTGCAGGAGTGGAAGGTCTGGGTGGGCGTGCTTGCCTGCTCCTCTTGTAGGAGTGGAGGCCTGGGTGGGCCTGCATGCCTGCTCTTTTTGTAGGAGTCGAAGTCCCGGTGGTCGTGCATGCCTCCTTCTTTTGTAGGAGTGGGAGGCCACAGTGGGCCTGCATGCCTGCTCCTTTTGTAGGAGTGGGAGGTCTGGGTGGGCCTGCATGCCTGCTCTTTTTGTAGGAGTGGGAGGTCTGGGTGGGCCTGCATGTCTGCTCCTTTTGGACGAGTGGGAGGTCTGGGTGAGCCTGCATGCCTGCTCCTTTTGTAGGAGTGGGAGACCTGGGTGGGCCTGCATGCCTGTTCTTTATGTAGGAGTGGAAGGTCTGGGTGGGCCTGCATGCCTGCTCTTTTTGTAGGAGTGGGAGGCCTGGGTGGGCCTGCATGCCTGCTCCTTTTGTCGGAATGGGAGGCCTGGGTGGGCCTGCATGCCTGCTCTTTTGTGTAGGAGTGGGAGGTCTGGGTGGGCCTGCATGCCCGCTCTTTTTGTAGGAGTGGAGGCCTGGGTGGGCTTGCATGCCTGCTCTGTTTGTAGGAGTGGGAGGGTTAGGTGGGCCTGCATCCCTGCTCTTTTTGTAGGAGTGGGAGGCCTGGGTGGGCCTGCATGCCTGCTCTTTTTGTAGGAGTGGAGGCCTGGGTGGGCCTGCATGCCTGCTCTTTTTCTAGGAGTGGGAGACCTGGGTGGGCCTGCATGCCTGCTCTGTTTGTAGAAGTGGGAGGCAAGGATGGGCCTTCATGCCTGCTCTTTTTGTAGGAGTGGAGTCCTGGGTGGGCCTGCATGCCTGCTCCTTTTGTAGGAGTGTTAGGCCTGGGTGGGCCTGCATGCCTGCTACTTTTGTAGGGGTGGAGGCCTGGGTGGACCTGCATGCCGGCTCTTTTTGCAGGAGTGGAAGGTCTGGGTGGGCGTGCTTGCCTGCTCCTTTTGTAGGAGTGGAGGCCTGGGTGGGCCTGCATGCCTGCTCTTTTTGTAGGAGTGGGAGGCCTGGGTCGGCCTGCATGCCTGTTCTTTATGTAGGAGTGGGAGGTCTGGGTGGGCCTGCATGCCTGCTCTTTTTGTAGGAGTGGGAGGCCTGAGTGGGACTGCATGCCTGCTCTTTTTGTAGGAGTGGGAGGTCTGGGTGGGCCTGCATGCCGGCTCTTTTTTTAGGAGTGGGAGGCCTGGGTGGGCCTGCATACCTGCTCCTTTTGTAGGAGTGGAGGCGTGGGTGGGCCTGCATGCCTGCTCTTTTTTTAGGAGTGGGAGGCCTGGGTGGGCCTGCATACCTGCTCCTTTTGTAGGAGTGAGAGGACTGGGTGGGCCTGCATGCCTGCTCTTTTTGTAGGAGTCGAAGTCCCGGTGGGCCAGCATGCCTGCTCCTTTTGTAGGAGTGGAGGCCTGGGTGGGCCTGCATGCCTGCTCCTTTTGTAGGAGTGTTAGGCCTAGGTGGGCCTGCATGCCTGCTACTTTTGTAGGAGTGGAGGCCTTGGTGGGCCTGCATGCCGGCTCTTTTTGCAGGAGTGGAAGGTCTGGGTGGACGTGCTTGCCTGCTCCTTTTGTAGGAGTGGAGGCTTGGGTGGGCCTCCATACCTGTTCTTTATGTAGGAGTGGAGGCCTGGGTGGGCCTGCATGCCTGCTCTTTTTGTAGGAGTGGGAGGCCTGGGTGGGCCTGCATGCCTGTTCTTTATGTATGAGTGGGAGGTCTGGGTGGACCTGCATGCCTGCTCTTTTTGTAGGAGTGGGAGGCCTGAGTGGGACTGCATGCCTGCTCTTTTTTGTAGGAGTGGGAGGCCTGGGTGGGTCTGCATGCCTGCTCTTTTTGTAGGAGTGGAGGCCTGGGTGGGCCTGCATGCCTGCTCTGTTTGTAGAAGTGGGAGGCGTGGGTGGGCCTGCATGCCTGCTCTTTTTGTAGGAGTGGAGGCCTGGGTGGGCCTGCATGCCTGCTCCTTTTGTAGGAGTGTTAGGCCTGGGTGGGCCTGCATGCCTGCTACTTTTGTAGGAGTCGAGACCTGGGTGGGCCTGCATGCCTGCTCTTTTTGCAGGAGTGGAAGGTCTGGGTGGGTGTGCTTGCCTGCTCCTTTTGTAGGAGTGGAGGCCTGGGTGGGCCTGCATGCCTGCTCTTTTTGTAGGAGTCGAAGTCCCGGTGGGCGTGCATGCCTCCTTCTTTTGTAGGAGTGGGAGGCCACAGTGGGCCAGCATGCCTGCTCCTTTTGTAGGAGTGGGAGGTCTGGGTGGGCCTGCATGCCTGCTCTTTTTGTAGGAGTGGGAGGTCTGGGTGGGCCTGCATGTCTGCTCCTTTTGGACGAGTGGGAGGTCTGGGTGAGCCTGCATGCCTGCTCCTTTTGTAGGAGTGGGAGACCTGGGCGGGCCTGCATGCCTGTTCTTTATGTAGGAG
The DNA here is from genome assembly GCF_964263255.1 of Lissotriton vulgaris. Taxonomy (NCBI): domain Eukaryota; kingdom Metazoa; phylum Chordata; class Amphibia; order Caudata; family Salamandridae; genus Lissotriton; species Lissotriton vulgaris. The sequence continues at coordinate 676,319 of NW_028242302.1, forward strand.
TGGAAGGTCTGGGTGGGCCTGCATGCCTGCTCTTTTTGTAGGAGTGGGAGGCCTGGGTGGGCCTGCATGCCTGCTCCTTTTGTCGGAGTGGGAGGCCTGGGTGGGCCTGCATGCCTGCTCTTTTGTGTAGGAGTGGGAGGTCTGGGTGGGCCTGCATGCCCGCTCTTTTTGTAGGACTGTGAGGTCTGGGTGGGCCTGCATGCCTTCCCCTTTTGTAGGAGTGGAAGACCTGGGTGGGCCTGTATGCCTGCTCTTTTTGTAGGAGTGGAGGCCTGGGTGGGCTTGCATGCCTGCTCTGTTTGTAGGAGTGGGAGGGTTAGGTGGGCCTGCATCCCTGCTCTTTTTGTAGGAGTGTTAGGCCTGGGTGGGCCTGCATGCCTGCTACTTTTGTAGGGGTGGAGGCCTGGGTGGACCTGCATGCCGGCTCTTTTTGCAGGAGTGGAAGGTCTGGGTGGGCGTGCTTGCCTGCTCCTTTTGTAGGAGTGGAGGCCTGGGTGGGCCTGCATGCCTGCTCTTTTTGTAGGAGTGGGAGGCCTGGGTCGGCCTGCATGCCTGTTCTTTATGTAGGAGTGGGAGGTCTGGGTGGGCCTGCATGCCTGCTCTTTTTGTAGGAGTGGGAGGCCTGAGTGGGACTGCATGCCTGCTCTTTTTGTAGGAGTGGGAGGTCTGGGTGGGCCTGCATGCCGGCTCTTTTTTTAGGAGTGGGAGGCCTGGGTGGGCCTGCATACCTGCTCCTTTTGTAGGAGTGGAGGCGTGGGTGGGCCTGCATGCCTGCTCTTTTTTTAGGAGTGGGAGGCCTGGGTGGGCCTGCATACCTGCTCCTTTTGTAGGAGTGAGAGGACTGGGTGGGCCTGCATGCCTGCTCTTTTTGTAGGAGTCGAAGTCCCGGTGGGCCAGCATGCCTGCTCCTTTTGTAGGAGTGGAGGCCTGGGTGGGCCTGCATGCCTGCTCCTTTTGTAGGAGTGTTAGGCCTAGGTGGGCCTGCATGCCTGCTACTTTTGTAGGAGTGGAGGCCTTGGTGGGCCTGCATGCCGGCTCTTTTTGCAGGAGTGGAAGGTCTGGGTGGACGTGCTTGCCTGCTCCTTTTGTAGGAGTGGAGGCTTGGGTGGGCCTCCATACCTGTTCTTTATGTAGGAGTGGAGGCCTGGGTGGGCCTGCATGCCTGCTCTTTTTGTAGGAGTGGGAGGCCTGGGTGGGCCTGCATGCCTGTTCTTTATGTATGAGTGGGAGGTCTGGGTGGACCTGCATGCCTGCTCTTTTTGTAGGAGTGGGAGGCCTGAGTGGGACTGCATGCCTGCTCTTTTTTGTAGGAGTGGGAGGCCTGGGTGGGTCTGCATGCCTGCTCTTTTTGTAGGAGTGGAGGCCTGGGTGGGCCTGCATGCCTGCTCTGTTTGTAGAAGTGGGAGGCGTGGGTGGGCCTGCATGCCTGCTCTTTTTGTAGGAGTGGAGGCCTGGGTGGGCCTGCATGCCTGCTCCTTTTGTAGGAGTGTTAGGCCTGGGTGGGCCTGCATGCCTGCTACTTTTGTAGGAGTCGAGACCTGGGTGGGCCTGCATGCCTGCTCTTTTTGCAGGAGTGGAAGGTCTGGGTGGGTGTGCTTGCCTGCTCCTTTTGTAGGAGTGGAGGCCTGGGTGGGCCTGCATGCCTGCTCTTTTTGTAGGAGTCGAAGTCCCGGTGGGCGTGCATGCCTCCTTCTTTTGTAGGAGTGGGAGGCCACAGTGGGCCAGCATGCCTGCTCCTTTTGTAGGAGTGGGAGGTCTGGGTGGGCCTGCATGCCTGCTCTTTTTGTAGGAGTGGGAGGTCTGGGTGGGCCTGCATGTCTGCTCCTTTTGGACGAGTGGGAGGTCTGGGTGAGCCTGCATGCCTGCTCCTTTTGTAGGAGTGGGAGACCTGGGCGGGCCTGCATGCCTGTTCTTTATGTAGGAGTGGAAGGTCTGGGTGGGCCTGCATGCCTGCTCTTTTTGTAGGAGTGGGAGGCCTGGGTGGGCCTGCATGCCTGCTCCTTTTGTCGGAGTGGGAGGCCTGGGTGGGCCTGCATGCCTGCTCTTTTGTGTAGGAGTGGGAGGTCTGGGTGGGCCTGCATGCCCGCTCTTTTTGTAGGACTGTGAGGTCTGGGTGGGCCTGCATGCCTTCCCCTTTTGTAGGAGTGGAAGACCTGGGTGGGCCTGTATGCCTGCTCTTTTTGTAGGAGTGGAGGCCTGGGTGGGCTTGCATGCCTGCTCTGTTTGTAGGAGTGGGAGGGTTAGGTGGGCCTGCATCCCTGCTCTTTTTGTAGGAGTGGGAGGCCTGGGTGGGCCTGCATGCCTGCTCTTTTTGTAGGAGTGGAAGCCTGGGTGGGCCTGCATGCCTGCTCTTTTTCTAGGAGTGGGAGACCTGGGTGGGCCTGCATGCCTGCTCTGTTTGTAGAAGTTGGAGCCAAGGATGGGCCTTCATGCCTGCTCTTTTTGTAGGAGTGGAGGCCTGGGTGGGGCCTGCCTGCCTGCTCCTTTTGTAGGAGTGTTAGGCCTGGGTGGGCCTGCATGCCTGCTACTTTTGTAGGGGTGGAGGCCTGGGTGGGCCTGCATGCCGGCTCTTTTTGCAGGAGTGGAAGGTCTGGGCGGGCGTGCTTGCCTGCTCCTTTTGTAGGAGTGGAGGCCTGGGTGGGCCTTCATGCCTGCTCTTTTTGTAGGAGTGGGAGGCCTGGGTGGGCCTGCATGCCTGTTCTTTATGTAGGAGTGGGAGGTCTGGGTGGGCCTGCATGCCTGCTCTTTTTGTAGGAGTGGGAGGCCTGAGTGGGACTGCATGCCTGCTCTTTTTTGTAGGATTGGGAGGCCTGGGTGGGTCTGCATGCCTGCTCTTTTTGTAGGAGTGGAGGCCTGGGTGGGCCTGCATGCCTGCTCTGTTTGTAGAAGTGGGAGGCGTGGGTGGGCCTGCATGCCTGCTCTTTTTGTAGGAGTGGAAGCCTGGGTGGGCCTGCATGCCTGCTCTTTTTGCAGGAGTGGGAGGCCTGGGTGGGCCTGCATGCCTGCTCCTTTTGTAGGAGTGGGAGGCCTGGGTGGGCCTGCATGCCTGCTAGTTTTGTAGGAGTGAGAGGTCTGGGTGGGCCTGCATACCTGCTCCTTTTGTAGGAGTAGAGGCCTGGGTGGGCCTGCATGCCTGCTCTTTTTGTAGGAGTCGAAGTCCCGGTGGGCCAGCATGCCTGCTCCTTTTGTAGGAGTGGAGGCCTGGGTGGGCCTGCATGCCTGCTCCTTTTGTAGAAGTGGGAGGCGTGGGTGGGCCTGCATGCCTGCTCTTTTTGTAGGAGTGGAAGCCTGGGTGGGCCTGCATGCCTGCTCTTTTTGCAGGAGTGTTAGGCCTAGGTGGGCCTGCATGCCTGCTACTTTTGTAGGAGTGGAGGCCTTGGTGGGCCTGCATGCCGGCTCTTTTTGCAGGAGTGGAAGGTCTGGGTGGACGTGCTTGCCTGCTCCTTTTGTAGGAGTGGAGGCTTGGGTGGGCCTCCATACCTGTTCTTTATGTAGGAGTGGAGGCCTGGGTGGGCCTGCATGCCTGCTCTTTTTGTAGGAGTGGGAGGCCTGGGTGGGCCTGCATGCCTGTTCTTTATGTATGAGTGGGAGGTCTGGGTGGACCTGCATGCCTGCTCTTTTTGTAGGAGTGGGAGGCCTGAGTGGGACTGCATGCCTGCTCTTTTTTGTAGGAGTGGGAGGCCTGGGTGGGTCTGCATGCCTGCTCTTTTTGTAGGAGTGGAGGCCTGGGTGGGCCTGCATGCCTGCTCTGTTTGTAGAAGTGGGAGGCGTGGGTGGGCCTGCATGCCTGCTCTTTTTGTAGGAGTGGAGGCCTGGGTGGGCCTGCATGCCTGCTCCTTTTGTAGGAGTGTTAGGCCTGGGTGGGCCTGCATGCCTGCTACTTTTGTAGGAGTCAAGACCTGGGTGGGCCTGCATGCCTGCTCTTTTTGCAGGAGTGGAAGGTCTGGGTGGGTGTGCTTGCCTGCTCCTTTTGTAGGAGTGGAGGCCTGGGTGGGCCTGCATGCCTGCTCTTTTTGTAGGAGTCGAAGTCCCGGTGGGCGTGCATGCCTCCTTCTTTTGTAGGAGTGGGAGGCCACAGTGGGCCAGCATGCCTGCTCTTTTTGTAGGAGTGGGAGGTCTGGGTGGGCCTGCATGTCTGCTCCTTTTGGACGAGTGGGAGGTCTGGGTGAGCCTGCATGCCTGCTCCTTTTGTAGGAGTGGGAGACCTGGGCGGGCCTGCATGCCTGTTCTTTATGTAGGAGTGGAAGGTCTGGGTGGGCCTGCATGCCTGCTCTTTTTGTAGGAGTGGGAGGCCTGGGTGGGCCTGCATGCCTGCTCCTTTTGTCGGAGTGGGAGGCCTGGGTGGGCCTGCATGCCTGCTCTTTTGTGTAGGAGTGGGAGGTCTGGGTGGGCCTGCATGCCCGCTCTTTTTGTAGGACTGTGAGGTCTGGGTGGGCCTGCATGCCTTCCCCTTTTGTAGGAGTGGAAGACCTGGGTGGGCCTGTATGCCTGCTCTTTTTGTAGGAGTGGAGGCCTGGGTGGGCTTGCATGCCTGCTCTGTTTGTAGGAGTGGGAGGGTTAGGTGGGCCTGCATCCCTGCTCTTTTTGTAGGAGTGGGAGGCCTGGGTGGGCCTGCATGCCTGCTCTTTTTGTAGGAGTGGAAGCCTGGGTGGGCCTGCATGCCTGCTCTTTTTCTAGGAGTGGGAGACCTGGGTGGGCCTGCATGCCTGCTCTGTTTGTAGAAGTGGGAGGCAAGGATGGGCCTTCATGCCTGCTCTTTTTGTAGGAGTGGAGGCCTGGGTGGGGCCTGCATGCCTGCTCCTTTTGTAGGAGTGTTAGGCCTGGGTGGGCCTGCATGCCTGCTACTTTTGTAGGGGTGGAGGCCTGGGTGGGCCTGCATGCTGGCTCTTTTTGCAGGAGTGGAAGGTCTGGGCGGGCGTGCTTGCCTGCTCCTTTTGTAGGAGTGGAGGCCTGGGTGGGCCTTCATGCCTGCTCTTTTTGTAGGAGTGGGAGGCCTGGGTGGGCCTGCATGCCTGTTCTTTATGTAGGAGTGGGAGGTCTGGGTGGGCCTGCATGCCTGCTCTTTTTGTAGGAGTGGGAGGCCTGAGTGGGACTGCATGCCTGCTCTTTTTTGTAGGATTGGGAGGCCTGGGTGGGTCTGCATGCCTGCTCTTTTTGTAGGAGTGGAGGCCTGGGTGGGCCTGCATGCCTGCTCTGTTAGTAGAAGTGGGAGGCGTGGGTGGGCCTGCATGCCTGCTCTTTTTGTAGGAGTGGAAGCCTGGGTGGGCCTGCATGCCTGCTCTTTTTGCAGGAGTGGGAGGCCTGGGTGGGCCTGCATGCCTGCTCCTTTTGTAGGAGTGGGAGGCCTGGGTGGGCCTGCATGCCTGCTAGTTTTGTAGGAGTGAGAGGTCTGGGTGGGCCTGCATACCTGCTCCTTTTGTAGGAGTAGAGGCCTGGGTGGGCCTGCATGCCTGCTCTTTTTGTAGGAGTCGAAGTCCCGGTGGGCCAGCATGCCTGCTCCTTTTGTAGGAGTGGAGGCCTGGGTGGGCCTGCATGCCTGCTCCTTTTGTAGGAGTGTTAGGCCTGGGTGGGCCTGCATGCCTGCTACTTTTGTAGGAGTGGAGGCCTGTGTGGGCCTGCATGCCGGCTCTTTTTGCAGGAGTGGAAGGTCTGGGTGGGCGTGCTTGCCTGCTCCTTTTGTAGGAGTGGAGGCCTGGGTGGGCCTGCATACCTGTTCTTTATGTAGGAGTGGAGGCCTGGGTGGGCCTGCATGCCGGCTCTTTTTGCAGGAGTGGAGGTCTGGGTGGGCGTGCTTGCCTGCTCCTTTTGTAGGAGTGGAGGCGTGGGTGGGCCTGCATGCCTGCTCTTTTTGTAGGAGTGGGAGGCCTGGGTGGGCCTGCATGCCTGCTCTTTTTGTAGGAGTGGGAGGCCTGGGTGGGCCTGCATGCCTGTTCTTTATGTATGAGTGGGAGGTCTGGGTGGACCTGCATGCCTGCTCTTTTTGTAGGAGTGGGATGCCTGAGTGGGACTGCATGTCTGCTCTTTTTTGTAGGAGTGGGAGGCCTGGGTGGGTCTGCATGCCTGCTCTTTTGGTAGGAGTGGAGGCCTGGGTGGGCCTGCATGCCTGCTCTGTTTGTAGAAGTGGGAGGCGTGGGTGGGCCTGCATGCCTGCTCTTTTTGTAGGAGTGGAGGCCTGGGTGGGCCTGCATGCCTGCTCCTTTTGTAGGAGTGTTAGGCTTGGGTGGGCCTGCATGCCTGCTACTTTTGTAGGAGTGGAGACCTGGGTGGGCCTGCATGCCTGCTCTTTTTGCAGGAGTGGAAGGTCTGGGTGGGCGTGCTTGCCTGCTCCTCTTGTAGGAGTGGAGGCCTGGGTGGGCCTGCATGCCTGCTCTTTTTGTAGGAGTCGAAGTCCCGGTGGTCGTGCATGCCTCCTTCTTTTGTAGGAGTGGGAGGCCACTGTTGGCCTGCATGCCTGCTCCTTTTGTAGGAGTGGGAGGTCTGGGTGGGCCTGCATGCCTGCTCTTTTTGTAGGAGTGGGAGGTCTGGGTGGGCCTGCATGTCTGCTCCTTTTGGACGAGTGGGAGGTCTGGGTGAGCCTGCATGCCTGCTCCTTTTGTAGGAGTGGGAGACCTGGGTGGGCCTGCATGCCTGCTCTTTTGTGTAGGAGTGGGAGGTCTGGGTGGGCCTGCATGCCCGCTCTTTTTGTAGGACTGTGAGGTCTGGGTGGGCCTGCATGCCTTCCCCTTTTGTAGGAGTGGAAGACCTGGGTGGGCCTGTATGCCTGCTCTTTTTGTAGGAGTGGAGGCCTGGGTGGGCTTGCATGCCTGCTCTGTTTGTAGGAGTGGGAGGGTTAGGTGGGCCTGCATCCCTGCTCTTTTTGTAGGAGTGGGAGACCTGGATGGGCCTGTATGCCTGCTCTTTTTGTAGGAGTAGAGGCCTGGGTGGGCCTGCATGCCTGCTCTTTTTGTAGGAGTCGAAGTCCCGGTGGGCCAGCATGCCTGCTCCTTTTGTAGGAGTGGAGGCCTGGGTGGGCCTGCATGCCTGTTCCTTTTGTAGGAGTGTTAGGCCTGGGTGGGCCTGCATGCCTGCTACTTTTGTAGGAGTGGAGGCCTGTGTGGGCCTGCATGCCGGCACTTTTTGCAGGAGTGGAAGGTCTGGGTGGGCGTGCTTGCCTGCTCCTTTTGTAGGGGTGGAGGCCTGGGTGGGCCTGCATACCTGTTCTTTATGTAGGAGTGGAGGCCTGGGTGGGCCTGCATGCCGGCTCTTTTTGCAGGAGTGGAGGTCTGGGTGGGCGTGCTTGCCTGCTCCTTTTGTAGGAGTGGAGGCGTGGGTGGGCCTGCATGCCTGCTCTTTTTGTAGGAGTGGGAGGCCTGGGTGGGCCTGCATGCCTGCTCTTTTTGTAGGAGTGGGAGGCCTGGGTGGGCCTGCATGCCTGTTCTTTATGTATGAGTGGGAGGTCTGGGTGGACCTGCATGCCTGCTCTTTTTGTAGGAGTGGGATGCCTGAGTGGGACTGCATGCCTGCTCTTTTTTGTAGGAGTGGGAGGCCTGGGTGGGTCTGCATGCCTGCTCTTTTGGTAGGAGTGGAGGCCTGGGTGGGCCTGCATGCCCGCTCTGTTTGTAGAAGTGGGAGGCGTGGGTGGGCCTGCATGCCTGCTCTTTTTGTAGGAGTGGAGGCCTGGGTGGGCCTGCATGCCTGCTCCTTTTGTAGGAGTGTTAGGCCTGGGTGGGCCTGCATGCCTGCTACTTTTGTAGGAGTGGAGACCTGGGTGGGCCTGCATGCCTGCTCTTTTTGCAGGAGTGGAAGGTCTGGGTGGGCGTGCTTGCCTGCTCCTCTTGTAGGAGTGGAGGCCTGGGTGGGCCTGCATGCCTGCTCTTTTTGTAGGAGTCGAAGTCCCGGTGGTCGTGCATGCCTCCTTCTTTTGTAGGAGTGGGAGGCCACAGTGGGCCTGCATGCCTGCTCCTTTTGTCGGAGTGGGAGGCCTGGGTGGGCCTGCATGCCTGCTCTTTTGTGTAGGAGTGGGAGGTCTGGGTGGGCCTGCATGCCCGCTCTTTTTGTAGGACTGTGAGGTCTGGGTGGGCCTGCATGCCTTCCCCTTTTGTAGGAGTGGAAGACCTGGGTGGGCCTGTATGCCTGCTCTTTTTGTAGGAGTGGAGGCCTGGGTGGGCTTGCATGCCTGCTCTGTTTGTAGGAGTGGGAGGGTTAGGTGGGCCTGCATCCCTGCTCTTTTTGTAGGAGTGGGAGGCCTGGGTGGGCCTGCATGCCTGCTCTTTTTGTAGGAGTGGAGGCCTGGGTGGGCCTGCATGCCTGCTCTTTTTCTAGGAGTGGGAGACCTGGGTGGGCCTGCATGCCTGCTCTGTTTGTAGAAGTGGGAGGCAAGGATGGGCCTTCATGCCTGCTCTTTTTGTAGGAGTGGAGTCCTGGGTTGGCCTGCATGCCTGCTCCTTTTGTAGGAGTGTTAGGCCTGGGTGGGCCTGCATGCCTGCTACTTTTGTAGGGGTGGAGGCCTGGGTGGGCCTGCATGCCGGCTCTTTTTGCAGGAGTGGAAGGTCTGGGTGGGCGTGCTTGCCTGCTCCTTTTGTAGGAGTGGAGGCCTGGGTGGGCCTGCATGCCCGCTCTTTTTGTAGGAGTGGGAGGCCTGGGTCGGCCTGCATGCCTGTTCTTTATGTAGGAGTGGGAGGTCTGGGTGGGCCTGCATGCCTGCTCTTTTTGTAGGAGTGGGAGGCCTGAGTGGGACTGCATGCCTGCTCTTTTTTGTAGGAGTGGGAGGCCTGGGTGGGTCTGCATGCCTGCTCTTTTTGTAGGAGTGGAGGCCTGGGTGGGCCTGCATGCCTGCTCTGTTTGTAGGAGTGGAGGCCTGGGTGGGCCTGCATGCCCGCTCTGTTTGTAGAAGTGGGAGGCGTGGGTGGGCCTGCATGCCTGCTCTTTTTGTAGGAGTGGAGGCCTGGGTGGGCCTGCATGCCTGCTCCTTTTGTAGGAGTGTTAGGCCTGGGTGGGCCTGCATGCCTGCTACTTTTGTAGGAGTGGAGACCTGGGTGGGCTTGCATGCCTGCTCTTTTTGCAGGAGTGGAAGGTCTGGGTGGGCGTGCTTGCCTGCTCCTCTTGTAGGAGTGGAGGCCTGGGTGGGCCTGCATGCCTGCTCTTTTTGTAGGAGTCGAAGTCCCGGTGGTCGTGCATGCCTCCTTCTTTTGTAGGAGTGGGAGGCCACAGTGGGCCTGCATGCCTGCTCCTTTTGTCGGAGTGGGAGGCCTGGGTGGGCCTGCATGCCTGCTCTTTTGTGTAGGAGTGGGAGGTCTGGGTGGGCCTGCATGCCCGCTCTTTTTGTAGGACTGTGAGGTCTGGGTGGGCCTGCATGCCTTCCCCTTTTGTAGGAGTGGAAGACCTGGGTGGGCCTGTATGCCTGCTCTTTTTGTAGGAGTGGAGGCCTGGGTGGGCTTGCATGCCTGCTCTGTTTGTAGGAGTGGGAGGGTTAGGTGGGCCTGCATCCCTGCTCTTTTTGTAGGAGTGGGAGGCCTGGGTGGGCCTGCATGCCTGCTCTTTTTGTAGGAGTGGAGGCCTGGGTGGGCCTGCATGCCTGCTCTTTTTCTAGGAGTGGGAGACCTGGGTGGGCCTGCATGCCTGCTCTGTTTGTAGAAGTGGGAGGCAAGGATGGGCCTTCATGCCTGCTCTTTTTGTAGGAGTGGAGTCCTGGGTGGGCCTGCATGCCTGCTCCTTTTGTAGGAGTGTTAGGCCTGGGTGGGCCTGCATGCCTGCTACTTTTGTAGGGGTGGAGGCCTGGGTGGGCCTGCATGCCGGCTCTTTTTGCAGGAGTGGAAGGTCTGGGTGGGCGTGCTTGCCTGCTCCTTTTGTAGGAGTGGAGGCCTGGGTGGGCCTGCATGCCTGCTCTTTTTGTAGGAGTGGGAGGCCTGGGTCGGCCTGCATGCCTGTTCTTTATGTAGGAGTGGGAGGTCTGGGTGGGCCTGCATGCCTGCTCTTTTTGTAGGAGTGGGAGGCCTGAGTGGGACTGCATGCCTGCTCTTTTTTGTAGGAGTGGGAGGCCTGGGTGGGTCTGCATGCCTGCTCTTTTTGTAGGAGTGGAGGCATGGGTGGGCCTGCATGCCTGCTCTGTTTTTAGAAGTGGGAGGCGTGGGTGGGCCTGCATGCCTGCTCTTTTTGTAGGAGTGGAGGCCTGGGTAGGCCTGCATGCCTGCTCTTTTTGTAGGAGTGGAGGCCTGGGTGGGCCTGCATGCCTGCTCATTTTGCAGGAGTGGAAGGTCTGGGTGGGCGTGCTAGCCTGCTCCTTTTGTAGGAGTGGAGGCCTGGGTGGGCCTGCATGCCTGCTCTTTTTGTAGGAGTCGAAGTCCCAGTGGGCCTGCATGCCTCCTTCTTTTGTAGGAGTGGGAGGCCACAGTGGACCTGCATGCCTGCTCCTTTTGTAGGAGTTGGAGGTCTGGGTGGGCCTGCATGCCTGCTCTTTTTGTAGGAGTGGGAGGTCTGGGTGGGCCTGCATGTCTGCTCCTTTTGTACGAGTGGGAGGTCTGGGTGAGCCTGCATGCTTGCTCTTTTTGTAGGAGTGGGAGGCCTGGGTGGGCCTGCATGCCTGTTCTTTATGTAGGAGTGGAAGGTCTGGGTGGGCCTGCATGCCTGCTCCTTTTGTAGGAGTGGGAGGCCTGGGCGGGCCTGCATGCCTGTTCTTTATGCAGTAGTGGAAGGTCTGGGTGGGCCTGCATGCCTGCTCTTTTTGTAGGAGTGGGAGGCCTGGGTGGGCCTGCATGCCTGCTCCTTTTGTCGGAGTGGGAGGCCTGGGTGGGCCTGCATGCCTGCTCTTTTTAGTAGGAGTGGGAGGTCTGGGTGGGCCTGCATGCCCGCTCTTTTTGTAGGAGTGGGAGGTCTGGGTGGGCCTGCATGTGAGGTAATTGAAATTTTTATGGTCAAGTATGTCCCCTAACGTGTACCCCAACGTCTCCATGTACGTGCTTAAAGTGCATGTAATTTCCCTCCATGACCGAATATGAAGACGCAAATACATTTGCGTCCAACGTTAACATGTCCTCTTTCAGATCCACCATGAATGGATCGATAATTCAGTTCCTAACCATACCATGCCAACGTCTTTACATGGTACACTTTTACGTTTTTCCTGGCTCTGTCGAGCTAGGCCCTGATTTCTGTCTCCGAGCCTTTTCTGCTTTCTGCCTCCTGCCTCTGAAAGCTGCAGCATGGACACGTATCCCTGACCTCTGCCTTACTTCCTGCCAAGCGAAGCAGTGCCTGGATCAACCTGGCCTTCCTGCCACAACAGTATTTTGCCTTCTAGTTATCTGTTCAGCCTCCTCGAAAATACATTCCTGTCTAGTGATTTAGGTAAACATCTCCCCGGCTGCAGAGCAAAGAGCAAGCCTTCCTGTCTCCATGCAAGTAATTTACAGTTCCCGTTGCCATAGTAGGCCCATGGCCCTGCACGTAGACACGTAGATACATATGCACGCACTAGCATTCAGTATAGAATAGCCTCTGCCCTAGAGACCTTTTACTCCAGATAATACATCCTCCAAACATAAGATACCAGATATGTTATAGGTCCAGGTCGTTCTGACATCCCAGACTTCTGTCTCCTTTACTAGTGTTAAAGTTCTCCCCAATTACACGTCTATGTCACGTCATGCTGGCTGCCCGCGCATCCGCAATTTCTGCTGATTCTGCAACTTTCTCTATGCACCCACCCACATGTGACGATTCTTGTGACGTTTCTCTGACATGTACAGTGCACACCTTCGTGTACGCCTATTTTCACGCCTCTTATTACGCACATGTGTTCTTATCTCGCTCTTTTTCACCTGTTACGCCTACCGTATTGGATTCAATTATGTTACTTTACTATATATAATGTGTAATGTTAATAAAACGTTGACTGTCCCCTTCCCGAACCCTAGTGGTGACGGAACATGATCTCCAAGATCGAGGTTTTCCATTAAAACCCGTAAGACTCAGATACCACGGACTCTGCCTCTCATTTTTATGAGCTGTCTTGTAATGATAATTATACGGAAAAACTGACCAGGTAATTTTATTTACCACATAATTTGGCGCCCGAACAGGGACCCCTCCCCCACCCCACGCGCCGGCGATGCGTCGCAGGCCTTGCCCCCTGCCACAGCCGTGACGGACACCTATGCGCATCTGCAGGTTTTCCTGTATCTCCCTCAGGCCTACGGAGGTGACGGAGACTGCGGTCGACATCCAGACGAGGCGGTGAGGAGTGCGGAGGATCCCGACCAGAGCCCAGCCGAGAGTAGCAGTGTCCGAGGTATCCAGAGGCCCACCTGTTCCGATGTGACGAGGCGCATGCGTAGTAGCAGTACCAGTAGAAGTCCAGTCCAGTCCGAGGCCTTCAAGTTCAAGTTCAAGTATTGCTCCCGGTGAGTACCGTTGCTAGGGACGCATCTAGACGGGTGCATTGGTTTGTGTCCGATCAAGACAGGTCTGGGTACACAGTCCTGGTCCGTACGTGTTCACTTAGGTGAGCGCGGTATGACGTGTCTCTTTATGGGACCGGTCTGTACTGTTTAGCAGTGCATCTAGTAATTCAGTGATTCAGTGATTCAGTATTCAAGCCTTCTAGCATTATTCTCACGTGATTCTAAGTATTGTGTTTTATGTACTAGACAGTATCTATTCGCAATGTTTTAATGTATTTCATGTCGTGGTATGAATGACTGTTTGCTTTTCATTGTCGTGTTTATTGTGTTCGAGTCAAAGTAAAAATGCTGTTATTTTCAAAGTTACGTCAGATAGGAACTAGGAAAGGGATACTCGAAGAAGCAGTGCCTGTCCCGCCTAGGGACACTCCAGGATATTTTATGTACCACAAGCACGGCTTAGACGCTGTGTTGTGTTTAGATCTGTGGGTGGACTACACCAAGCATTTAGAAGAGAAGTTTAGATGGCCTGCCTCAGGGACATGGGATGCCGAGTGCATCATGAGAGTAGAAGAAGCATTATGGAAAAAGAGAGCCAGACAATCTCAGAAAGATGCCATAGAATTGTGGCGTAAAGAATCGCATAGAAGAACTGAAAAAGAATTCAGAAAAGCAGAGAGAAGTAGAGAAGAATCCGAAAAAGCCAAAGAAAAAGAGTTACTAGAAGAAGGAGAACAGGTCAGAACAGAACAATTAGACCGTCATAGAAATACACTCATTACAGGCATGTATCCAGTTCTTGCCGAGGGCCTGCCTAAGGCCAACCCGGAAGTATCCAGTATCTTGCCACCACCATTGGTCCCGACTAAAGTACGTCACCATAAGACCGCAGCAGATATTTTCCTTTCTTCCTATTTAGATGATGTAGCTCCTGCATATACCAACGTTCCCGTACAACCTGCTAATAATAATCTGCCACAAAATATTCCTGCTGATCAAGCACAAGCCACGACCCCTCCACGTCAGCATTTTCCCGCACCTGGTATTACTTCCCCTACTGTTCACCCTACTAATCCTTTTTCGACAGATGGAGCACAAGGTTCAGTGCCTACCCTACAGCCAGGTTATGCCCATGCTTCCGCCTCAGGAGGTGCCACAGGAGGTCCCTATCACACCCCACCGCAAATACAGCGACTGACAATGAGAGAATTAGCTACACTGCGTACCCCGAAAGCGACCCCTTCTGAAACGCTTAAACAATATCTTACAGATTGTAGATATGATTCAGTACCTGGCAAGACAGGACCCATGATGTTAGCTTCGTTACGTTTAAGACATGTTGCAGATTACCTGATTACACTACCAGGAATGCCCGAACATTTAGACAGGATATATCATTTTATTCAAACAGGAGAAGGCCCTGAATGTGTCCGTGAAGCCATGGCATATCAGAAAGTTGATACACAAGCTTTAATATTACGGTTCTTGATTAATTGTTTGATAAGAGAACGAGATCGACCGGGTTTTGATCAAGAAGAGATGAATGTATTGACTAAATGGAGTCAGAATATTGCAGATTGTAAGCATGACAGAGAGAAATGTATAGATGCCATGTCTAGAAAAATCCGTAAAGAAATAGTAGCCATACATACCCGACAGAATGCCGAAAGGACAGCCGTGTCAGATAAGAATGAATCCTCAGAAGAAGAAGAATTAAAAAGTCCGGAAGTGCAGCAAGATACGATAGCGTATGTAGGTAGAGCGAAACCTCCTAAACAGTACCCTTTAGGTAATCCTTTTGACAGACCCATTCGTCTAGAAAGCAAGAAACAATACCTTTCCCCGATACCAGAGCAATGTTCTCTTGAACATATATTCCAAGTTACTGATAAAATACTGAAAGAGAGAGTAGGTTATCATGAACTCACTACCTTACGTGATCAGGAACTAGCCCGGTCAGCAGTTCAATGGGCCGGGGATGACAATATATATAAAGATGATCTAGTAGTGCAAACGTTTTTAAGTCTTACTCCAGAAAAACAGCGACTAGCTGGTATATACATGACACAACATCTCATTACCCAGTATGAAAACCATCAGTGTGATCCAGGCCCGTTGTATAATCTATTGCAAGACTTACTCTTGAGAAGATGGAGAGGCCTAGGTACCGATTTAATTGATGTCATTTTAGAACAACGTCAAAAATATAGTACTTTCCTGACTCCACGTCTTGTTTCAGTTCCACCCCCAGTTAGACAGCCATATCACCTAGATAGACAGAATCCTTTACGAGAAGTACATCCAATCCGGAAGCCAGATAATACGCTTTAACGTGTATTTGTATGCACTCCTTTGACTAAAATGGAATTATTGGAAATGAAGAAAATTGTACCTTGTCACGATAAAGACCCTGCAGGATTCCACCGTGAATTGAAAGATATGTTACTTATGGGCGATTACACATATTCAGACATTCTTAAAATGTTAAAGGTATTATTGCCAGCAGGGATTTACGAAAAACTGAAAGAGAAGGATTGGGAGGTGGGAGATAAAAAGATTAATTGGACCGAATTAGAAGATGAAGAAAAAGGACGTACCCCAGGTTTGGGTCTTGGGGACAAAACTAAAGCATTACCAGGATTGTTAGTACAGGTTTTGCCTAGATTATTGACAGTTAAAAAGGAGGATTGGGATGCAATCTCAGCCTGCAAACAGAAACCAGACGAAGACACTAGTGATTTTTATTCTAGATTCGAGAAATGTTTTATTATTAATAGTGGCCTAAAAACAAGTAGCGAGTCATTCCCACATCTTTTCGTAACTAAATTAGTTGAGAATTCCTTACCCCAGGTTAAGAACAGAGTATTGAAAGTCGAAAGTACATGGCAAGCAAATACGCCTTCCCAAATGTTGCAAATGTTACAGTACCACCAGAATAGAATCAGAGAGGAACACGATCATGAACAGAGACGCATGAAAGACACTAAAATGAAAGTATTAGTTGCCCAGTCTGTTCCAGCAGATGGCCAGAAGAGGGGTAACATGCAGAACACACAGACTAGTCGTCCTCCAGGTCCCGTTAAAGGAGATTGCAATTATTGCAAACAGCCAGGTCATTTTATTAGTGATTGTGCCGTTCTGAAACATAATATTGCTACAGGCAAAACGAAAGAAAGACCACGTCAACCCAGGCCAGAATATGTTCAACAGAATATTCAACAGAATCCGCAACCTGCTCCACAACATGTTCAGCAACAGACCGTAGCGGTACCACAGTCCCAGTCCATTGCCGCAACACAACACGTTGCACAGCAGATGTACCAGTATGCACAGGTAGAGTATCCAGATTACCAACAGTATTCATGAAACAGCCTAGAGAGGGAAGTGGGTTTGCCTCTCATCGAGATTCCTGTAGATCAAGATGGTCCTTGTGTACATAGTCAGGTATTAGTAAAAGACAGAAAATTTTTGATTGACACAGGGGCAAGCAGAACTACCATTAGTCATGACGAGGTTCCAGGGGCACCCCTCTCAGGCTCACAGAATGTTTCCCTTGGATTTTCAGGAAAGCCTATTGTAAATGAAGTATCGAAACCAGTTCCCCTTGCAGTTGGTCCATTGTCCCGTACTACAGATTTATTGCTTACGAAGTCATGTCCAGAAAACCTGTTAGGTATTAAAACGCTGAAAGCTCTAGGAGCTGTAATATGTTGTTCTCCGGAAGGAGTGAGATTGTTTTTACGTGACTTCAAGGGTCACTATGTGTTGAGAGATTTTGATCCCCGATTACAGAATGTACCGCAGCATTTATGGGCACGAGGTCCGACTGATGTAGGTTGTATGCATATTACACCATATCGTGTTACACTCAAGCAAGGTGTTGTTCTGCCCAGAATCCGACAATACAAATTGCCACCCGAGGCTGTAGCAGCCTTATTGAAAATCATTGACGAGCTCATTGCCCAAGGAGTAGTTGTAGAAACTGACTCCAATATTTGTAATTCTCCAATCATTCCGATTCTCAAACGTACTGATCCAAATGAACCTCCTGTATATCGTCTAGTGATTGACCTTAGAGAGCTTAACAAATGTATCATACCCCAGTTCCCAGTGGTCCCAGATATTTCATCATTATTGACTGCCATTGATTCCGAAGCGGTGTTCTTTACTGTAATCGATCTTAAGAATGCCTTCTTTAGTGTTCCCATTGATCCGGAAAGCCAGTATCTTTTCGGATCCAGTTTAAATGGCCAAAGCTTTAAATTTGCACGTGCACCTCAAGGGTTCACGGAAAGTCCGAGTATCTATAGCCAAGCACTGCAAAGACAACTTGACAGTATCCACATGCCTGCTAACACGGCCCTACTTCAGTATGTTGATGATCTATTGATCACCGCTCGAAGTGAACAAGAATGTGAACAAGCATCTCTGACAGTCCTATATTTTCTGGCCGACAAGGGACACAAAGTGTCTCCTTCGAAGCTGCAATTCTGTGTTCAGCAAGTTGTGTACCTTGGTCACTTGCTGTCCAAGAGGGGGAGACAGCTTACACCTGACCGCATCCAGTTAATTGTACATATGCCGCAACCCAAGACACAAAAAGAAGTACGGGCCTTTATAGGCCTCACCTCTTACTGTAGACAATGGATCCCTCAGTACGCATATCTAGCCAAGCCCCTTATACAGTTGACAACTCAGGAGGCAGCGACATCGACTGTCCTCCCTTGGACTCAGGAACATACACAAGCTTTTGACGACTTGAAGAAAGCCCTATGTCAAGCACCTGTTCTAGCGACACCATGTTACAGCAAGCCTTTTACACTTTTTGTCACAGAGCGCGAAGGTACTGCATTGTCAGTACTCACCCAAGATCAAGCAGATTCACACAAGCCATGTGCTTATTTTTCTAGTACATTAGACCCAGTAGCCCAGGCTCTGCCTGCGTGCTTGAAATCTGTAGCAGCAACAGCTCTAGCAATTAGACAAAGTGATTCCATAGTATTAGGACACCAATTGACAGTACAGGTTCCACATTCCGTGGAAGTTCTTTTAAACCGAACACAGACTCAGCACTTGACTATAGCACGACTGACAGGTTATGAATTGACGTTATTCCAGCCTCACATAGAAATCAGACGCTGCAACACACTGAATCCTGCTACACTTTTACCGTTAAGTACAATAGACCCCTTGGCACATGACTGTGTGGAAGTCATTAACACTATGACGAAGCCCAGACAAGATCTGACAGATATCGCATTACCAGATCCGGACCTGACACTTTATGTGGATGGTTCATGTATGAGAACCAGTACAGGAGAGTTGGTGGCCGCATATGCAGTGACCACTGAAACTGAAGTCATAGAAACACATCGCATTGACACCCTGTCTGCCCAAGCAGCAGAGCTCATCGCTCTGACCCAAGCCTGTATTCGAGCCAAGAACATGAAAGTTAACATATACACAGATTCCCGTTATGCATTCGGAGTTGTACACGACTTCGGAGTCCTTTGGCAAGAGAGAGGTTTTTTAACTTCCCACGGTGCCAAGATACAGCACGGTCCCCTCATTCAAGCTCTGTTAAAAGCAATACATTTGCCTACAGCCATAGCCATCATGAAGTGTAAGGCACATACGAAAGTCACAGATACCATTTCCCAGGGTAACGACCTGGCAGATCGAACAGCCAAACATACAGCACAGACTCATCCTCATACGACTGATATGACAAAGACAGTAGTTCCAACACATTGCATGACGGTTAGGGATCCCGCACTAGATGTAATTGACATACAGACACATGCTACCCCAGATGAAATCAAGAAATGGACAGAACTAGGAGGGATCCAGACAGAACAGGGATGGATGATGAAGGGAAAAGCCACTTGGTTTCTCCCCGACTCTATGGTTCAAGTTATCATTAACACAGCACATAGTCCTGCACATTTAGGAGAAAAAGCTATGTTAGACAGTATTCAAAACCTTTGGTTCAATAAGCATTTACGAGCAGCAGCAAAACAGAAAGTGCGTACTTGCATGATCTGTTGTCAGTTCAACCCAGGTAAAGCCATTCCCGTAGAGCAAGGTGGATTTCATCCTCCTGATCACCCTTTCGAAGTCCTTCAGATGGATTATATCCAGATGGACCGTTGTCGAGGATTCAAGTATGTCCTCGTAGTTGTATGTGCACTTTCCCGATGGACAGAAGCATATCCAGTTCCAGATTACACTGCCGTGACCACTGCCAAGCAGTTGGTTCGCGAATTTTTCCCGAGGTTTGGTTTGCCTCGTGTCGTGTATTCAGATAACGGACAGCCATTCTCGTCTGAGCTCATGAAGCAGATTTCCCTTTTGTTAGGATACCAATGGAAGTTCCACTGTGTTCGGCATCCCGAAGCAGCTGGATTAGTAGAGAGACACAATCAGACTCTGAAAACACGTCTTGCCAAGGTCTGTGCAGAAAAAGGAGTAGACTGGATAGTAGCCCTTCCAGTTGCCCTCTTCTATATGCGAATGGTAGCCCATTCTAGGACAGGGCTATCCCCGTATGAGGTGGTTTTTGGCCGGCCACCGAATATGTGGGGGACGCCTCTGCCCCGTAAATTAACCGATGTTGACAGTAATATGCTGACAGATTACCTTGCTTCCTTGATGTCTGCACTACAATCATGTCGTTCACAGGTCGCAGCAGCCTTTCCAGACAACACCGAGGTGAAGCCACACAAGATCGTCCCTGGTGATTATGTATATGTTCGGAATTTTGAAAGATCAAGCCCTCTGGAGCCCCGTTGGAAGGAACCCAAGATCGTTTTGATGACAACGAGGACTGCCGTGAAACTCGAAGGAAGAAAAAACTGGCACCACTCGAGCCACGTCAAGAAGTGTTATGGACTTCCGCCAAAGACTGATTCCCAGGACTTTCGCATTCCAGAGACTGATACTAAACTCCCCCTGGTAGAGAAAACTCCGTCCCAGGAGTACAAATTAAAGTTGAGGTCTAGTAAGTCAGACAGTTTAATTGTTTAAGTCCCCCCCTGGGTGAAGCGGTTAGACAGGTTCCTGACATGTACAAGCTAGACCCACATAGTGAGAGAGATAGACAGGAGATCAAGAAACAGAAATATTGCAAGAATCTCCGAAGCAGATGTATCGTTACTTTACTTATCATGTTCTTTCTGAGTCTTACGATTATATGCCTAAGCTATATGTTACATGTATATTTTCCTATACAAGCACATTCTTCTTTCAATGACACTGCAGACCACACCTTTAGTGATCTGCCCCCGCACGAACTTTCTTACCGACTTGCACTGCGTAACAATTCCTTCATCCGTATGTTACATCATTCTCATCAGACCAGCAATGCTACTAATTGCTGGGTATGTGGCCGACTCCCTCCCTACCAGAAAATGACGGGAGTCTTGCCTCTTTTTCCTTATCCGTTTACACATAATGGTTCATGTGGTGCATGGTTTACATTAATGTCCTCGTTAGACAGTAAGTCCAAAGTTTCCCAAGGTAATTGGATATGGGGAAACCTGAACACAGTTATGAATAAGGCATGTTTCCCTGACAAGGAGGGTCTTCCCCAAATGACAGGTACCGATCTAGAAAACGAAGTATATGGATTAGGTAATTTTACACTTAACCTCATGATTTTGAATGTCCAGTCAGAAACTAGTTCGAACTCACCTTCAATTACAGTTTTGCCAGTGAAAGGTGACCTATGCGTTAGAAAGAATGGTTCAGTACATTTAGGACACAGCGATTGTAATACAGTTATTGAATTCAGTGATAAAGGCAAGTCTACATTCAAAGCTTCCCGACATTCCTATTTCATTTGTGGCCATACAGCTTATTTACGTTTACCTCCAGATTGGGATGGTACTTGTTACATTGCATTCCTATTGCCACCTGTTTTTCTAGCCCCACCTGATTACCATAGAAATTCTCATCTCATTCATGTTAGACCCAAGAGAGAACTCCCAATTGTCAATTACACTGAAACAACATGGGAACAATACACAGATTTCAATAAAGGATTCTTTCCTTATTTAGGAACTGTCTCAAATAGTAAACTGATACGTAAATTGACCAGAACCCTTGAAGCTGTAGTGAATGAAACTACTTTTGCCCTAGGTAACTTAACAGAAGAGCAGTCTGCTATGAGACTTGTCGTTCTTCAAAATCGTCTCGTCCTTGACGTCATCCTGGCAGATAGGGGCGGGGCTTGTAGAGTCATCGGATCTAGTTGTTGTGTTTTCATTCCAAATAATGCACCGTCAGTATACAGAGCCATAACTCGGCTCCACAAGATTGCTAGTCAGATACACCAGAATCCAGGCACCTGGACCTGGTCCGGTTGGCTCTGGAGCGTGTTGTCAGCCTGGGGATGGAAAGTCCTATCCTTCCTTGGAATAGCCCTACTCATAGTATTCAGTTGTTGCCTATGTCTACAATGTGGGCCAGCGATTTGCGGCTTGTGCGCCACATCATGTATTCCACGTTCTCGTGCCCGAATGAAAAAAGATGAGCAAATGATGTTATATGAACAGATAGATGGACTCATGAAGATTGATATATCCTGAAGGGTACGTAGGGGACAAGGAGGGAATGAGGTAATTGAAATTTTTATGGTCAAGTATGTCCCCTAACGTGTACCCCAACGTCTCCATGTACGTGCTTAAAGTGCATGTAATTTCCCTCCATGACCGAATATGAAGACGCAAATACATTTGCGTCCAACGTTAACATGTCCTCTTTCAGATCCACCATGAATGGATCGATAATTCAGTTCCTAACCATACCATGCCAACGTCTTTACATGGTACACTTTTACGTTTTTCCTGGCCCTGCCGAGCTAGGCCCTGATTTCTGTCTCCGAGCCTTTTCTGCTTTCTGCCTCCTGCCTCTGAAAGCTGCAGCATGGACACGTATCCCTGACCTCTGCCTTACTTTCTGCCAAGCGAAGCAGTGCCTGGATCAACCTGGCCTGCCTGCCACAACAGTATTTTGCCTTCTAGTTATCTGTTCAGCCTCCTCGAAAATACATTCCTGTCTAGTGATTTAGGTAAACATCTCCCCGGCTGCAGAGCAAAGAGCAAGCCTTCCTGTCTCCATGCAAGTAATTTACAGTTCCCGTTGCCATAGTAGGCCCATGGCCCTGCACCTAGACACGTAGATACATATGCACGCACTAGCATTCAGTATAGAATAGCCTCTGCCCGAGAGACCTTTTACTCCAGATAATACATCCTCCAAACATAAGATACCAGATATGTTATAGGTCCAGGTCGTTCTGACATCCCAGACTTCTGTCTCCTTTACTAGTGTTAAAGTTCTCCCCAATTACATGTCTATGTCACGTCATGCTGGCTGCGCGCGCATCCGCACTTTCTGCTGATTCTGCAACTTTCTCTATGCACCCACCCACATGTGACGATTCTTGTGACGTTTCTCTGACATGTACAGTGCACGCCTTCGTGTACGCCTATTTTCACGCCTCTTATTACGCACATGTGTTCTTATCTCGCTCTTTTTCACCTGTTACGCCTACTGTATTGGATTCAATTATGTTACTTTACTATATATAATGTGTAATGTTAATAAAACGTTGACTGTCCCCTTCCCGAACCCTAGTGGTGACGGAACATGATCTCCAACCTCAAGGTTTTCCATTAAAACCCGTAAGACTCAGATACCACGGACTCTGCCTCTCATTTTTATGAGCTGTCTTGTAATGATAATTATACGGAAAAACTGACCAGGTAATTTTATTTACCACACATGCCTGCTCTTTTTGTAGGAGTAGGAGGTCTGGGTGGGCCTGCATGCCTGCTCTTTTTGTAGGACTGTGAGGTCTGGGTGGGCCTGCATGCCTTCTCCTTTTGTAGGAGTGGGAGACCTGGGTGCACCTGTATGCCTGCTCTTTTTGTAGGAGTGGGAGGGTTGGGTGGGCCTGCATCCCTGCTCTTTTTGTAGAAGTGGGAGGCCTGCCTGCCTGCTCTTTTTGTAGGAGTTGGAGGCCTGGGTGGGCCTGCATGTCTGCTCTTTTTGTAGGAGTGGAGGCCTGGGTGGGCCTGCGTGCCTGCTCTGTTGGTAGGAGTGGGAGGCCTGGGTGGGCCTGCATGCCTGCTCCTTTTGTAGGAGTGGAGGCCTGGGTGGGCCTGCACGCCTGATCTTTTTGTAGGAGACGAAGTCCCGGTGGGCCTGCATGCCTGCTCCTTTTGTAGGAGTGGGATGCCACAGTGGGCCTGCATGCCTGCTCCTTTTGTAGGAGTGGAGGCCTGGGTGGGCCTGCATGCCTGCTATTTTTGGAGGAGTGGGAGGCCCGGGTGGGCCTGCATGTCTGCTCCTTTTGTAGGAGTGGGAGGTCTGGGTGAGCCTGCATGCCTGCTCCTTTTGTAGGGGTTCGAGGCCTGGGTGGGCCTGCATGCCTGTTCTTTATGTAGGAGTGGGAGGTCTGGGTGGGCCTGCATGCCTGCCATTTTTGTAGGAGTGGGAGGCATGCGTGGGCCTGCATGCCTGTTCTGTTTGTAGGAGTGGGAGGCCTGGGTGGGCCTGCATGCCTGCTCTTTTTGTAGGAGTGAAGGCCTGGGTGGGCCTGCATGCCTGCTCGTTTTGTAGGAGTGGGAGGCCTGGGTGGGCCTGCATGCCTGCTCTTTTTCTAGGAGTTGGAGACCTGGGTGGGCCTGCATGCCTGCTCTTTTTGTAGGAGTCGAAGTGCCGGTGGGCCTGCATGCCTGCTCTGTTTGTAGGAGTGTGAGGCCTGGGTGTGTCTGCATGCCTGTTCTTTTTGTAGGAGTCGAAGTGCCGGTGGGCCTGCATGCCTGCTCTGTTTGTAGGAGTGGGAGGTCTGGGTGGGCCTGCATGCCTGCTCTTTTTGTAGGAGTGGGAGGTCTGGGTGGGCCTGCATGCCTGCTCTTTTTGTAGGAGTGGGAGGTCTGGGTGGGCCTGCATGCCGGCTCTTTTTGTAGGAGTGGGAGGTCTGGGTGGGCCTGCATGCCTGCTCTTTTTGTAGGAGTCGAAGTGCCGGTGGGCCTGCATGCCTGCTCTGTTTGTAGGAGTGGGAGGTCTGGGTGGGCCTGCATGCCTGCTCTTTTTGTAGGAGTGGGAGGTCTGGGTGGGCCTGCATGCCTGCTCTTTTTGTAGGAGTGGGAGGTCTGGGTGGGCCTGCATGCCTGCTCTTTTTGTAGGAGTGGGAAGTTTGGGTGGGCCTGCATGCCGGCTCTTTTTGTAGGAGTGGGAGGTCTGGGTGGGCCTGCATGCCTGCTTTTTTTGTAGGAGTCGAAGTGCCGGTGGGCCTGCATGCCTGCTCTGTTTGTAGGAGTGGGAGGTCTGGGTGGGCCTGCATGCCTGCTCTTTTTGTAGGAGTGGGAGGTCTGGGTGGGCCTGCATGCCTGCTCTTTTTGTAGGAGTGGGAGGTCTGGGTGGGCCTGCATGCCTGCTCTTTTTGTAGGAGTGGGAGGTCTGGGTGGGCCTGCATGCCGGCTCTTTTTGTAGGAGTGGGAGGTCTGGGTGGGCCTGCATGCCTGCTCTTTTTGTAGGAGTCGAAGTGCCGGTGGGCCTGCATGCCTGCTCTGTTTGTAGGAGTGGGAGGTCTGGGTGGGCCTGCATGCCTGCTCTTTTTGTAGGAGTGGGAGGTCTGGGTGGGCCTGCATGCCTGCTCTTTTTGTAGGAGTGGGAGGTCTGGGTGGGCCTGCATGCCGGCTCTTTTTGTAGGAGTGGGAGGTCTGGCTGGGCCTGCATGCCTGCTCTTTTTGTAGGAGTGGGAGGCCCGGGTGGGCCTGCATGTCTGCTCCTTTTGTAGGAGTGGGAGGTCTGGGTGAGCCTGCATGCCTGCTCATTTTGTAGGAGTTCGAGGCCTGGGTGGGCCTGCATGCCTGTTCTTTATGTTGGAGTGGGAGGTCTGGGTGGGCCTGCATGCCTGCCATTTTTGTAGGAGTGGGAGGCATGGGTGGGCCTGCATGCCTGTTCTGTTTGTAGGAGTGGAAGGCCTGGGTGGGCCTGCATGCCTGCTCTTTTCGTAGGAGTGAAGGCCTGGGTGGGCCTGCATGCCTGCTCGTTTTGTAGGAGTTCGAGGCCTGGGTGGGCCTGCATGCCTGTTCTTTATGTTGGAGTGGGAGGTCTGGGTGGGCCTGCATGCCTGCCATTTTTGTAGGAGTGGGAGGCATGGGTGGGCCTGCATGCCTGTTCTGTTTGTAGGAGTGGAAGGCCTGGGTGGGCCTGCATGCCTGCTCTTTTCGTAGGAGTGAAGGCCTGGGTGGGCCTGCATGCCTGCTCGTTTTGTAGGAGTGGGAGGCCTGGGTGGGCCTGCATGCCTGCTCTTTTTCTAGGAGTGGGAGACCTGGGTGGGCCTGCATGCCTGCTCTTTTTGTAGGAGTCGAAGTGCCGGTGGGCCTGCATGCCTGCTCTGTTTGTAGGAGTGTGAGGCCTGGGTGTGTCTGCATGCCTGTTCTTTTTGTAGGAGTCGAAGTGCCGGTGGGCCTGCATGCCTGCTCTGTTTGTAGGAGTGGGAGGTCTGGGTGGGCCTGCATGCCTGCTCTTTTTGTAGGAGTGGGAGGTCTGGGTGGGCCTGCATGCCTGCTCTTTTTGTAGGAGTGGGAGGTCTGGGTGGGCCTGCATGCCGGCTCTTTTTGTAGGAGTGGGAGGTCTGGGTGGGCCTGCATGCCTGCTCTTTTTGTAGGAGTCGAAGTGCCGGTGGGCCTGCATGCCTGCTCTGTTTGTAGGAGTGGGAGGTCTGGGTGGGCCTGCATGCCTGCTCTTTTTGTAGGAGTGGGAGGTCTGGGTGGGCCTGCATGCCTGCTCTTTTTGTAGGAGTGGGAGGTCTGGGTGGGCCTGCATGCCTGCTCTTTTTGTAGGAGTGGGAGGTCTGGGTGGGCCTGCATGCCGGCTCTTTTTGTAGGAGTGGGAGGTCTGGGTGGGCCTGCATGCCTGCTCTTTTTGTAGGAGTGGGAGGTCTGGGTGGGCCTGCATGCCTGCTCTTTTTGTAGGAGTGGGAGGTCTGGGTGGGCCTGCATGCCGGCTCTTTTTGTAGGAGTGGGAGGTCTGGCTGGGCCTGCATGCCTGCTCTTTTTGTAGGAGTGGGAGGCCCGGGTGGGCCTGCATGTCTGCTCCTTTTGTAGGAGTGGGAGGTCTGGGTGAGCCTGCATGCCTGCTCATTTTGTCGGAGTTCGAGGCCTGGGTGGGCCTGCATGCCTGTTCTTTATGTTGGAGTGGGAGGTCTGGGTGGGCCTGCATGCCTGCCATTTTTGTAGGAGTGGGAGGCATGGGTGGGCCTGCATGCCTGTTCTGTTTGTAGGAGTGGAAGGCCTGGGTGGGCCTGCATGCCTGCTCTTTTCGTAGGAGTGAAGGCCTGGGTGGGCCTGCATGCCTGCTCGTTTTGTAGGAGTGGGAGGCCTGGGTGGGCCTGCATGCCTGCTCTTTTTCTAGGAGTGGGAGACCTGGGTGGGCCTGCATGCCTGCTCTTTTTGTAGGAGTCGAAGTGCCGGTGGGCCTGCATGCCTGCTCTGTTTGTAGGAGTGTGAGGCCTGGGTGTGTCTGCATGCCTGTTCTTTTTGTAGGAGTCGAAGTGCCGGTGGGCCTGCATGCCTGCTCTGTTTGTAGGAGTGGGAGGTCTGGGTGGGCCTGCATGCCTGCTCTTTTTGTAGGAGTGGGAGGTCTGGGTGGGCCTGCATGCCTGCTCTTTTTGTAGGAGTGGGAGGTCTGGGTGGGCCTGCATGCCGGCTCTTTTTGTAGGAGTGGGAGGTCTGGGTGGGCCTGCATGCCTGCTCTTTTTGTAGGAGTCGAAGTGCCGGTGGGCCTGCATGCCTGCTCTGTTTGTAGGAGTGGGAGGTCTGGGTGGGCCTGCATGCCTGCTCTTTTTGTAGGAGTGGGAGGTCTGGGTGGGCCTGCATGCCTGCTCTTTTTGTAGGAGTGGGAGGTCTGGGTGGGCCTGCATGCCTGCTCTTTTTGTAGGAGTGGGAGGTCTGGGTGGGCCTGCATGCCGGCTCTTATTGTAGGAGTGGGAGGTCTGGGTGGGCCTGCATGCCTGCTCTTTTTGTAGGAGTCGAAGTGCCGGTGGGCCTGCTCTGTTTGTAGGAGTGGGAGGTCTGGGTGGGCCTGCATGCCTGCTCTTTTTGTAGGAGTGGGAGGTCTGGGTGGGCCTGCATGCCTGCTCTTTTTGTAGGAGTGGGAGGTCTGGGTGGGCCTGCATGCCGGCTCTTTTTGTAGGAGCGGGAGGTCTGGGTGGGCCTGCATGCCTGCTCTTTTTGTAGGAGTCGAAGTGCCGGTGGGCCTGCATGCCTGCTCTGTTTGTAGGAGTGGGAGGTCTGGGTGGGCCTGCATGCCTGCTCTTTTTGTAGGAGTGGGAGGTCTGGGTGGGCCTGCATGCCGGCTCTTTTTGTGGGAGTGGGAGGTCTGGGTGGGCCTGCATGTCCGCTCTTTTTGTAGGAGTGGGAGGTCTGGGTGGGCCTGCATGCCTGCTCTTTTTGTAGGAGTGGGAGGTCTGGGTGGGCCTGCATGCCGGCTCTTTTTGTAGGAGTGGGAGGTCTGGGTGGGCCTGCATGCCGGCTCTTTTTGTAGGAGTGGGAGGTCTGGGTGGGCCTACATGCCGGCTCTTTTTGTAGAAGTGGGAGGTCTGGGTGGGCCTGCATGCCTGCTCTTTTTGTAGGAGTGGGAGGTCTCGGTGGGCCTGCATGCCGGCTCTTTTTGTAGGAGTGGGAGGTCTGGGTGGGCCTGCATGCCGGCTCTTTTTGTGGGAGTGGGTGGTCTGGGTGGGCCTGCATGCCGGCTCTTTTTGTAGGAGTGGGAGGTCTGGGTGGGCCTGCATGCCTGCATTCCAAGCTGTACGATCTTTAGGCGCCTTGATGCCCTTGGGCTAAGTCGCGCGTTACAAGTCTCCATTCATTCATTCATTCATTCATTCATTCATTCATTCATTCATTCATTCATTCATTCATTCATTCATTCATTCATTCATTTATTCATTCATTCATTCTGCTCTGTTTGTAGGAGTGGGAGGTCTGGGTGAGCCTGGGTGGGTCTGGTTGGGCCTGGGTGGGCTTGGATGGGTCTAGGTGAGCCTGGCCGGTTCCTCAGCTGCAGGGTGGTAGCATCCAAGGGCCTCCCTGTATCTTTAGGAGGCAGGTTCACACTGTAATGATCCTTTGGAGTCTTACAGAGATCTGCTGGCCTCTTCTTTGCCAACACATTCTCAGTCTTTAGTCTATTTTCTAAATGAGACTGAGATCGAGAAGACTCTTCAGAAGCAGAGACTCGACCACTCCACGGCCCCATCCCCAGTCCCCTCCTTCACCCAACAACCCCCCCACCACCCCCCCGAACACTTTGCCACGGTGGAGCTTCCAGGGAAGTTTGAAAGGGAGGTGAGTGCCCGGGGTGGACCCCACACAGTGGGACCCCCTCCAGCGAGAGCCTCCTTTCTGCTCTGTAGGGGAATGTGCGGTTGTTTGGGGGGATTATCTCCCCCCAGCCCCTCCCCCAGTCCCGCCTCCCCACCATCCACCCTGAGCTTCTAATCTCGCTAATGGGCTCGTGTTTGGTAATTACAGGTTTGACACCGAGGCTGGGATTACACGTGCCTGGCTCCTGGCTGGCATCATTCTCACCCTGCCCGCACTCTGCACATGAGCCTGCCAGCCATAGCTGGGGCCAGGGTACCACTCCCATCCCCCCTCCCCCCCCGTACCATGGCGGAGCCCCAGTAAGGAGCTCTGCTACTGGAAACAGGTACTGGCCCCTGGCAGGCACTCTCCCCAGCCCTTACTGCACTCCTGGAACTCAGCACCAGGCTTCAGAGCTCGGCCCGGGCACAGCGGTTGGTACAGTACTTGTGTCTACACACAGCTCTTACAGTGCACCTCTAAGAGGCCTGCAGCTCTTCTGCTAACGGCACTTGTGTCTACACGCAGCTCTGTCAGTGCACCTCTGACGTGTACCACCCCTGCTGTCAGCACTTGTGTCTACACGCAGCTCTGTCATTGCACCTCAGTACTGACGTGCACCACCCCTGCTGTCAGCACTTGTGTCTACACGCAGCTCTGTCGGTGCACCTCAGTACTGACGTGTACCACCCCTGCTGTCAGCACTTGTGTCTACACGCAGCTCTGTCATTGCACCTCAGTACTGACGTGCACCACCCCTGCTGTCAGCACTTGTGTCTACACACAGCTCTGTCATTGCACCTCAGTACTGACGTGCACCACCCCTGCTGTCAGCACTTGTGTCTACACACAGCTCTGTCAGTGCACCTCTGACGTGTACCACCCCTGCTGTCAGCACTTGTGTCTACACGCAGCTCTGTCATTGCACCTCAGTACTGACGTGCACCACCCCTGCTGTCAGCACTTGTGTCTACACGCAGCTCTGTCGGTACACCTCAGTACTGACGTGCACCACCCCTGCTGTCAGCACTTGTGTCTACACGCAGCTCTGTCGGTGCACCTCAGTACTGACATGCACCACCCCTGCTGTCAGCACTTGTGTCTACACGCAGCTCTGTCGGTGCCCCTCAGTACTGACGTGCACCACCCCTGCTGTCAGCACTTGTGTCTACACACAGCTCTGTCGGTGCACCTCTGACGTGCACCACCCCTGCTGTCAGCACTTGTGTCTACACGCAACTCTGTCAGTGCATTTCAGTACTGACGTGCACCACCCCTGCTGTCAGCACTTGTGTCTACACGCAGCTCTGTCGGTGCACCTTAGTACTGACATGCACCACCCCTGCTGTCAGCACTTGTGTCTACACGCAGCTCTGTCGGTGCACCTCTGACGTGCACCACCCCTGCTGTCAGCACTTGTGTCTACACGCAGCTCTGTCCGTGCACCTCAGTACTGACGTGCACCACCCCTGCTGTCAGCACTTGTGTCTACACGCAGCTCTGTCGGTGCACCTTAGTACTGACATGCACCACCCCTGCTGTCAGCACTTGTGTCTACACGCAGCTCTGTCGGTGCACCTCAGTACTGACGTGTACCACCCCTGCTGTCAGCACTTGTGTCTACACGCAGCTCTGTCGGTGCACCTCAGTACTGACGTGTACCACCCCTGCTGTCAGCACTTGTGTCTACACGCAACTCTGTTGGTGCACCTCAGTACTGACGTGTACCACCCCTGCTGTCAGCACTTGTGTCTACACGCAGCTCTGTCGGTGCACCTCAGTACTGACGTGTACCACCCCTGCTGTCAGCACTTGTGTCTACACGCAGCTCTGTCGGTGCACCTCAGTACTGACGTGCACCACCCCTGCTGTCAGCACTTGTGTCTACATGCAGCTCTGTCATTGCACCTCTGACGTGCACCACCCCTGCTGTCAGCACTTGTGTCTACACGCAGCTCTGTCGGTGCACCTCATTATAAACGCAGCCGCTAGGCATTTACTTAAGATCCCTAAGTTCTGTTCATTTGCCCAAAACATGAAAGAGCTGCGCTGTCTTCCTGTGACGCAAAGAGAAACCTTTAAGGTGCTGTGTCTAACCTATAAGGACGTTCACACTCTTGGTCCTGACTCATGAATCACAGTTTTAAACAGTACCTTCCTGCTAGAAAACTTCATTCAGCTTCTGGTATCCCATAGGTAGAAGCCAGATTCAAAAAGGCAAGATGGGGGAAAGAGCATTTTGCAGGAAGCATCCAATATATGGAATTCACACACCTCCTCGCTGCATAAAAAACGAATCTCGTCTCATTTCTTTCAGGGGGCTGTAAAGACCTGGCTATTCAGATCCGGATAACTCTTACGCCAGCCCGTGGCTGACACTCGCAGTTCATACATTACAGCGCTTAGACGCCTCAGGGCAGTAATGCGCTATACAAACACAGTTATAACATAACATAACATAGCCCTCTGCCTCGGGCCGCACTGGTGTCTGTGGGGCTCACCCTCATTACAGGCCCTGGCCCGCAGCTCCGGCCTGTGACTCAGGTTCGAGGCCTTCAGCAGCCGGTAGAGCCCTCTGTAGACCCAGGACCACCTCGCCTTCAGGAAGCAACTCAAGACCTGGCTGTTCGAGCAGTAGCGGACCCCCCTCCTTCAAGCGCCTTGAGACCCTCTGGGTGAGTAGTGCTCTATATAAATGCTTTGATTGATTGATTGATTGATAACGCTATATTAGTGAACAACACATTCGATTCTAAATCTCTATTCGGTTTTGAAGTAAAACCATAAAAGTACACATAAGAAACCCACAGCGTTTGAAAATACCTCATCATATCAGCATCACGACACGGTATCAATAAATGCGGCAAATATCATGATTCATGAACACATTACAGAGCTCATTAAAGATGAGATGTACAAAGATAACAAAACAAAATAGAACCCTAAAATAAAAAAATGACTGGCAATAAATGCAAAATATCATATGATTTATGAGATGTTTCAAAGCGTATCGTCCATAAGAATAAAACAAAGCGAGGTAAGGCTGCGGTAGCAGGGTGTAAGGCCGGCCAACTCGTTGTAAAACGCTGATGCATTTGAGTACGTTTAAAGCAGCCCCGTCGGGCCACAAAGTTCTATTTCAGATGTTTTCTTTTAATTAAGTCTGATTAAGACTTAGCATTGACTAATGCGATCGGCGTATTAAGTTGCCCACATAAATTTCAGATAGACTCACCATTAAAAAGCCTGCATGTAACCACGAGACACAGAAACCTCTAACCAGGGTCCATCATATTAAAGTGGTAAACCTACTAAAACACGACTTTCGAAGATGATCACGACGGCCTTAAAACCTCTCAGTTCATTATCATCATGATAAATTGATATTACCTTTATGAAATCGGAATGCTGTGGCTAGACTACCAAGGCCCTGCCCACAATGGGCGCGGATTCCAAAGTGTGAATTTAGAAAAAAAAAAAAGTATGCCATGAACGAATCCCACGTGATGCCTAGAAGGAGTTTCATACGTGTAATTGAGGTGTTTCCTCATACAACTGGCTTCACATATATAGGAAGCGACTCTGAAACAGGTGTGTGGGTCCTCCAGAGAAAACAAGCATGCTTCATTGTAGTTCCAAATATTTATTTTTTTTATGTTTGAAAGCTTTATTAAAAAGTAAAAAGTGGCAAATAACAATAGACATCGGCATGAAGTTAAAATACGTGAACAAAAGTTGAGAAAATGTCATCACTAATGTCATAACAGCAAAATAAAAGCATTTTACGGGATTTTAAGTTTATAAGGGAGAGAAAGGGAGGGGATGGATAAAGGGCAATGCTACAACAGACTTATAACGTATATCAAGAAAAGCTGCAATTCAAATCATGAAAGGAAACAAATAATTAAATAACAGTATACACAAGTAAAAAATGATAAAGAAGAAGAAAACTTCTATAAAACCTTAGAGGAACAAATAAGGTGAGAAGATAAGCCCTTCAAGGAGGTTTAAAGTTCTCTGACGTGGTATGATTGGGAGATGCACGGGCTAATTGGTCTAAATAAGCAGTGAAAGATAACCAATAAAGGTCTACATTACGATGTGGCTTACAAAGGAAGCGAAGGCAACATCAAGTCTGTGAAAATGACACAAAGAGTTCCACCAATGTTGTATTGAAATTTTTGAGAGGGATTTCCAATTGGAAGAAATGTGTTGGAATGCAAGGGCCAGCATGAAGTCATAAAGACCTATGGTGTGAAGGAAGATCTAAAGAATCGGAGAGACTACCTAGAAATAGGTGAATGTTTGAGTAGGGGATGGAAAGTGTGAAAATACGAGAAAGATAAGACCATATTTTGTTCTTTAAGGAAGATACAGGAGGACAGAGAAAAAGTAGATGGAAGAGATCAGCATTCAAAGAACCACATGTCCAGCATTTAGAATCAGAGGAAGAAGAGAATCGTGATAAAGAGAGAGGAGAGAGATAAAGTCTGTGGTACAGAAAAAATAAAGATTGTGTAAGAGAGGCAGAGCGAGAAATCTTTAAAGATCTAGACCAAATCTTGTCCCAGAGAGTAACAGACCAAGTACAATCAAAATCATGTTCCCAAGAGAGTTCCACCTTGGATTTGATACGATCAGGATTGGGAGAGGAGAAAAACTTATAAATGAGGGATGCTTTAGGAATGGTAGAAAGAATAAAAAGAAGGGGAGATTGAGGAGGCAATGGAATCACAGAAGGAAGAGAGTAATAGTGGTCAAGAATTGTTTCCATGAGGATAGTAAACTTGTGTAAGAAAGAGTGAGGGCAACGGAACAAGAGCTGAAAATGAGGGAAAGAGCAAGGTGAAACACCGTCAAAAAGATGATTGACCCAGATAATACCTTTCGATCTCCAAGATGCCCAACAGATAGATCTATTGTTAATAAGGATAAGAGAATTATACCAAATTGGAGTAGCAAGAAAGGATTCCCGCGAGATGCAATGCGAAAAGAACAAAGATTTTAAAAGGGAAGAGATATGTTTAAACAGAGGAAGGGAACTATAAGGAGATTTAGAAGAGAAACCCAATATTTCTTTAAAAGAAAAGGGTAGAATTAGAGCTCGTTCGATATCGAGCCAAAGAGGAGAGAAGGTGGAAGTGTCGGAAGAGAGCCAACGGGAGGCCTGACGCAGAGAAAAAGATTTGTGATAAAGACGAAAATCTGGAAAGTTAACACCACCATTCAATTTGGGTCTACGAATAGAAACCAAAGAAATTCTAGATTTTTTTACCTTTCCAGAGAAATTTGGAGAGAGAGGAATCAATACGTTTAAAATAAAGAGCAGGGATATGAACAGGTAGCATAGAAAGAGTGTAAATAAGAATAGGGGCTATCATCATTTTTATAGAATCAAGTCGACCCCACCCGGAAAGGAAAGGGGATTCCATGAGGAAAATAATTTCTCAATTCGGGATAAAACTGCAGACATATTTAAAATGATAGAGGAAGAAATAGATTTGGTAAACAAGATTTCAAGATATTTGATCTTCGTGCTATCCCAGGCAAAGCCGGTCGAGGAGAACATATGTGGGAGACAATTATTAGTCAGGGGGAGAATTTCGGTCTTATCAGAGTTAATCTTGTAGCCCGAAACAGAAGAGAAGTTATCAAATTCAGTGAGAAGGGGGGTAAGAGAGGACTCCGGATTGGAGATAAACAAAAGGACATCATCTGCGTATGCAGAGAATTTTAAGTGATCACCACTATAAGGGAAACCAGAAATAGAGTTATTATTCCGAATGGAAGTGAGAAATGGCTCAAGTGCTAAGATAAAGAGAAGTGGGGAGAGAGGGCAACCCTGACGAACACCTCTTCGGAGGGTGAGGGAGGAGGAAAGCTGGCCGTTGACAAGATCTGAAGCTTTAGGAGCAGAATATAGCAAAGAAACAAGAGAAATAAATTTGGGACCAAAACCATGCCAGTGTAGCGAGGCAAACAGAAAAGACCAATCTACTCTATCAAAAGCTTTCTCTGCATCAACAGAGATAGCAGCTAAGGGAATTGAAAGGGAAGAGGCTTTATTTAAAACATTGAGAAAGAGCCGGGAATTGTCCGAGGTAAGTCTGCCCTTAACAAAACGCATTGTTCCTTACCAATAAGATGTGGCATAATGGGATCTAAACGTAAGGCAAGTAGTTTAGCGAAAAGTTTATAATCACCATTACTAATGAGATTGGACGGTAATTCTTACAGTATTTGGGATCACGGCCATCTTTTGGAATCAAGCAAATGGTAGCGTCTTGGAAAGAACCTTCAGCCGTACCAGAAGAATAAAATAATTGCAAGAGTAACAAAAGCTTGGGTAATAAGAGATCAGTGAAGTGTAAATACAACTCGACAGGAAAGCCATCAGGGCCCGGCGTTTTCCCTTTAGTAAGGGAAGATAAAGCAGTAGAAAGTTTGTGTAATGAAAGATTAAGTTTAAGAGCTGGAAAATTGAGAGGGGAGGTAATAGGTTTAGGTCGTTTTTCAAAGTAAGATTGAATAAGGGAGGAAGAAGGAGGAGATTCAGGAGCATAGAGTTGTTGATAGAACAGTTGGAATTGATCAAGTATCTCTTTATCTTTATGTAAAAGAATATTGTCAGAAGAATAAATGGAATCTATGTAAGTACGTTCTTTAAGGGACTTAAGAAAATTAGCCAAAAGTTTACCAGATTTATTGCGGCCACCATAATAACGAGCGCTACTGCGAAGAAGAATAGAAGATGCATTATCAGTCGTGAGTTTATTAAATTCAATTTTAGCACGAAGGAGTTCTGGTGACATACACTTATTGGAAGAGGTATAAAATTGATGTTCTAAGAGTTTTATATGTGTCATGGAAGATTTACGTTTTTGAAGGAACTGCTTCCTTTTTTTGGAAACAAAATCAATGAAAAAGCCCCTTGCGGTAGCTTTATAGGAATCCCAAAGAATATAAAGAGGTGTGTTAGGGTCAGAATTAAGTTGAAAGAAATCATTAGTAAAGGAGCGAAATAAGGAAGAAAAGTTAGGATCAGAAAGGAGAGTACAATTAAAACACCAACGGGAAGATTTGGGGTGAGGCGAGAGCAAGTCAAGGTCTGTCACAATGGGAGCATGGTCAGAAATAACTATAGGTTCAATTGAGGAGGAGAGTAAGTTCTGAGATAAAGATTGAGAAAGAAAAATTTACTCCAGTCGAGAAAAGGATGAGTGTGGGAGAGAAAAGAAGGAATAGTCCAAAGTGTCAGGGTGTGAGAGTCTCCAGGAATCAATGAGATGTGATTGCGAAATGGTATCAAGAAATTGTTTGTGAGATTTGTGAGGAGTAAATCAGACCTTGGATTTGCGGTCAAGAAAGGGGTCAATAATTTCATTACAATCTCCACCTAATATGAATGAATCATGTTTATATTGCATACATTTACTTGTAATGAAAGGCCAAAACGAACAATCAGGGTGAGTAGGGCCATATACATTGAAAACAGTCAAGGGAATTGAATTAATTAATAGATTAGCAAGAATCCATTTGCCATCAGCATCCCTTTCTTCCGCCAAAACCTTACATTTCAATTTTTTATAAACCAGGATGGCAACTCCATTCTTCTTGTTATTAGAGGGAGAGAAAAGAACGGTACCAACCCAGTTCCGCTTTAATGTAAGGGATTCAAGGTCATTAAGATGAGTCTCTTGAAGAAGGACAATGTCAGGGGTATAAGAAGCTCAATGAGAGAGAACTCTTTGTCTTTTAATGGGGCTAACAAAACCTTTTACGTTCCAGGAAATAACTCTAAATGGTAAACAGGAGGAAGTCTATTATAGCAAAAAATGCAAAACAATATGTATACATCATACAATTGAAAAAAGAGAAACAAGTAGGGACAATAAATATAACATGTTGAGAAATGCAAGAAAGAATAGAGATAATATACTGCCGGAAAGTTATAAAAATAAGAGAAAAAGGAAAAAGGAAGCACTTAACTGCAGAAGGAAGAAGATAATAAAACAGAATGACAAAAGGGAAGATAGGCAGAAAAGACACAATAAAGCCTAAATGTAGAAGGGGAAATAAGAAAACAAAAAGAAGGCCAATATTCTCAAGAGGAGGGGAAAAGATGAGAGAAGGGTAAGAAAAGAGTAATAGGGAGAGCGGGAAGATGAGAGAATAAAGGAGACAGTACATATCCAAGAGGACGACTGAGCAAAACATACCTGAGGGGGAAACACACAGAGGAAATAGGGGCAATGACGATACCCAACAAGACAGGTCGCCCGAAGGAAGGAAATCCAAACCAAACCAGGACAAGGGGATCAAAGGAGAAAAAAACTGCACGGGAACAGGGAAAGACACTAACCGGAACCTCTATGAAGATACATAAGGGAAAAAACACAGTTAAATATTAAGGAAGATATAATAAAGACATATATGATAATCTAAGTTATATAACAAGGAGAGAGAACAACGTCATTGCAACATATTAAAGAGCAACCATATATAAACCAAACTTAATGAAGAACAATAGAATCGGTTCTGTAACATCATAGAAAAACCAGAAAGCAAACAGAAGGTAAATCAATCAGCCAGTAGGAGGAGCAGAAGTATCCATGCCACTGTTGGACTGAATCTGGATAAAGTTCTTAAGTTCTCCTGGATCCTAAAAAGTCCATGCTCGATTTTGATGAGTGACTTTGAAGATACAGGGATAGAACAAACCATATCTAGCACCAAGAGAACGCAATGGTGCACGTAAACTGAGGAATTCCTTCCGTCTGGAGGCAGTAGCGTTGGAGGCGTCTTGACAAAGAAATACTCTTTGGCCCAACCAAGAAACTTGATGCTTGGCTTTAGCTGCAGAAAGGACTGAGAGAAGATCCGTGAATTTCAGGAAGAGGATGATGACACCACGTGGCTTCGGTGAAGTGGAAGTGCGCGGGCCAAGTCTGTGAGCTCTCTGAATCACTAAAAAAGTTGTAGGAGGCATATCTAATAACTTTAGAAGAAAAGAGGTAAAAAACGTGACCTGATCATCCCCCTCCAAGAATTCAGGCAGACCAATAATGCGAAGATTGTTCCTCCTATTTCTATTTTCCAAGTCCTCAGTGTGTTGTTGGAGGGCAAGGACCGACTTTTCTAAAGAAGAAATACGCTGGACGTGAAAAGGAAGCTCTAATACCTGCTGCTCCATAGAGGACCATTTTTCTTTCAGGAGTTGCATTTCATTGTTAGTATTTTCAACAAACGGGCGCATAGCCCGAATCTCCTCCAAAATTAATTCAATGTAAATGGGGGAAGAAGGTTTGTCTGGAGTTGGAGGATCCTGTTTCAGACGCTTGGAGGATGCAAGGGGAGAAGAAGACTTAGAGGAAGAGGATTGTATTGAAGAAGAGCGATTCTGCACAACCCCAGCCATTGGAACTGCAACAGTAGGCAGAGGGGGTGCAGACGTAGATGGATCTTGAAGTTTCGGGGTAGAAGCGAAGACAAATTTTGGTTTGCGTAGTTTGCCCATATGCGAGAACAGTTAGTGAGGGCAGAGAATGGAAGATTTATATTGAGGAAAAAGTTGAAAAGGATTCCAGGGACTGCGCCTCATAAGTCCATTCAAGAAAAGCTGTAGAACACAAACAGAGCGTCATAGGACTGAAGGTGCGCCAGTGAAAGAACTTGCATAATCAACCGGACAAGGTTTAAACGCAAGAGCACAAAGGCGAACAAACAAAATGACTGTAATGACGACTGTTGCAAGGAAGAAAAAAATTGGCAGCATACAGTAGGCTCATTGAAATCAGCAAAAAACACCCATATGAACTTGGCCAGTGATGAACTTGCAAAGTACATTTTAGTTCCAATAGGCATGTAGAAAAGTGTCACAGACTTTAATTAGGAACATCACGAAAAAGCAGTTATTGAAAGATGAAAAGGTGATTGCCACACCAAATAGGGAAGATAAACCAGCAAGAGCCACACATAACATGTAATTCTCTGTCAGCTAGTGTTATAAAAAGTAGGTCGACATTAATTGAATTAAAATCCTGCCAAAAACATCAAATCCAGAAAGAAGGCATCTCACTAGAAGCTGCAGGGTGAGAGAAACGTGCCAAAATCCAAAATAAACATGCAGGTAACGAGGCACTTGTGAGGAGACACATTGAGAATCAGCGTGGGCTCAGCAGCTCGTATTCAGTCGCGGAGAGTGCACAAAATGGCGGGACGAAATGCGCGATATCAAAAAAATGAAGAAACAGCGCATTTTAAAGGTCATACCTTACATTTCACAGGTATTCCGATGCTCAAATGAAGGTTTCAGGTCCCATGAAATGAGGCAGGAACGCAAAAGTTTGTTGAAGAATGTGCCGGTTCGGCGGAGCCTCCCGTCTAAGCGGCCATCTTGATTGTCGCCTGGACCACGCCCCACTGTAGTTCATAATATTATTGGATAAAACAATGGTTTTGGATAACATGTCCTAATTTCAGAGTATAAACTACAGAATAAAATAAAGTGCATTGTGCTTTGCGTCAATGGCCCATCACTTGGACCCCTCTACCATGGTTTCATTTTTGGAAAGTCTCCCAAGGGTGAGCTGTGATGCGGGGCTCTGGATGGGATTATAAGATACCTCGGTGGCCATCATTTTGTGCCAAAGAAGGGTATCTTGCATCTGAAGGTCTTCTAATATCCTTGGACGGGGTTCATTGCTGATGGGTCTTCAAATCTTGCGTGCACGGTCCCTGTGCACTACTCAGGCTGGTGCAGATTGTGTCGAGCCCAGCAGACACCGAAGAAAGATATTTCCTTGTGTTTGTACAGTAGAGGATCCTGTAAAACCCCATACGCGCCTCCATAAGAGGTGCAGACACACATGTGGCTACATATTGATTCTATCTCCCGAACTGGTTTACAGCCCACTCAGTGGCCACCCTGTGGATGCCCTTAGAGGCCGCAGCATCTTTAACCCGTTGTCTTCCATGCGCCTGGTCCAGGCACTGCCAGAGGTGGAAAGGATGCCCTGGCAGGAACATGAAGTGACCATCCATGGGTGCACCGTTGATGCAATGACACGTGATGGACCCGCGCCCTGTCCACAGATCATCATTGGATTTATTTAGGTTTATTTTGAGTTCCCTGTCTAACGTGGATGCCACGAAGCGATCCATGAGCCTATTTGGACCTTGACAATAGCACAGCGGCATCAGCATAGACAGGAGCCACCCTTCCTTCCACTCTGGAGAGGTGGCGGCCACTCTCTGCAGCTAACTATCCACACCGGTCATAAATAAAGAAAACAAAAAGAACCCCCGCCTAACCCCTCTCTGGAGTTCGAACCATGGAGGGCGCTCCCCATTCAGCTCATAGCACCCCCTGGCCGAGAGACTCCTGTATAGCTGAGATAAGAATGATACAATACAATACAATACAGATGCATTTGTAAAGCGCGCTACATACTCGTGAGGGTCTCAAGGCGCTGAGGGAGATAGGGGGGGTTTAGTGTGATCCTCTTGTTGACGGGGAGCCAGTGCAGGTCTCTCAGGTGGGTTGTGATGTAGTTGCGTCGCGGGATGTCGAGGATCAGTCGTGCTGAGGCGTTCTGGATGCGTTGCAGCCGCTTCGGGAGCTTGGTTGTTGTTCCTGCATAGATGGCGTTCCCGTAGTCCAGTCTGCTGGTGATGAGGGCATGAGTGACGGTCTATCTGGTGTCGGGGGGATCCATTTGAAGATTCTGCGGAGCATGCAGAGGGTGTTGAAGCAGGATACGGAAACTGCGTTGACTTGCTTGGTCATGGAGAGAGCGCAGTATAGGATGATCCCCAGGTTGCGTGCGTTGTTGGTGGGTTTTGGGGCTGCTCCTAGTGAAGTAGGCCACCGGGAGTTGTCCCAGCCTGATGGGGTGGGGCTGAGGAAGAGGACCTCCGTCTTGTCTGAGTTTAGCTTCAGCCTGCTGTCCTTCATCCAGCCGGTGACGGCCTCCATTCCTCTGTGGGGGTTGGCTTTGGCAGTGTTGGGGTCTCCGGTGAGGGATATGATCAGCTAGGTGTCGTCGGCGTAGGAGATGATGTTGAGGTTGTGTTGTCATGCGACGTGGGCGAGTGGTGCCATGTAGATATTGAACAGCGTCGGGCAGAGGGATGATCCCTGTGGGATGCCGCAGATGATCTTGGTGGTCTTGGATCGAAAGGGAGGGAGGCGGACGCTTTAGATTCTGCCGGAGAGGAAGGATGCGGTCCAGGCCAGGGCCTGGACCGCTAATGACGCTATTCTGGCGGTGCACCCAACGGAACAAAGTGTTCCACAGGACTGAAGGATTTACCCAATCAAAAGCGCTGGACAGATCAACAACACATAAGTATATATGGCCGGTCTTACCCTTGTGTATGCCCTCATGAGAACATCCAAATTAACCCACAGCCCCCGACCCCTTCTGAACCCATATTGTGACTCTGTAAGGGCCCTATTACCCTCAGCCCACTGCTCGAATCCTTCCAGGATCACTCTGCCCAGGACGGAAGAGTCCAGGGGGCAAATAGGGTGGTGGCATTTAAGATCACATTTAGAGACTTTTCAAAATTGGAATGACCAGTGACACCGCCAGGTTATTGGAATATTTTCATTTACAGCTGCATTCAGTACTTGAGTCAAAACAGGATCCTCCAACCCAGCAGATGTTTATATGATCCCGGACCTCATGGGTGCGGCCGCCTCCCGCTGGCGCTCTTCTCAGTAGCCTTACAGCTGAGTCTAGAGTGGCCGTTAGGGACTGACTCCCACCAAGAACTGGGCACAGTTGCATTGGGTCCTCACTTGATGGGACAAAGGTTTGTAGTGGACCAAAGATGCTGGATAAATGGTCAACCCACACTTGCATCGGTCCATGAGAATCTAATTCGGGAGCTGAATTATCTTTCGAAAAAGGGGAGTTCATCGTCTGCCAGAATAAAAAGCATGTTTTCGTGACTGCAGCTCCTTCTGGCTGAGACCGGGCCTCTGCTTTTAGGGTAGAGTTGGAAAGATTTTTCAGCTGCAACTTTGTGGAACGTTTTCTAAACTCTGCAAACTTCGTGGTTGAGTGTAAAGCACTTAATGCAAAAAGACATATCATCGCGAAAAGTTGCAAAAGGAACTTTTCAAAAATAAGTTTTAGCAGGAAAATTCAATCGTAAAAAGATATATTCACAGTTGCCTTATTTTGCGGAAATTACCACCTGCACGCGAGGTTGAGTGAAGGTGTGAGTCTCAGGAAGCCTTTGAAACCGCAAGAAATGTGAGATCTGCCACCCTTGTCCAAATTCTTGGCAAAGTTTAAACTCCTGCCCAGTTCGAGTTTTGTGGCCAGTTATGGGAAGGGGGAATCAGTGTGTGTTGTCAGTCACCCCCCGCCCGAGCAAAAAGCCCCCCCCCCCCCCCCCCCCACTTCTGGTTGTACATATGTTGCCGAAATGTGAAATGTCTGCTGTGGGCGGGTGCATGAACTCGCAGGGTGTAAGTAATATTTCAGTTTAAATGTATTTGAAAGGCAGCGCAACGAGGCACAGCGCCCAAACACCCAGGAGACTGTGGCATCGACTTAAAAACACGGTGGCACGAACAAGGGAATATTACAGCGCACAGATGCACTTCTTGTGGCTCATTTAGAGATGACAACGACTCTGTTTTCATCTTTTTTTCCGATGGCTCAGTGAGATGATCTCTTCCAAAGAGACCACGTGACACCCAGCTGCCCACGACCCCCAAATCAATCGGAGAGCAGAGTTTTGAATGATCCGAAGACGCTGAATGAGAAAGAAAGGAGCCCGAGATACAGTCCAATTCAGAAGCACATTAGTCTTTGCATCACACGTCTCAGGGATCTCAGGGTCAGAAAACACGAACAGACCAAGATTGCATCTGAGATACAAACGTGAGCTCAGCATGGGATCGAACCACAGGCGAAGGACAAGGGGACTTCCCACCTCTGATGCCCCCAGAGGTTAGAGTCAGGGACAGATTTGGTAACAAAGAAGAGAATCTCCGATCTTATCTGAGTTCAAGTTCACACATTTGGGGCCCGATGAAGGTAAATCTAATTTACCACTTCTAAAATACCGAATCATACCGATTCGGTATTTAAGAAGTGGTAAATTAGAGGGGGGAAATGTGGGTAATTCTGATTCGGTAAATACCGAATCTGTAAGATTCGGTATTTACCGATTCTGTAAATACCGAATCGGTATCCCCCATTGATTCCTATGGGCTTTGAAGCCCATAGGAATCAATGTGGAATACCGAATCAGTATTTACCGATTTGGTAATTACCTATTCCAGCAAGGGTGCAGGGGGTGTCACTTTGACACCCTCTAGCACCCCAATTACAGGCTAGTGTGCCATGTGGCACACAGACATGCCCTAAGGGCATCTCTGTGTGTGACATGGCACAGGTGTGCATGCACAGAAGTGCATGCACAGATGTGCATGCACACCTGGATTCGGTATTTTACCACGCAATTGGATTGGGTGGTAACATACCGACTCTTGAAGGCCTGTGGCACTCTTCAGAGTGCCACCTACATCTCTATTTACCGATTCTGTACATTTACTGATTCGGTATTTTACCGAATCGGTAAATGTACAGAATCGGTAAAATTACCGAATCTGTACTTAGGTAGCCCCCTACATAAGAAAACCGTAATACCGGTCGGAAACGGTCGAATTCGGCCGTTTCCGCCCAGTATTAGGGCTCCTACATCGGTCCCTTGGTATCCGTCCATTCTAAGACAATCTAAGACAAGAGTTAAAGGTGCTCAATGACAAAGGAAGCTTTTTGTGAAATGCCAACAACAGCTGAGAATCGTCTACGTACGAAACCGCTCTAACTCCGAAAGACTCCACAATATTGGCTAAAGACGAGATATATACATTAAAAAGAGTAGGGCTGAGAGCCGAACCCTGTGGAACACCTCACACTAAAGGCGTTGCTGCCGGCGTAAAGGGAGTAAGAAAGACCACCTGTGTGCGGTGCTGAGAAAGGACTTAAACCATGACAAGGCACGGATGCGACGCCCATGCCTTCCAGTCTCTCGAGTAAAATAGCACAAGAGACCGTATCAAATGCCGCCGAGAGATCAAGAAGCCTTAGCACACCTGGGGAATTTTGGTCAAGATTGGTTTTGATATGCTCGGAGACCTCAGAAAGAGCGGTCGCCGTGCTATAACCCTGACGGAAACCCCTTGCAAATCACGTCGCGGATGGTTTTCCTCCACAAATAGACGGAGCTGTCTGTTAACATTGTTTTCTACTAATTTGCCACAGTATTCAGAGGTGAAATAGGCCTAAAGTTGCTCAAAATCTTCGGGTCAGCGGAAGGCTTCTAAAGTAGGGGGAGCAGACGGGCCAGCTTCCATCCCGCAGAGACCCTCTCCTGAGCAAGAGATTCATTAGGTAAGTTGTCCACCAAGGGGTTAACCACTGATACTGCCCTTTTAAGGATAGTCGGGCGTGGGTCAAGTGGAGATCCAGGTCTACAAATGACAGGGTGATTGGCTGATGCTTCAAGAGAGACAGGAGAGAAACAGGACTAGAGAGGAGCAAAGGGAAGGCAGAGAAAGCCTGAAGAGGCTGTGGAAGGCTGAGGAAAAAGATCACAAATAACCTGAATATTTTTATGAACAAACCAGAAAGGTCAGCACAGAGTTCCATTGAGAGCTATCTGCCTCAGAGATTGACAGAGTAATTAAAACTTTACGAGCTATGTATATAGCGCTATGATATTTCTTGAGACATCCTGATAGGTTGCTTTGGTTTATACATCCTATCCAGTTCTCCCGCGCCTCACCAGCCTCTTACAGCCAGATGTATTAAGTTTTAGAGCATCAGACAACCAGAGACGAAGGCTTAAGTCTCCAGTTAAAGACTCTGGGGACCTCATTTATGAGCCTGTGCGTCACTTTTACACCGCCGGTGCGTCACTTTCTGTGACGCACCAGTGATGTAAAAAAATGCACCTTGTTGCGCCATATTTACAAAGTGACGCATCTAGGTAGATGCGTCACTTTGTAAAACCCTGCGCCACGCTATACCTGCGCCAGGTATAATGTATGCAAGGGGGGCGTTTTGACTTAAGAAAGGGTCATAGAAGTGACGCAGTGAAATCTGTAAGATTTCACTGCGCCACTTCTAGGACACAAATGCATCAATTTCTTATGCCTGCCTAACAGCAGGCATAAGACTGACGCAGGCCCTTTCACATGGGGCTTTGCCCCATGTGAAAGGACACATTGCTGGAGTTGCGTCACTTTTGT
Source organism: Lissotriton vulgaris (assembly GCF_964263255.1). NCBI lineage: Eukaryota > Metazoa > Chordata > Amphibia > Caudata > Salamandridae > Lissotriton > Lissotriton vulgaris. The sequence goes on from NW_028242302.1 coordinate 720,358, forward strand.
GACACACTCTAGCAATGTGTCACTTTTGCGCCATACAGATACGTCAGAAATACTGACGTATCTGTAACTCCTTGCGCCATGATGCATCATTCTGTAAATATGACTCATCATTGGTGTCGCAAGGAGGGCGCAGTGAACAGTGACGCATCGCTGTTTTCACGCAGCGATGCGTCACTTTTCATAAATGCGGCCCTGGCTCCTTCATTCCAGCGCAGCGCTGAACTCAAGGCAACGCTCCTCATCACTGTGGCCTCCAATGTTACCAAAGAAGAACTCCTCCCCCTCGCTGCAGTGAAACACACAACAGGTAGTTAACTTGTCTTCAACGTGCAACACTTGTTTCTGTATTTATAGCACTGATGTGCGTCCAGCCCCCTCATTGTAGACCCTTCCGAGGTCCAGGCCGGTAGGCCACATCAAAGTTCACAAAATGAGTGAATGAAAGAAGCCTGTCCTCCCTCACCCCGCTGACCAGTCTGTGTACAGGTGTAGACCCACGTGCCCACCTTGATATCAACCCTCCGAGTCCTTCAAGGCCCTGCGTCGCGGGAACACCACATGCTATGAGCCGAGAGCTCAGTTTCATCTTGCACTGTATTTTTCAGGACAGTGTTACTGTTTCTGATTTGGTACTTTATGTCCCCCGTTCCTCCATCCCCTATACACTGTTTTAATCTTCCAATAAAGAATTGTGAAACGCAAAATAAAGAAGTCTAGATGTATATCCAAACACTCACACATCTAAGCCTCTCCTGTATAGTCCAGATCTGAGGCTGTATTGTAGGCATGGGCGTAAAATCCGTTCCGCTCGCGGATTTTGCGGATTTTCGGTAAATCCGCAATCCGCGAGATTCGCGGATTTCTCGCAAAATCCGCAAATCCGCGCGCTGCGGATTTTTTGCTTGTGTTCGCACTGCTCGCGGCCCGCGGCGCGGGCAGGAACAATCTCGCACTCGCGAAATTACAAAAAAAAAAAAATAAATGGCGGAGGAGTGAAGGAAGGAAGTGGCCCAGTCTCCAACTTCCTGTTCCTGTCCAGCAAGTTCCTCCCATTGGGGAGGGGTGAAGGAAGTGCCCCAGTCTCCAACTTCCTGTTCCTGTTTCCTTTCCTGGCCATTTTGGATTCGATCTTGACTGGGAAGGATTACTTTTTGTGGATGCTGCTGGATATTTGGATTTGAGGCCTTTTGGATTCAAAATTTGATTTCACAAGTAAGTTGATAAGTTGATGTTGTTTGTGGTGATTTTTGTGTGTGTTTTTCGACTTTTGGGGTGGTGTTGGGGGCTGGCTATGTTGGTGGTGGGCCATTTGTATTACTTTTGGATTCGAAATTTGATTTCACAAATAAGTTGATAAGATGATTTTCTTTGTGGTGATTTTTGTGTGTGTTTTCCGACTTTTGGGGTGGTTTGGGGGATTTTGCGGGTGTTTTGCCGCGTTCGCGTCGTGAAGCAACAATCTCGCACTCGCGAAATTGCAAAAAGTGCAATTCTGCACCAGAAAACCACCAGCAGGCAGCATAAACCTTCTGAAACTTGATGGATGGCATTGGATTGTGGTGATTTGTGTTGTCTTTTTTGACTTTTTGGAGTAGGGGTTGGGGGCTGGCTATGTTGAGGATAGAAACACCATGCCCAGACACATAGGAATGAATGAAAAACAAGATGGCGGCCGATCACGTGAGCGTAAGTAAGTTCGCACGCGATTTCTCTCGCGAACTCGTGCGAACTTGTATTCGCAAGGCGCTCATCGCGCGAGATTACACATAGCGGGCGGAAACGGAAATACGTCACGCAAACAAAATGGCGGCGCCCGTAAACCTTGGGGTAACTCGCACGAGTTCGCGACTTACACGATCGATTTCGCACGACGCCGCGCCTCGCGAATAGTGCGAAATTACCGAAAAACGAGTTTTGCAAAAGGAAAAGCTATGAGCAGGTGCAAAAGAGGGTGACATGGGTGAGCCAGAGGGTGGCATGGGTGAACAAAGAGAGTGCCAGTGGTGACAGAGGGTGGCAGTGATGAAGAAAGGCTTGCAAACAGGCTGGGCACGTAGAAACAACAAGTTCGCAAAACTGGCGACCTGACAAGTAAGTTCGCAATTTGCGAAATTGCACAAAACCCTCGCGAACTTGCAGAAACCCGTGCGAACACCCAAAAAAAAATCCGCAAAATCCGCGAGGATTCGCGGATTTTGCGGATTATCGCAATCCGCAAATCCGCAAATCCGCAAATTCGCGGATTGCGAATCCGCAAAATCCGCCCATGCCTACTGTATTGCTCTCTAGCTGCTAAGTAAACTCGTTGGGGAGATATTTACAAGGAAATGGCAGAGCAAGGCGCTAAGCACAAAATGCTAACACCATGCTCTGCCATTCTAGAAATGCAGAGATGATCTGTATTTACAATATATGGCAGATTCCTGCGATCCCCCTAGCGCTGGTGCAAAATTAAGCTGCCTAGCACCAAGGCAGCACCCTTGCACCATTGTGAAATGGTGCTTGCATTGAGGTGTCCCTTCCTGCACATAAACCATCACAAATGGTGACGGTGCAGCACACATAGAAGTTGCCAATCGTAATTGTTTAAGTGATTGTTCATGTGTAGGAAGTGAAACATTCTCGTGCTTAAGCAATCATGCATGGTGCTTTACTGTTTCTACGTGTGCTACACAATGCACCTCTCAGAAACAGCAAAGACGAGGGAAAAAAAGCATTTTGCCTTGTTTTGCCTGTTTAAGACCAGGGTTTACGCCTCCCTTGTAAATAGGGGGCTGCGTCAAAATCAATGGGTGTTGGGGCAGAACGCCCACTGCAGAACCCATTGTCCATCCCTTTCACGCTAAGTATAGTGTGAAAGGGTGCCTTGTTTACAAGGCAGCGTTACGCCACGTTAACTGGCTTAGTGCCACCTTGTAAATAAGGCAAATCCCCTGTCGCCACAGGAATTTCATTAAAAGTGACGTTCCTGTGGCGAAAGGGGCTTGTAAACATTCCTCATTATATCTAGGACACCTTGGGGACAGGGGTGCTTGCCACCTCACACTGGCTGTTTACTTCCATGTACAGAGAAGCCGAGGTGCTGCATATAGTGAGTGGATTTACCACCCCTTCCCGGGTAGGCTAGCATTGCAAGGACACGCTAAGTCCCCAAAGTTGTCCCTTCTCTGGCATCGAGTGCTGGACTATGAAAATCTTCTGGAATGTTGGATGTTAAACAAATCTATCTTCAGGAAACATACACATGTTCATACTGAAGGATGCTCTTGGCCAGGAGGGGCTGGAAGTTTTTGATCTCCTCTCCCCCCTTCAAACAGATGGAGCAGCCTGAAGCCTGCATCACCCGCCTGCTTCCTGTGCTGGAGACACAACCATCCTGTCCAAGCCTGCTCAAACTGCACTGTTCAGGTCACTCATGGCCACCACTAGGAAGGTGTGAAGGGAGTAGGTAGAGGTTCTGCCACGGTAGCCGACTCGCTTCATCTTGAAACAGCTTTAATCCTTAACCCACCAGAAAGTGACCATCCACCCTGGTGGAGAGCCGCCACTGCTTTCCTGCCCTCCTCACCGCCAGGAGGTAGGACGTCCAGGGCCGTCTCCTGCTCCAATGGCTGTCTCCACGCACCACCTACTCCGGGTTCCAGGCACACTAATACAAAAATGTCACATCACTCAACATTTTTTTTTTATAGTGCTAACTTGACCAGAAGGTATCAAAGCGCTTTACATGAGCACCAGTTGCGTTACAGACGGACACATTACATTTTAAGAATGGGGACGTTAAGTGATCTGCCCAGAATCACAGGATGTGTGAGCCGACTCCATGCTCGAACAAGGTTCCTCAGCTTCAAAGTCCGACGTCCTAGCCGTTAACCCACAATCCTGTGATGCCTCCAAAACATTCCCTCGCTGGAAAACATCACTTAAATGCCGATAAAGGGTTATCCTATGTGCCAACTGTTTCATGAGACACGAGGACATGACTACAAGTGGCTTGTGAAATTGTGATCCAGTTACAAGTGGTTCAGTGTTTATTGCACCTAGTAATTATGAGGTGCATACGGCTAGAACTTTTTGTTCGATTTCAGCAGGGCGAAGGTGCTGCTACTTAACAAGGGAAAATGCCAAGTATTTATGGGACAGGCAGATTTTAGTGCTCTAAACACCAAAATCCAGTGTGCTAAGCCCTAAAAACCAGTGTGCTAAGCACCAAAATATGGTCTGCTAAGCACCAAATTCCAGTCTGCTTAACATCAAAATACGCCTGCTAAGCACCAAAATCCAGTCTGCTTAACATCAAAATGCAGTCTGCTAAGCACCAAAATACAGTCTGCTAAACAACAAAATCCAGTGTACTAAACACCAAATCCAGTGTGCTAAACACCAAAATCCAGTCTGCTAAGCACCGAAATCCAGTCTGCGAAGCACCAAAATCCAGTGTGCTAAACACCAACATCCAGTCTTCTAAGCACCAAAATACAGTCTGCTAAACACCAAAATCCAGTGTGCTAAACACCAAAATCCAGTCTGCTAAGCACCAAAATCCAGTGTGCTAAACACCAAAATCCAGTCTGCTAAGCACCAAAATCCAGTCTGCTAAGCACCAAAATCCAGTGTGCTAAGCACCAAAATCCAGTCTGCTAAGCACCAAAATCCAGTGTGCTGAACACCAAAATCCAGTGTGCTGAACACCAAAATCCAGTCTGCTAAGCACCAAAATCCAGTGTGCTAAACACCAAAATCCAGTCTGCTAAGCACCAAGAACCAGTGTGCTAAGCACCAAAATCCAGTGTGCTAAGCACCAAAATCCAGTGTGCTAAGCACCAAAATCCAGTGTGCTAAACACCAAAATCCAGTCTGCTAAGCACCAAAATACAGTCTGCTAAGCACCAAAATACAGTCTGCTAAGCACCAAAATACAGTCTGCTAAGCACCAAAATCCAGTGTGCTAAGCACCAAAATCCAGTCTGCTAAGCACCAAAATCCAGTGTGCTGAACACCAAAATCCAGTGTGCTGAACACCAAAATCCAGTCTGCTAAGCACCAAAATCCAGTGTGCTAAACACCAAAATCCAGTCTGCTAAGCACCAAGAACCAGTGTGCTAAGCACCAAAATCCAGTGTGTTAAGCACCAAAATCCAGTGTGCTAAGCACCAAAATCCAGTGTGCTAAACACCAAAATCCAGTCTGCTAAGCACCAAAATACAGTCTGCTAAGCACCAAAATACAGTCTGCTAAACACCAAAATCCAGTGTGGTAAATACCAAAATCCAGTGTGCTAAACACCAAAATCCAGTCTGCTAAGCAACAAAATACAGTCTGCTAAACATCAAAATCCAGTGTGCTAAACACCAAAATCCAGTGTGCTAAGCACTAAAATCCAGTCTGCTAAACACCAAAATCCAGTGTGCTAAACACCAAAATCCAGTGTGCTAAGCACCAAAATCCAGCTTGCTAAGCACCAAAATCCAGTCTGCTAAGCACCAAAATACAGTCTCTTGTCCAAACGCCGCCTAATCCACGAGGACCCTGCCTGTCTGGTGAAAGGGAGCCAGTTGCTGCTGTACTTGCTGAAGCTCGTTGAAGCCCACGCCTCGCCGGACCCGCTTCGCGGGTCCCGCAGCGCGGCTCCGAGCTATCATCCGACTCTGACTAGGGGGCCAATCTCAGACTGGCAGGGCTGCGAGCAATCGCGGGGACTCCGAGGACCAGGAGTCCCTGCGCGCCCTAGGACCAGCTGGGCTGCTCTCCCTGCCGGCCCCGCCCACCCTCTCCCAGCTGAAAAGCCTGCCTTACCTGCCACACAGCGGATCTCTTGTCCAAACGCCGCCTAATCCACGAGGACCCTGCCTGTCTGGTGAAAGGGAGCCAGTTGCTGCTGTACTTGCTGAAGCTCGTTGAAGCCCACGCCTCGCCGGACCCGCTTCGCGGGTCCCGCAGCGCGGCTCCGAGCTATCATCCGACTCTGACTAGGGGGCCAATCTCAGACCGGCAGGGCTGCGAGCAATCGCGGGGACTCCGAGGACCAGGAGTCCCTGCGCGCCCTAGGACCAGCTGGGCTGCTCTCCCTGCCGGCCCCGCCCACCCGCTCCCAGCTGAAAAGCCTGCCTTACCTGCCACACAGCAGGTCTCTTGTCCAAACGCCGCCTAATCCACGAGGACCCTGCCTGTCTGGTGAAAGGGAGCCAGTTGCTGCTGTACTTGCTGAAGCTCGTTGAAGCCCACGCCTCGCCGGACCCGCTTCGCGGGTCCCGCAGCGCGGCTGAGGTAATATAAATTTTATGGTCAAGTTATGTTCCCTAGCGAGTACCCCACCGACTCCATGTACGAGATTAAAGTGCATGTAACTTCCCTCCTGTGCCAGCTATGAAGACGCAGCTACATTTGCGTCCACCGTTAACATGTCTTCTTTCAGACCCACCATGAATGGGTTCAATAGTCCGTTCCTAAGTATGCCTTGCCAACGTCTTTTTGAGGTGTACCCTACACGTTTTTCAGCTCTGCCCAAGTAGGCCTGAATTTCTGCCATCCAGACCTCTCTGTTCTCTGACTCCGAGGGCAAGCAGCCCAGGCTGCCCCCCGTACCCGTGAACTCTGACTTACTTCTAGCGCGGCCCTCCGTGCTCAGCTCAGCCTGCTGCCTGCCAAGATTGACTATAACCTTCGAGTTATCTGTTTCCCTCCCCGAAAATACATTCCTGCCTGCTAGCTTCAGTAAACATCCTTCCTCAGCTGCAGAGCCAAAGGGCCGACCTGTCTGTATGCAGTTAATTCAAGTAATTCATAGCCCCGTTGCCATGCTTCCATGGAAGGTTCAGGCCCCCACGCTCCTCACGCAGACACCCAGGCGCTTAAACACGCACTCACAGCTAGTATAGAATAGCTTCTGCTCTAGAGACCTTTCCGCCCAGATAGTCTAGTTCCTAAACATCAGATATCAGATATGATAGAGGTACAAGTTGATCTGACATGCCAGACTTCTGTCTCTTTCCGTTAGTGTAAATGTCAAGTCCCCATGCACCCTCCAGTCCCACGTGCATCACACGTCATGCAGCTGCGCACGCATCCAAGTTTCAGATTTCTGCTGACATTGCAACATCTCTAGTTTAGTGCCACCCCTTTGTGACACCTATCAGTGACGTTTCCAGAACACACCTCCAGTTACGCCTAAGTTTACGCCTCTTGATTACACATATGTACCACGTGTATACTGTTATCTTGTCTTCTCTCAGCTGTTACGCCTTCTATACTGTTTCTAATGCTGTACAATAAGTATATAAGCTATGTACTGTAATTAAAATGTAGCGCGCTCATCTATCCCTTCTGACACCCTGTGTGGTGGTCAGAACATGATATTCTGATTCAGACCATTCCTTTTTAAGGAATAAAACCCCTTAGAACTCTAACACCACGGACTCTGTTTTTTTCATCCGAACTGAGTTATTATTGATTAAGTACTTACCTGCATAGAAATTAAGAGAGTAAATTATTTATTTACGTCATTTTGGCGCCCGAATAGGGACCCCTCCCCCACCTTGCGCGCCGGTTGGTGCATTGCACACTCTGTCCCCTGCCATCAGTTAGATGGAACCTACGCGTACCGGCAGGATTTCCTGTATCTCCCTCTGACCCACGGAGGTGACGAAGATTGCGATCAGTACCCAGACGAGGCGGTAAGGAGTGCGGAGGATCCCGACCAGAGCCTAGCCGAAAGAAGCAAGGTCCGAGGTGTCAAGAGGCCCACCAGGTTTCCCAGTTTTCCGAAGTTTTCCGAAGTTTTCCGAAGTATCGAGTCGAGCCGAGTCCAGTCCAGTCGAGTTTTCCGAGGCCTTCTGTTTCCGTGCTTCCCGGTGAGTACCATTGCTGGGACGTATCTGTACGGGTTTGGGTACACAAGTCCGGTCTGCACTGTTTTTAGGCAGTGTATCTGTACTGTTTAGCAGTATATCTAGTATTCCGAATTTCTGAATTTCTGCACTGCTACGTCAGTGTATCTGTACTGTTGAGCAGTACATCCAGTATAGGGGGTAGTCATTTATGTTTCAAATGTCCTTTTTGTGATCAATGTCGTTGTATGAGAGACTGTTTTAATGTGTATTATTGTGTTCTCGTGAAACTAGTTGTGTCTAGAACTAAGCAGTTAAGAATCAGACGTTCAGTACTAAGCAAAGGAAAATGCCGTTCCTCAGTAAGTTAAAGCAAATAAGAACCAGAAAAGGGGTACTGGAGGAAGAAATTCCGATTCCCCCTAGGGACACTCCAGGTCACTTTATGTATAATAAGCACGGCTTAGATGCCATTCTGTATCTAGAATTATGGACCGATTACACCAAGCATCTAGACGAGAGGCACAGATGGCCAGTAAATGGAACATGGGATGCCGAGTGCATCATGAAGGTAGAGGAGGCACTATGGAAAAAGAAAGCCAGACAGTCTCAGAAAGACGCCATAGAGTTCTGGCGTAAAGAATCACACAAGCGTACTGAAAAGGAACTCCGTAGAGAAGACAGACTTAGAGAATCAGATAAAGCTCAAGAAAACGAGTTAGTTACTGAAGGAATCCGAGTAAAATCAGAACAAATAGATCGTATCCGACATGGCCAAGTAAACGGCATGTATCTTATGGCCGAGGGTACACCTGACGCCATTTCAGAAATACCGAAAAATCTGCCGCCGCCATTAGTTCCAACTAAAGTAATGCATAAGACTACTAAAGATATATTCCTAAATTCCTATCTTGAAGATGTAGCACCAGCTTACACCAATCTGCCTGTTCGTGCCCTGCCTACTGACAGGGCCGGGGGTGGTACTCCTCCCCCAGATCACGTTCCGCCGATATCACAAAAGACTAGTCCTGTTCCGCCAGCCCCGCCACTTCCCGCACCTAAAACTGATTTACCGAAACCCCTTCAATCAGATCCTACTAAAAGACAAGTTCAGATACTGACTACACACAGAGATAATGCCCAAGCTTCCGCTTCAGGAGGTGCGACTGCGGGTCCTCAGACCCCGCCACCGACTCACAGATTCAATCTCAGAGGTATGCAGAGTCCTCTTACGTATAGATCCCCCCACTCCTCTAATTCATCCCGCCTTGACGCATTAAAAGAAAACATGTCAGTTTGTAGATATGATCCAGTACCTGGAAAGGACGATTTAATGATCTTGGCATCATTACGGTTAAGATCTGCTACTGATAGCTTGTTATGTTATGCAGGAATGAAGGAGCGTCTAGATAGAATATATGAGTTTGTTCAGACAGGGAAGGACCCTGACAGTATTAAGGATGCCATGGAGAAACAGAAAGTTAGCATGCAAGCACTGATACTACGATTTTTCATAAATTGTCTAATAAGAGAACGAGACAGGCCCGGAACAGATCAGAGTGAATTAGATGCCTTGAACAAGTGGGGCCAAAATATAGCTGATGGAAAACATGACAGACAGAATTGCATAGACTCTATGTACAAGAAAATCAGAAAAACAGTGATAGCAGTACACCAGAAAGACAAAGAAAAAGCTTCCTCCGAGGAGGAAGAAGAATCTGAAGAACCAGAACAGACTACAGGCACTATAGCATATGTAGGTAAGGGAACTTACCTTAGGAAAGGTATCCGTCCAGAAAGCAAGAGAGTTTTCCTCTCTGCTTTAACAAATCCGAATTCTGCCGAACACCAGTTTCAGGAAACTGATAAAAGACTTCCAGATCGAGTTGGGTACCATGTACTCAATTCTATGGATGAACAAGAACTAGCCCGATCCGCCATATTATGGGCCGAAAATCCAGACATGTATAACGATGATACCGTAGCACAGACATTCCTGAACCTCTCTCCAGACGAACAGAAATTAGCAGGTGTATACATGATTCAGCACCTCCTCCTCAAGTATAGAAATCAGCATTCCGACCCAGGTCCCTTACACGAAACATTAGAAGCCCTACTTATGGATAGATGGAGAGGTTTAAGCACCAAATTAATTCAGATAATTCTAGAACAACGCCATAGATACGAAACTGTTATAAAGTCTGAATATGTTCCTGCCCCACCTCTAGAAAGGAAAACGTACCACATGCAATGCGGGGGTGGCATCGAAAGACAGAACCCCTTACGGGAAGTACACCCTGTTATGGGTGAGGATAAAGTTCTGAAACGCGTGTATGTACACACGCCTCTGACTAAGTTAGAATTGTTAGAAATGAAGAAACTAGTTCCGTGTCACGATAAAGACCCTGCAGGTTTTCACAGAGAGCTTAAAGACATGTTACTGATGGGGGATTACACGTATGATGATATTATGAAAATGTTAAAAGTACTGTTGCCCACGGGTATATTCGAGAAATTAAAGGAAAAAGAATGGGAGGTGGGAGACACCAAGATTGCATGGGCAGAAATAGAGGACGAAGAAAAGAAACGGGTCCCAGGGTTAGGCCTTGGGGACAAAACTAAAGCATTACCAGGTTTGATAGTACAAGTCCTGCCCAGATTATTGACAACTAGAAAGGAGGATTGGGACGCCATCTCGTCCTGTAAACAGAAACATGATGAAGATACTAGTGACTTCTATTCAAGATTCGAGAAATGTTTCATTATTAATAGTGGCCTCAAACCAAGTAGCGAGTCATATCCGCATCTTTTTGTATCAAAGTTAGTAGAGAATTCCCTACCGTTAGTTAAAAATCGAGTGTACAAGGTTGAGAGTACATGGCAAGCAAATACGCCATCCCAGATGTTACAAATGTTACAATATCATCAGAACAGAATCAGAGAAGAACAAGATCAGGAACAGAAACGCATGAAAGACACGAAAATGAAAATGTTAGTAGCCCAGACGGTCCCATCCGACGGGCACAGAAAGGGTGGGACCCAAACAAGTCACACTGCAGCTCCCGTTAAAGGGACATGCAATTACTGCAAACAGCCAGGTCATTATGTACATGAGTGCCCAGTTCTGAAACATAACATAGCAACAGGTAAAACTAAAGAAAGACCGCATCCACCTAGACAAGACCATAACCAGCATCAGTCTTCGCAGAGCGAACAGCACATACAGAATACACAGCCTATGCATGCATCAGCACAGACACCACAGACAGTAGCGGTACCACAGCCACAGCCCATTGCCGCAACTCAGCAAGTTTCACAGCAAATGTACCAGTATGCCCAGTCCGCTTACCCCGATTATCCCCGATATACATGAAACAGCCTAGAGAGGGAAGGTGACTTGCCTCTTATTGAGATTCCTGTAGATCAAGAAGGTCCTTATGTACACAGTCAAGTATTAGGAAAAGACAGAAAATTCTTAATTGACACAGGGGCAAGTCGCACTACAATCAGCCATGATGAAGTTCCAGGGGCACCCCTCTCAGGCTCACAGAATGTTTCCCTTGGTTTTTCAGGACAGCCTATTGTAAATGAGGTATCGCAACCAGTTCCCCTAGCTGTAGGTCCATTATCACGTGTTACAGACCTGTTACTTACGAAATCATGTCCAGAAAATCTGTTAGGAATTAAAACATTAAAGGCTCTAGGAGCTATAATATGCTGTTCCCCAGAGGGAGTTAGACTCTTTTTGCGGGATTTCAAGGGTCACTATGTCCTGAGAGAATTCGATGTCAGATTGAAAAATGTACCAGATTACTTATGGGCAAAAGGCCCAACTGATGTAGGTTGTATGCACATTACACCATACCGTGTGACCCTCAAAGCAGGTGTAGTTTTACCCCGAATCAGACAATACAAGTTACCACCCGATGCTGTAGTGGCTTTACTGAAAATCATTGAAGAGCTCATAGCCCAAGGAGTGGTCGTAGAAACCGACTCCAATATCTGTAATTCACCCATCATTCCGATTCTTAAACGTACAGATCCCAATGCACCGCCAGTATATCGGCTGGTGATTGATCTTCGAGAATTGAATAAATGCATTATTCCACAGTATCCTGTGGTCCCCGATATCTCAGCCTTATTGACTGCTATTGATTCCGAAGCGACGTTCTTTACTGTAATTGACCTCAAGAACGCCTTCTTTAGTGTACCTATTGACCCAGAGAGCCAATATTTATTCGGATTCAGTTTAAATGGACGAAGTTTCAAATTTTCACGCGCACCTCAAGGATTCACAGAAAGCCCCAGCATCTATAGTCAAGCACTGAAAAGACAGCTCGATTGTATCACAATGCCAGTTAACACAGCTTTACTGCAATACGTCGATGATCTGCTGATCACCGCACGAAGTGAGCCCGAATGTGAACAAGCATCCCTGACAGTTTTACATTTCCTGGCCGACAAGGGGCATAAGGTGTCCCCTTCGAAGCTACAATTCTGTGTTCAGCAAGTTGTGTACTTGGGTCACTTGCTGTCCAAAGTGGGGAGACAGCTCACCCCCGATCGCATTCAGTTAATTGTAAATATGCCGCAACCCCAGACACAAAAGGAAGTGCGGGCCTTCATAGGCCTCACCTCGTACTGCAGACAATGGATTCCTCAGTATGCATTTCTAGCCAAGCCACTCATTCAGTTAACAACGCAGGAGGCAGCAACTTCGACTGCCCTCCCTTGGACTCAAGAACATACACAGGCTTTTGAAGAATTAAAGAAAGCTTTATGCCAAGCACCAGTTTTAGCGACACCATGTTACAGCAAACCGTTTACACTTTTCGTTACAGAACGTGATGGTACAGCATTGTCTGTCCTCACTCAAGATCAAGCAGGTTCACATAAACCTTGCGCTTATTTTTCTAGTACATTGGATTCAGTAGCTCAGGCACTCCCTGCGTGCTTGAAGTCAGTAGCAGCAACAGCACTAGCAATCAGACAAAGCGACTCAATTGTTTTAGGACATCAATTAACAGTACAAGTACCACACTCTGTAGAGGTTTTGTTAAACAGAACCCAGACTCAACACTTGACTATAGCACGACTGACAGGTTATGAATTAACGCTATTTCAGCCACACATAGAAATCAGACGCTGCAGTATCCTGAACCCCGCAACACTGTTACCAACAGTTATGACAGATCCAGCCCCGCATAACTGTATAGAGATCATTAATGCAGTAACAAAACCCCGACGAGACTTAACAGATGTCCCACTGACAAATCCAGACCTGACACTTTATGTGGACGGTTCATGCATGAGAACAAGTACAGGAGAATTAGTGGCCGCGTATGCCGTGACCACTGAAACTGAAGTTAAAGAAACACATCGTATTGACACACTGTCTGCTCAAGCAGCAGAGCTTATCGCTCTAACCCGAGCTTGTATTCTAGCCAAGAACAGAAATGTTAACATATACACAGATTCCCGTTATGCATTCGGAGTTGTACATGACTTCGGAGTCCTCTGGCAAGAGCGAGGTTTCTTGACCTCCCATGGTGCCAAGATTCAGCATGGTCCCCTCATTCAAGCACTGTTAGAAGCAATACATTTGCCCTCGGGCATATCAGTCATGAAGTGTAAAGCTCATACTAAGGTTACCGATTCTGTTTCCCAGGGTAACGACCTGGCAGACCAGACAGCAAAACATACAGCATTGACTCACACCCAGACTACCGATGTGACAAAGACACTAGTACCGACAAAGTGTATGGCAGTTAGAGATCCCGCCCTAGACGTAATTGATATCCAGACACACGCTACTGCAGATGAAATAAAGAAATGGACTGAACTAGGAGGGATCCAGACAGATCAAGGTTGGATGACGAAGGAAAAATCTAAATGGTTTCTTCCTGACTCAATGGTTCAAAGCATGATAAATACAGCACATAGTCCTGCACATCTCGGAGAGAAAGCCATGTTAGACAGTTTACAGAATCTCTGGAGTAACAAACACTTACGAGCAGCAGCAAAACAGAAAGTGCGTACTTGCATGATCTGTTGTCAGTTCAATCCAGGTAAAAGCGTCCCTGTAGAGCAAGGTGGATTTCATCCTCCCGATCACCCTTTTGAAGTCCTCCAGATGGATTATATCCAGATGAACCGCTGTCGAGGTTTTAAATATGTTCTCGTAGTTGTCTGTGCTCTGTCCCGCTGGACAGAAGCTTACCCAGTATCAGATTACACTGCTCCGACCACTGCCAAGCAGCTGGTTCGTGAATTCTTCCCACGGTACGGTTTGCCTCGTGTCGTGTATTCAGATAACGGACAGCCATTCTCGTCCGAGTTAATGAAACAGGTTTCCCTTTTGCTAGGATATCAGTGGAGATTCCATTGTGTCCGACACCCCGAAGCAGCTGGCCTTGTAGAGAGGCATAACCAGACACTAAAGATACGCCTTGCTAAAATATGTCAGGATAAAGGGGTCGACTGGATAGTCGCCCTGCCCGTGGCACTATTCTACATGAGAATGGTCGCCCATTCGAGATCAGGGCTATCCCCGTACGAGGTGGTTTTTGGTAGACCACCGAATATGTGGGGGACGCCCAGTCCGAGAAAAATAACTGATGTTGATAGTAATATGTTGACAGATTACCTTGCCTCCTTGATGTCTGCACTCCAATCATGTCGTTCACAGGTCGCAGCAGCCTTCCCTGACAACACTGATGTGAAGCCTCATGATGTCCGCCCTGGTGATATAGTGCTTGTCCGAAATTTCGATAGGAAAAGTCCGCTGGAGCCCCGTTGGAAGTCTCCGAAGACCGTTCTGCTCACCACCAGGACCGCCGTGAAACTGGAAGGACGAAAGGGGTGGGTCCACTCGAGTCATATAAAACTTTGTAATGAACTGAAAAACGAATTGAAACAGGACTCTGACTCGCCCACCACCACCAAAGACTGTGTTAAAGCGAAAGACTTTGCAGTTACCGTGAGGTAATATAAATTTTATGGTCAAGTTATGTTCCCTAGCGAGTACCCCACCGACTCCATGTACGAGATTAAAGTGCATGTAACTTCTCTCCTGTGTCAGCTATGAAGACGCAGATACATTTGCGTCCACCGTTAACATGTCTTCTTTCAGACCCACCATGAATGGGTTCAATGGTCCGTTCCTAAGTATGCCTTGCCAACGTCTTTTTAAGGTGCATCCTACACGTTTTTCAGTTCTGCCCAAGTAGGCCTGAATTTCTGCCATCCAGACCTCTCTGTTCTCTGACTCCGAGAAGCAAGCAGCCCAGGCTGCCCCCCGTACCCGTGAACTCTGACTTACTTCTAGCGCGGCCCTCCGTGCTCAGTTCAGCCTGCTGCCTGCCAAGATTGACTATAACCTTCGAGTTATCTGTTTCCCTCCCCGAAGATACATTCCAGCCTGCTAGCTTCAGTAAACATCCTTCCTCAGCTGCAGAGCCAAAGGGCCGACCTGTCTTTATGCAGTTAATTCAAGTAATTCATAGCCTCCGTTGCCATGCTTCCATGGAAGGTTCAGGCCCCCACGCTCCTCTTGCAGACACCCAGGCACTTATACACGCACTCACAGCTAGTATAGAATAGCTTCTGCTCTAGAGACCTTTCCGCCCAGATAGCTTAGTTCCTAAACATCAAGATATCAGATATGATAGAAGCACAAGTTGATCTGACATGCCAGACTTCTGTCTCTTTCCGTCAGTGTAAATGTCAAGTCCCCATGCACCCTCCAGTCCCACGTGCATCACACGTCATGCAGCTGCGCACGCATCCAAGCTTCCGATTTCTGCTGACATTGCAACATCTCTATTTTAGTGCCACCCCTTTGTGACACCTATCAGTGACGTTTCTAGAACACACCTCCAGTTACGCCTAAGTTACGCCTCTTGATTACACATATGTATCACGTGCATACTGTTATCTTGTCTTCTCTCAGCTGTTACGCCTCTTGCACTGTTTCTAATGCTGTACAATAAGTATATAAGCTATGTATTGTAAATAAAATGGGCGCGCTCATCTATCCCTTCTGACACCCTGTGTGGTGTTCAGAACATGATATTCTGATTCAGACCATTCCTTTTTAAGGAATAAAACCCCTTTGAACTCTAACACCACGGACTCTGTTTCTTTCAACCGAACTGAGTTATTATTGATTAAGTACTTACCTGCATAGAAATTAAGAGAGTAAATTAAATTATTTACATCATTTTGGCGCCCGAATAGGGACCCCTCCCCCACCTTACGCGCCGGTTGGTGCAATTGCACACTCTGTCCCCTGCCATCAGCTTGACGGAACCTACGCGTACCGGCAGGATTTCCTGTATCTCCCTCTGGCCCACGGAGGTGACGAAGATTGCGATCAGTACCCAGACGAGGCGGTAAGGAGTGCGGAGGATCCCGACCAGAGCCTAGCCGAAAGAAGCAAGGTCCGAGGTGTCAAGAGGCCCACCAGGTTTCCCAGTTTTCCGAAGTTTTCCGAAGTCTTTCCGAAGTTCCGAGTCGAGCCGAGTCCAGTCCAGTCGAGTTTTCCGAGGCCTTCTGTTTCCGTGCTTCCCGGTGAGTACCATTGCTGGGACGTATCTGTACGGGTTTGGGTACGCAAATCCGGTCTGCGCTGTTTTTAGGCAGTGTATCTGTACTGTTTAGCAGTATATCTAGTATTCTGAATTCTTGCACTGTTACACCAGTGTATCTGTACTGTTGAGCAGTACATCTAGTATAGGGGGTAGTTATTCCATGTTTCAAATGTCTTTTTATGTGATCAATGTCGTTGTATGAGAGACTGTTTTAAATGTGTATTATTGTGTTCTCGTTAAACTAGTTGTGTCTAGAACTACGCAGTTAAGAATCAGACGTTCAGTATTAAGTAAAGCAAAATGCCGTTCCTCAGTAAGTTAAAGCAAATAAGAACCAGAAAAGGGGTACTTGAGGAAGAAATTCCGATTCCCCCTAGGGACACTCCAGGTCATTTTATGTATAATAAACATGGCTTAGATGCCATCCTGTATCTAGAATTATGGACCGATTACACCAAGCATCTAGACGAGAGACATAGATGGCCAGTAAATGGAACATGGGATGCCGAGTGCATCATGAAGGTAGAAGAAGCATTATGGAAAAAGAAAGCCAGACAATCTCAGAAAGACGCCATAGAATTTTGGCGTAAGGAATCACACAAGCGTACTGAAAAAGAACTCCGTAGAGAAGACAGACTTAGAGAATCAGATAAAGCTCAAGAAAACGAGTTAGTTACTGAAGGAATCCGAGTAAAATCAGAACAAATAGATCGTATCCGACATGGCCAAGTAAACGGCATGTATCTTATGGCCGAGGGTACACCTGACGCCATTTCAGAAATACCGAAAAATCTGCCGCCGCCATTAGTTCCAACTAAAGTAATGCACAAGACTACTAAAGATATATTCCTAAATTCCTATCTTGAAGATGTAGCTCCAGCTTACACCAATCTGCCTGTTCGTGCCCTGCCTACTGACAGGGCCGGGGGTGGTACCCCGCCCCCAGATCACGTTCCGCCGATACCGCAAAAGACCAGCCCTGTTCCGCCAGCTCCGCCACTTCCCGCACCTAAAACTGACTTACCGAAACCACTTCAATCAGATCCTACCAAAAGACAAATTCAGATACCGACTACACACAGAGATAATGCCCAAGCTTCCGCTTCAGGAGGTGCGACCGCGGGTCCTCAGACCCCGCCATCGACTCACAGATTCAATCTCAGAGGTATGCAGAGTCCTCTTACGTATAGATCCCCCCATTCCTCTAATTCGTCCCGCCTTGACGCATTAAAAGAAAACATATCAGTTTGTAGATATGATCCAGAACCCGGAAAGGACGATTTAATGATATTGGCATCACTACGGTTAAGATCTGCTACTGATAGCTTGTTATGTTATGTAGGAATGAAGGAGCGCCTAGATAGAATATACGAGTTCGTTCAGACAGGAAAGGACCCCGACAGTATTAAGGATGCCATGGAGAAACAGAAAGTTAGCATGCAAGCACTGATACTACGATTTTTCATAAATTGTCTAATAAGAGAACGAGACAGGCCCGGAACAGATCAGAGTGAATTAGATGCATTGAACAAGTGGGGTCAAAATATAGCTGAGGGAAAGCATGACAGACAGAATTGCATAGACTCTATGTACAAGAAAATTAGGAAAGCAGTGATAGCAGCACATCAGAAAGAAAAAGAACAAGCTTCCTCCGAGGAGGAAGAAGAACCTGAAGAACCAGAACAGACTACAAGCACTATAGCATATGTAGGTAAGGGAACTTACCTTAGGAAGGGCATCCGTCCAGAAAGTAAGAGAGTTTTCCTCTCTGCCTTAACGAACCCGAATTCGTCTGAACACCAGTTTCAGGAAACTGATAAAAGACTCCGAGACCGAATGGGGTACCATGTACTCAATTCTATGGATGAACAAGAACTAGCACGGTCCGCCATATTATGGGCCGAAAACCCAGACATGTATAACGATGATACTGTGGCACAGACATTCCTGAACCTCTCTCCAGACGAGCAAAAATTAGCAGGTGTATACATGATTCAGCACCTCCTCCTCAAGTATAGAAATAAGCATTCTGATCCAGGTCCCTTACACGAAACATTAGAAGCCCTACTCATGGATAGATGGAGAGGTTTAAGCACCAAATTAATTCAGATAATTCTAGAACAACGCCATAGATACGAAACTATTATAAAGTCTGAATATGTTCCTGCCCCACCTCCAGAAAGGAAAATGTACCATATGCAATGCGGGGGTGGCATCGAAAGACAGAACCCCTTACGGGAAGTACACCCAGTTATGGGTGAGGATAAAGTATTGAAACGCGTGTATGTACACACGCCTCTGACTAAGTTAGAATTGTTAGAAATGAAGAAACTAGTTCCGTGTCACGATAAAGACCCTGCAGGTTTTCATAGAGAACTTAAAGACATGTTACTGATGGGGGATTACACGTATGATGATATTATGAAAATGTTAAAAGTACTGTTGCCTACGGGTATATTCGAGAAATTAAAGGAAAAAGAATGGGAGGTGGGGGACACAAAGATTGCCTGGGCAGAAATAGAGGAGGAAGAAAAGAAACGGGTCCCAGGGTTAGGCCTTGGGGACAGAACTAAAGCATTACCAGGTTTGATAATACAGGTCCTGCCCAGATTATTGACAACCAGAAAGGAAGATTGGGACGCCATATCGTCCTGTAAACAGAAACATGATGAAGATACTAGTGACTTCTATTCCAGATTCGAGAAATGTTTTATTATTAATAGTGGCCTCCAGCCAAGTAGCGAGTCGTACCCGCACCTTTTTGTAACAAAGTTAGTCGAGAATTCCTTACCGTTAGTTAAAAATAGAGTGTATAAGGTCGAGAGTACATGGCAAGCAAATACGCCATCACAGATGTTACAAATGTTACAATATCATCAGAACAGAATCAGAGAAGAACAAGATCAGGAACAGAAACGCATGAAAGACACGAAGATGAAAATGTTAGTAGCCCAGACGGTCCCATCCGACGGTCACAGAAAGGGTGCGACCCAGACAAGTCACACTGCAGCTCCCGTTAAAGGGACATGCAATTACTGTAAACAGCCAGGTCACTACGTACATGAATGCCCAGTTCTGAAACATAACATAGCAACAGGTAAAACTAAGGAAAGACCGCATCCACCTAGACAAGACCACAACCAGAATCAGTCTTCGCAGAACGAACAGCACATACAGAATACGCAGCCTATGCATGCATCAGCACAGTCAGTACAGACAGTAGCGGTACCACAGTCACAGCCCATTGCCTCAACTCGGCAAGTTTCACAGCAGATGTATCAGTATGCCCAGTCCGCTTACCCCGAATATTCCCGATATACATGAAACAGCCTAGAGAGGGAAGGTGACTTGCCTCTTATTGAGATTCCTGTAGATCAAGAAGGTCCTTATGTACACAGTCAAGTATTGGGAAAAGACAGAAAGTTTTTAATTGACACAGGGGCAAGTCGCACTACAATCAGCCATGATGAAGTTCCAGGGGCACCCCTCTCAGGCTCACAGAATGTGTCCCTTGGTTTTTCAGGACAGCCTATTGTAAATGAGGTATCGCAACCAGTTCCCCTAGCTGTAGGTCCATTATCACGTGTTACAGACCTGTTACTCACGAAATCATGCCCGGAAAATCTGTTAGGAATTAAAACATTAAAGGCTTTAGGAGCCATTATATGCTGTTCCCCGGAGGGAGTTAGACTTTTTCTGCGGGATTTCAAGGGACACTATGTCCTGAGAGAATTTGATGCTAGATTGAAAAATGTACCAGATTATTTGTGGGCAAAAGGCCCAACTGATGTAGGTTGTATGCACATTACACCATACCGTGTCACACTTAAAGCAGGTGTAGTTTTACCCAGAATCAGACAATACAAGTTACCGCCCGATGCTGTAGTGGCTTTACTGAGAATCATTGAAGAGCTCATTGCCCAAGGAGTGGTCGTAGAGACCGACTCCAACATCTGTAATTCACCCATCATTCCGATTCTTAAACGTACAGATCCCAATGCACCGCCAGTATATCGGCTGGTGATTGATCTTCGAGAATTGAATAAATGCATTGTACCACAGTATCCTGTGGTTCCAGATATCTCAGCCTTATTGACTGCTATTGATTCCGAAGCGACGTTCTTTACTGTAATCGATCTCAAGAACGCCTTCTTTAGTGTACCTATTGACCCAGAGAGCCAATATTTGTTCGGATTCAGTTTAAATGGACGAAGTTTCAAATTTTCACGCGCACCTCAAGGATTCACAGAAAGCCCCAGCATCTATAGTCAAGCACTGAAAAGACAGCTCGATTGTATCACAATGCCAGTTAACACAGCTTTACTACAATACGTCGATGATCTGCTGATCACCGCACGAAGTGAGCCCGAATGTGAACAAGCATCACTGACAGTTTTACATTTCCTGGCCGACAAGGGACATAAGGTGTCCCCTTCGAAGCTACAGTTCTGTGTTCAGCAAGTTGTGTACTTGGGTCACTTGCTGTCCAAAGTGGGGAGACAGCTCACTCCCGATCGCATTCAGTTAATTGTGAACATGCCGCAACCCAAGACACAAAAGGAAGTGCGGGCCTTCATAGGCCTCACCTCGTACTGCAGACAATGGATTCCTCAATATGCATTTCTAGCCAAGCCACTCATTCAGTTAACAACGCAGGAGGCAGCTACTTCAACTGCCCTCCCTTGGACTCAAGAACATACACAAGCTTTTGAAGAATTAAAGAAAGCCTTATGCCAAGCACCAGTTTTAGCGACACCATGTTACCGCAAACCGTTTACACTTTTCGTTACAGAACGTGATGGTACAGCGTTGTCTGTCCTCACTCAAGATCAAGCAGGTTCACATAAGCCTTGTGCTTATTTTTCTAGTACATTGGATTCAGTAGCTCAAGCACTCCCTGCGTGCTTAAAGTCAGTAGCAGCAACAGCACTAGCAATCAGACAAAGCGATTCAATTGTTTTAGGTCATCAGTTAACAGTACAAGTTCCACATTCTGTAGAGGTTTTGTTAAACAGAACCCAGACTCAACACTTGACTATAGCACGACTGACAGGTTATGAATTAACGCTATTCCAGCCACACATAGAAATCAGACGCTGCAGTATCTTGAATCCCGCAACACTGTTACCTACAAATATGACAGATCCAGCTCAGCATGATTGTATAGAAATCATTAATGCAGTAACAAAGCCGAGACGAGACTTAACAGATGTCCCACAGACAAATCCAGACCTGACACTTTATGTGGATGGTTCATGTATGAGAACAAGTACAGGAGAATTAGTGGCCGCATATGCCGTGACCACTGAAACTGAAGTTAAAGAAACCCATCGTATTGACACACTGTCTGCTCAAGCAGCAGAGCTCATCGCTCTGACCCGAGCTTGTATTCTAGCCAAGAACAGAAATGTTAACATATACACAGATTCCCGTTATGCATTCGGAGTTGTACACGACTTCGGAGTCCTTTGGCAAGAGCGAGGTTTCTTGACCTCCCATGGTGCCAAGATTCAGCATGGTCCCCTCATTCAAGCACTGTTAGAAGCAATACATTTGCCCTCGGGCATATCAGTCATGAAGTGTAAAGCACATACTAAGGTTACCGATTCTGTTTCCCAGGGTAACGACCTGGCAGACCAGACAGCAAAACATACAGCATTGACTCACACCCAGACTACCGATGTGACAAAGACAATAGTACCGACACAGTGTATGGCAGTTAGAGATCCCGCCCTAGATGTAATCGATATTCAGACACACGCTACTGCAGATGAAATAAAGAAATGGACTGAACTAGGAGGGATCCAGACAGATCAAGGTTGGATGACGAAGGAAAAATCTAAATGGTTTCTTCCTGACTCAATGGTTCAAAGCATGATAAATACAGCACATAGTCCTGCACATCTTGGAGAGAAAGCCATGTTAGACAGTTTACAGAATCTCTGGTATAACAAACACTTACGAGCAGCAGCAAAACAGAAAGTGCGTACTTGCATGATCTGTTGTCAGTTCAATCCAGGTAAAAGCGTCCCTGTAGAGCAAGGTGGATTTCATCCTCCCGATCACCCTTTTGAAGTCCTCCAGATGGATTATATCCAGATGGACCGCTGTAGAGGTTTTAAATATGTTCTCGTAGTTGTCTGTGCTCTGTCTCGCTGGACAGAAGCTTACCCAGTATCAGATTACACTGCTCCGACCACTGCCAAGCAGCTGGTTCGTGAATTCTTCCCACGGTACGGTTTGCCTCGTGTCGTGTATTCAGATAACGGACAGCCATTCTCGTCCGAGTTAATGAAACAGGTCTCCCTTTTGCTAGGATATCAGTGGAGGTTCCATTGTGTCCGACATCCCGAAGCAGCTGGCCTTGTCGAGAGGCATAACCAGACATTAAAGATACGCCTTGCTAAAATATGTCAGGATAAAGGGGTCGACTGGATAGTCGCCCTGCCCGTGGCACTATTCTACATGAGAATGGTCGCCCATTCAAGATCAGGGCTATCTCCGTACGAGGTGGTCTTTGGCAGACCACCGAATATGTGGGGGACGCCCAGTCCGAGAAAAATAACCGATGTTGATAGTAACATGTTGACAGATTACCTTGCCTCCTTGATGTCTGCACTCCAATCATGTCGTTCACAGGTTGCCGCAGCCTTCCCTGACAACACCGAAGTAAAGGCGCATGAGGTCCGTCCCGGGGACCTGGTGCTCGTCCGGAATTTCGACCGGAAAAGTCCGCTGGAGCCCCGTTGGAAGTCTCCGAAGACCGTTCTGCTCACCACCAGGACCGCCGTGAAACTGGAAGGACGTAAGGGGTGGGTCCACTCGAGTCATATAAAACTTTGTAATGAACTCAAGACCGACTTAAAACAGTACTCTGACTCGCCCACCCCCATCAAAGACTGTGTTAAAGCGAAAGACTTTGCCGTTACGGAACGGGAGAAAACTCCCCAAGAACTCTATCGTATGAAGCTCCGATCTAGCAAGTCAGACAGTTTAATTGTTTAAGTCCTCCCCTAGGTGAATCGGTTAAATAGTTTCTGACATGTATCCCCTAGATCGAGATAGAGAGAGAGAGAGAGAAGCAAAGAAACGTACATACTGTAAATCACTGCGTAGTCACTGTATAGTGACATTATTAATAATGTTTTTTCTAAGCGTTCTAGTTATTATTGCCAGTTTACTGCTTCCTATATACTGTCCTATCTTCAAGCATGAACAATCTGTTTACAATGTCTCTGCTGAACACTCTTTTAGTGAACTTCCTGCACATGAACTCTCTTACAGATTGGCGCTGCGCAATAACACATTCATTAGTATGTTGCACCATTCTCATCAGACAAATAACGCTACAAACTGCTGGATATGTGGCCGACTCCCTCCCTACCAGAATTACAAGGGAGCTCTGCCTCTCTTTCCGTACCCGTTCACTCACAATGGCTCATGCGGTGCATGGTTTAAAATAATTAATTCCTTAGATCCTGATATTGCAGTTTTCGATGGAAGCTGGGTTTGGGGAAACCTGAACTTAGTTCTGCTTCACGTCTGTCACCCTAACCAGGAGGGACTCCCCATTAGAATAGGAACTGATCTAGAAAATGAAGTATATGGATTAGGTAATTACACACTTAGCCTTATGATTCTTACTGTAGAATCCGAAACCGAACCAGTACTGCCCGTCATGTCTGTATTACCAGTCACAGGTGAATTATGTGTTAGCAAGAAAGGTTCAGTACACTTAGGTCATAGTAAATGCACTACTGTGGTCGAATTCAGTGATCATGGTAAATCGTCTTTTAAAGCCACCCGTCATTCTTATTTTGTTTGTGGTCATACCGCATACATACGTTTGCCTCCAGACTGGGATGGTACTTGTTATATTGCATTCCTACTACCACCTGTTTTCCTAGCTCCTCCAGATTATCACAGAAATACCAATCTAGTAAAAAGCAGACTCCGAAGAGATCTCCCGATTGTCGACTATACTGAAACGGCATGGGAGCAATATACAGATTTCAACAAAGGTTTCTTCCCCTACTTAGGTACTGTATCTAATAGTAAACTGATACGTAGATTAACCAGAACCCTTGAAGCAGTAGTGGATGAAACTGCCTCCGCTCTAGGTAACTTGACAGAGGAACAGTCTGCTATACGGACTGTTGTCCTTCAAAATCGTCTCGTGATTGACGTCATCTTGGCAGATAGAGGTGGAGCCTGTAAGGTCATCGGGTCAAGTTGCTGTGTTTTCATTCCACAAAACGCACCATCTGTATACAAAGCTATTACTCGTCTTCATAAAATTGCTAGTCTGATACATCAGGATCCAGGCACCTGGACTTGGTCCGGTTGGTTCTGGACAACGTTATCCGCTTGGGGATGGAAGATCCTATCCTTCCTAGGCATTGGTCTAGTCATAGTATTCAGTTGCTGCCTGTGCCTACAATGTGGGCCAGCGATATGTGGACTGTGTGCCACGTCATGTATTGAGCATTCCAGTTGTCTCCTGAACAGTCAAAGAAAGAAAGATGAACATATAATGTTACAAGAACAGACTGATCGATTCATGAGGATTGATATATCATGAAGGGTCCGTAGGGAACAAGGAGGGAATGAGGTAATATAAATTTTATGGTCAAGTTATGTTCCCTAGCGAGTACCCCACCGACTCCATGTACGAGATTAAAGTGCATGTAACTTCTCTCCTGTGTCAGCTATGAAGACGCAGATACATTTGCGTCCACCGTTAACATGTCTTCTTTCAGACCCACCATGAATGGGTTCAATGGTCCGTTCCTAAGTATGCCTTGCCAACGTCTTTTTAAGGTGCATCCTACACGTTTTTCAGTTCTGCCCAAGTAGGCCTGAATTTCTGCCATCCAGACCTCTCTGTTCTCTGACTCCGAGAAGCAAGCAGCCCAGGCTGCCCCCCGTACCCGTGAACTCTGACTTACTTCTAGCGCGGCCCTCCGTGCTCAGTTCAGCCTGCTGCCTGCCAAGATTGACTATAACCTTCGAGTTATCTGTTTCCCTCCCCGAAGATACATTCCAGCCTGCTAGCTTCAGTAAACATCCTTCCTCAGCTGCAGAGCCAAAGGGCCGACCTGTCTTTATGCAGTTAATTCAAGTAATTCATAGCCTCCGTTGCCATGCTTCCATGGAAGGTTCAGGCCCCCACGCTCCTCTTGCAGACACCCAGGCGCTTATACACGCACTCACAGCTAGTATAGAATAGCTTCTGCTCTAGAGACCTTTCCGCCCAGATAGCTTAGTTCCTAAACATCAAGATATCAGATATGATAGAAGCACAAGTTGATCTGACATGCCAGACTTCTGTCTCTTTCCGTCAGTGTAAATGTCAAGTCCCCATGCACCCTCCAGTCCCACGTGCATCACACGTCATGCAGCTGCGCACGCATCCAAGCTTCCGATTTCTGCTGACATTGCAACATCTCTATTTTAGTGCCACCCCTTTGTGACACCTATCAGTGACGTTTCTAGAACACACCTCCAGTTACGCCTAAGTTACGCCTCTTGATTACACATATGTATCACGTGCATACTGTTATCTTGTCTTCTCTCAGCTGTTACGCCTCTTGCACTGTTTCTAATGCTGTACAATAAGTATATAAGCTATGTATTGTAAATAAAATGGGCGCGCTCATCTATCCCTTCTGACACCCTGTGTGGTGTTCAGAACATGATATTCTGATTCAGACCATTCCTTTTTAAGGAATAAAACCCCTTTGAACTCTAACACCACGGACTCTGTTTCTTTCAACCGAACTGAGTTATTATTGATTAAGTACTTACCTGTATAGAAATTAAGAGAGTAAATTAAATTATTTACATCAACCGAACGGGAGAAAACTCCCCAAGAAATATACCGTATGAAGCTCCGATCTAGCAAGTCAGACAGTTTAATTGTTTAAGTCCTCCCCTAGGTGAATCGGTTAAATAGTTTTCTGACATGTATCCCCTAGATCGAGATAGAGAGAGAGAGAGAGAAGCAAAGAAACGTACATACTGTAAATCACTGCGTAGTCACTGTATAGTGACATTGTTAATAATGTTTTTTCTAAGTGTTCTAGTTATTATTGCCAGTTTACTGCTTCCTATATATTGTCCTATTTTCAAGCATGAACAATCTGTTTACAATGTCTCTGCTGAACACTCTTTTAGTGAGTTGCCGCATCATGAACTCTCCTACAGATTGGCGCTGCGCAATAACACATTCATTAGTATGTTGCATCATTCCCATCAGACTAATAACGCTACAAACTGCTGGATATGTGGCCGACTCCCTCCCTACCAGAATTACAAGGGAGCTCTGCCCCTCTTTCCATACCCGTTCACTCACAATGGCTCATGTGGCGCATGGTTTAAAATAATTAATTCCTTAGATCCTGATATTGCTGTTTTCGATGGGAGCTGGGTTTGGGGAAACCTGAATTTAGTTCTGCTCAACGTCTGTCATCCTGACCAGGAGGGACTCCCCATTAGAATAGGAACTGATCTAGAAAATGAAGTATATGGATTAGGTAATTACACAATTAGCCTTATGATCCTTACTGTAGAATCCGAAGCCGAACCAGTACTGCCCGCTATGTCCGTATTACCAGTCACCGGTGAATTATGTGTTAGCAAGAAAGGTTCAGTACACTTAGGTCATAGTAAATGCACTACTGTGGTCGAATTCAGTGATCATGGTAAATCGTCTTTTAAAGCCATCCGTCATTCTTATTTTGTTTGTGGTCACACCGCATACATACGTTTGCCTCCAGACTGGGATGGTACCTGTTACATTGCATTCCTACTGCCACCTGTTTTCTTAGCTCCTCCAGATTATCACAGAAATACCAATCTAGTAAAGAGCAGACTCCGAAGAGATCTCCCGATTGTCGACTATACTGAAACGGCATGGGAGCAATACACAGATTTCAATAAAGGTTTCTTCCCTTACTTAGGTACTGTTACTAATAGTAAACTGATACGTAGATTAACCAGAACCCTTGAAGCAGTAGTAAATGAAACTGCCTCCGCTCTAGGTAACTTAACAGAGGAACAGTCTGCTATACGGACTGTTGTCCTTCAAAATCGTCTCGTGATTGACGTCATCTTGGCAGATAGAGGTGGAGCCTGTAAGGTCATCGGGTCAAGTTGCTGTGTTTTCATTCCACAAAACGCACCATCTGTATACAAAGCTATTACTCGTCTTCATAAAATTGCAAGTCTGATACATCAGGATCCAGGCACCTGGACTTGGTCCGGTTGGTTCTGGACAACGTTATCCGCTTGGGGATGGAAGATCCTATCCTTCCTAGGCATTGGTCTAGTCATAGTATTCAGTTGCTGCCTGTGCCTACAGTGTGGGCCAGCGATATGTGGACTGTGTGCCACGTCATGTATTGAGCATTCCAGTTGTCTCTTGAACAGTCAAAGAAAGAAAGATGAACATATAATGTTACAAGAACAGACTGATCGATTCATGAGGATCGATATATCATGAAGGGTCCGTAGGGAACAAGGAGGGAATGAGGTAATATAAATTTTATGGTCAAGTTATGTTCCCTAGCGAGTACCCCACCGACTCCATGTACGAGATTAAAGTGCATGTAACTTCCCTCCTGTGCCAGCTATGAAGACGCAGCTACATTTGCGTCCACCGTTAACATGTCTTCTTTCAGACCCACCATGAATGGGTTCAATAGTCCGTTCCTAAGTATGCCTTGCCAACGTCTTTTTGAGGTGTACCCTACACGTTTTTCAGCTCTGCCCAAGTAGGCCTGAATTTCTGCCATCCAGACCTCTCTGTTCTCTGACTCCGAGGGCAAGCAGCCCAGGCTGCCCCCCGTACCCGTGAACTCTGACTTACTTCTAGCGCGGCCCTCCGTGCTCAGCTCAGCCTGCTGCCTGCCAAGATTGACTATAACCTTCGAGTTATCTGTTTCCCTCCCCGAAAATACATTCCTGCCTGCTAGCTTCAGTAAACATCCTTCCTCAGCTGCAGAGCCAAAGGGCCGACCTGTCTGTATGCAGTTAATTCAAGTAATTCATAGCCCCGTTGCCATGCTTCCATGGAAGGTTCAGGCCCCCACGCTCCTCACGCAGACACCCAGGCGCTTAAACACGCACTCACAGCTAGTATAGAATAGCTTCTGCTCTAGAGACCTTTCCGCCCAGATAGTCTAGTTCCTAAACATCAGATATCAGATATGATAGAGGTACAAGTTGATCTGACATGCCAGACTTCTGTCTCTTTCCGTTAGTGTAAATGTCAAGTCCCCATGCACCCTCCAGTCCCACGTGCATCACACGTCATGCAGCTGCGCACGCATCCAAGTTTCAGATTTCTGCTGACATTGCAACATCTCTAGTTTAGTGCCACCCCTTTGTGACACCTATCAGTGACGTTTCCAGAACACACCTCCAGTTACGCCTAAGTTTACGCCTCTTGATTACACATATGTACCACGTGTATACTGTTATCTTGTCTTCTCTCAGCTGTTACGCCTTCTATACTGTTTCTAATGCTGTACAATAAGTATATAAGCTATGTACTGTAATTAAAATGTAGCGCGCTCATCTATCCCTTCTGACACCCTGTGTGGTGGTCAGAACATGATATTCTGATTCAGACCATTCCTTTTTAAGGAATAAAACCCCTTAGAACTCTAACACCACGGACTCTGTTTTTTTCATCCGAACTGAGTTATTATTGATTAAGTACTTACCTGCATAGAAATTAAGAGAGTAAATTATTTATTTACGTCACGGCTCCGAGCTATCATCCGACTCTGACTAGGGGGCCAATCTCAGACCGGCAGGGCTGCGAGCAATCGCGGGGACTCCGAGGACCAGGCGTCCCTGCGCGCCCTAGGACCAGCTGGGCTGCTCTCCCTGCCGGCCCCGCCCACTCGCTAGCCATTTGGACAGCCTTTTTAAGGAGGTACTTTTCCCGCGGCGCGGGAGCGCGCCGGGAGAAGCCCGGGACAAGGGCGGGACCGTCTGTGGCCGTCCGGGGCCGAAGGAGGCCGGGCTGGGCCCGCTCCCTGACACCCTTTATTATGGATTAGCTAAGGTACTGTTTTTTATGAGATAACCTTTGTGGTCTCCTGACATTGTCTGCTATCGAACAGTGCTGCCCGGTTCACTATCTATTCTGCACCCTCCATTCATCTCCTGGTTACCAGACGGCCCTCACTGAATCGCCCAGGAACAAGGTCTAGTAGGGGGGGTTAATGCTATAGAATAGGACTAGACTCTGTATACATGGACTTTAATAGATTTTTGTTGAATAATTTTGCCTTGTAGGTGACTCACTCGAGATCAACTGGGACTGATATTAGGCTACTTTCGAGACTACCCCATACTTGAACCCTAGCATTTCTCTGTAATCGCTTTAGGATTTCGAATTCACAGAATTTATAAATTGCTTTTGCTGTATGATATTGTTTTACTTTTTGTCCTGCTAGACTTGTGGCCTGTCCTCATCACCCTATACCACTCACTTGTGTAGTTTTTGATTCTTGATACCATCTTTACTCTCTTGTAAATATGTCTAAAAAATCGGCCCCTGTCACTCCAGCACCACTTAAAACCTTAGATTCCTTCCTAGTCCAAGTGGTCAAAAAAATAAATAATGACCGAAGGGAATCCTTAGGTTTGAGCCAATCACCAATTTTGCTCCCATTGAGCCCTGACCCTAGCGCACAAACATCTGGTACACCATTACCTGATCCTACAATTCACATACCTGACACTAATTTATTAGACATTGGCATAGATGACGGAAACTCCGATCTGTTAGCTGATCAGTCAACAAATGTAGTGTCTGACTCTGAGCAACAGCAAAACACCGTCGCAGAAATTCCTTCATCTTCATCGCCTGCTATGCGACCTGTGAGAAATTGTAGAAAAGCTCAAGCCAAACGGGGGGGAAAACAGCTAGGAAGGAAAAAGATTACCTCACCCCCCAGACATAAAGGGAAAAATGTGGAGCGCGAAGACGCTGATGAGCTCAGACAAATCATCGACGATGATCTATTTAATAGGATTTCAGATATGATAGATATTAAAATCAAGACCATTATCAAGCCACTTATTGGGAAGATAGATAAATTAACATCAGAAGTAAAAAAGATGGGCGGGTTGCAAAGCAAGTTGGTTAATGACTTGGAGAATTTAGCCATTGAAGTTATTAAACCTGTAGTCACCGTGGAGGAAGACCTGGGTGTTGATACAGGTCCTATGGAAGCTCAACAACAGCCCACCCCGGAAGGCCAATTACCACCACCTGTGCCCACCCAGGATGTAATAAGAGAGCCCCCCACGTTACAATCTATGGTACCAACCCCACTGCATTTAGGGGATGATTCTTCCCAATTTATCATGGAAGCTTCACCATTAGTCCTGGTATTGGCGAATGTCCCTGTTTTATCTCAGGAGCAAAAAGAATCCGCCCAAGGACTAAAGGACAAAGCTTTATATTGGCTGACCAACAATATGCGTATGACAGACCAGGGAGCTGACCAGCTAGCGGGGGAAATTGTCATGGCAAGGAGGGTATCATGGATTGGGAATAAGACTAAGAAGTTTAAAGGGGACTGTGTCGTACTAAATTTTGCTAGCGCAGAAGTACTCCCTAACATTCTTGCTAATATCCTCCCACCCCAACGTAGAACTGGATCCATAATTCCCCTCACCCTGAAATTCTTTTATAATGAGACTCAGATGGCGACCTCCTCCAACATCTCCAGGCCTAGAAGGAACGCTAGAATTGCTCACTGGGGAGGGGAAACTAGACCCAGATTTAACAATGATTGTTTTCACCCCATGACTAGCCGCGGGTTAGGGCAATACAACTTCCCGAACGGGCCAATGGCCAGAACACCAGGGCTACTTTGGCCCAATATAAATAGGTGGGGTCCAAACACTCCAGGCTATGATAATAGAGGCCAGGGCAATGGGTTTATGACCAGGCAGGGGGAATGAACACTTCTTGATGCAACCTAATACTCCCCAGCCTATGTGAAATCCAGCAGCAAATGGATGGGGCCAGGTGCCTACTCCCTTTGACTGGGGATTGGGAATGGGAAACAGATATGGAGTTTTGTCTGGCCTAAATGACTGCGACTGACACATAGAGGCTACAAACCAGAGGAAAGAGGCCATAGCCCAACAATTGGATCAGACCAGTCCACGCAGCAATGGCCTAGATCCCAATGAACCCTATCCCCAGTCAGTGCACGAAGGCCATAATACATTTTTGAATGATCATCCCATATCCACGTCATCTTTGCCCGACCATAGCCCGATTCAGGGTCGGGGTAGTGCTAATCCACATAGTCCACTGGATGTAGGATTTAATGAAGTAACTCAAACATCGCGAGAGCCCGGAGTGGCATCGGTGCGGTGCCCAGTAACTAAGACATCTATGGATTCCTGTAGATTAATAAGCTGGAACATAGCAGGGCTAAACGGTAAGCGTCAGGATAAATCCTGGTCAAGCTTTGTCCTAGGCCACCACATTATTGCCCTTCAGGAAACTTGGGACACTTCTGACAATTTGTGGTGGGATGGGTTTATTAGTTTTACCAAAGCAGCCGTTCACAGTCGCATGGGGAGGGCTAAGGGAGGCCTTTTATTCCTGTTCTCTCTAGACTTAAAGGGTAGCTGCAGGCAGATTAATACCGACTCCCCTAATATCCTGATGGTCGAAAGAGTGTTAAAAAAACACGAGTAGGACTATTTTTATAAATTTCTATAATTCAGGGAATAGTGATCACAGAGGCCGTAATATTACTGATTTGGATAGTATTTTAAATTCGGTCAGTCAGAATAATACGCTTGATACAGACTACATTTTATTAGGTGATTTTAATATTCATCCGTGCAATCTAAATTGCAGGAGAAGTAGCCCTGAAGGGGACGATGGACCTGAGGGACCTCATTTTGAACATACCACTGAGGGAGAGGAGCTGGAAGATTTTCTCGCCAACTTTGACCTCTATGAACCAGATGGTGGCATTAGACTGCCAACCTTCACTGGCATCCCTCATGGTACAATTATTGATTATATATTTGTATCCTTAGGCACTCTTAGCCGGGTCAATGTCTATCACACCACACAATCACATTTCAGTGACCATAATCCGGTAGAGTTAGAAGTGGCGTGGGGAGGCAATATGGGACCATCCCCACTGAAAGTAACCGCCCACCCCCTGAGGACTACTGACCAAGGTAGACGCATGAAATGGGCAAAGGTGGTTCCGGAAAAATTCTATGCTGAAAACTTCTTAAAGATTAAGGGGCAGGTCGAGGTTTGTAATAACCCTTGTGCACAGGGTCAAGAAATTGTAGAGGCTTTTGAGGTCATATGTGGGCAGGTGTCACCGGACCTTTTGGTAAAGACTAAAAAAGGAATTCCAGGAAATAAGCGCTGGTTCGATTCAGCATGCTCAAAAGCACATAGATCATTACAGGCAGCCCTAAAATATACCCCTAGGGTAAAAGATGAGATTACCAGACTCAGGAAAATTTATAAACTAGCAATAAAAAAACAAAAGGATACCATTAAACAAGAAGCATGGGAGGGCCTCCTTTCGGCGGCAGTCCTGAAGGATAGTAAAAAATTCTGGGAGATCATTAAACAGCCCTTTTTCTCAGATGACAACAATGATATCACGGACTGCGTTATTCCTGATGAAAAGTGGTTATCTCACTTTAAAAATGTCTATGGGGACACTGCTGATGTAGCTAAAGACGTCCTGTTGACAAGATCAGTCACCCGCCCCATCATCTTTAATCGAGATGAGGTGGAGAAAGCCATTATGTCCACTACAAAGCACAAGGCACCTGGCCCTGACGGTGTGCCTGCCGACTTTTTTATGTACTCTCCAAAATTGTGGGCCGAAGTCTTGGCAAATGTGTTTAATGCAGTTAACCCCTTCGCTGCGGCGGCTATTCCGCCGCAGCGCTAAAGGGGCGGGGCGGCCGCGCGGCCGCCGCATGCTGGTGACAGAACCGCTCCGTCACCAGCTACAGTTGAGCTGTGCTGGTGACGGAGCGGTTCCGTCATGACCCGCCCCGCTCTTTAGAACGCCCGCGCAGGCGCGAAATCAGCGCCGCGCAGGCGCGGCGGCCGGGCCATGACGGAACCGCTCCGTCATCAGCACAGCTCAACTGTAGCTGATGACGGAGCGATTCCGTCATCAGCATGGAAGGGGTTAATGGTAACCCTGTACCTGCATCATGGAACACCTCTACCATAGTTCCCATTTTTAAAAAAGGTCAGCGGGATGATTCAGGCTGTTACAGGCCTATATCCCTTCTGGATTCATCAGTAAAAATTCTAGGTAGAGTTCTTTTATCCAGGCTGAGGGAGAATGTTGAGGGCTGTGGTGGATTGTACGAAATCCAATATGGATTTAGGGAAAAAAAGGGGACTATCGAACAGTGCATCAACTTACATCTGCTCATCTCCAAATACACTATAGCAAAGGAGGGGTCTTTGTATCTTGCATTCATGGACCTCTCCTCGGCATTTGATTTGGTCAATAGGACTAAGTTGTGGTCTATTCTGCCGGAGATAGGTATTGATGAGGCATTGGTCACCTTTATGGCCTCCCTGCACCAAGAACTCTTCTCGAGTGTACGTGTGACGAACGAGGGCAGGCGTACTGCTCTCTTTAGATCATTAAGGGGTGTGCGGCAGGGCTGCATTTTGGCCCCCTTACTCTTTACCATCTACATCAATGGCCTGGGCGCACACCTAGAGGGACAGGAAGCCGACGTCCCGCGTGTAGGAGCAACAAAGATCCCGGCGCTCCTATACGCGGATGATGCCGTGCTGATCGCCCGTACGGGAGTTGGCCTCCAGCGTCTATTGAATGCTTTCGGTGCGTTTATGGAGCAACTAGACCTTAAAATAAACATAGCCAAGTCACACTCAATGGTGGTGGGCCTAGAGTGTCGCAGGAAGAGAAACCAAACATTCATTTGCAGGGGGGACCTGGTCTCTAGGGTATCCACATTTCCTTATCTAGGCATACTGTTTGACCAGAAAGGGTCCTGGGGTCCACAGGTTAGAGCTAAGAGGTTGGCGGTTATACGATCATCTTCAGCACTCTTGAGTTTTGCTGGTAGGCTTGGGGCCAGGCCTATGGAAGCTATTTTAAAAATCTACAATAGCAAATCTGTGGCCATTGCATAATATGGTTCCGCACTGTGGGGATATGTAAATGTGGAACAAATTCAGAGAGCGGAGAATGGATTTATCAGAGCCCTACTCTCTGTACCCCAGTCGACCCCAACGTACTCTATACATAAAGAAGTTGGCCTACAGTTTCTTTCAGATAAGTTAAGCATGGCCCCTTTGATTCTTTGGTTAAAAATATGGATGAACGAAGAACTCCCATTAAACCATAAGATCATGACCGATGTCCTGTCCCTCGATAAATCTAACAAGATCCCTTGGCTGGCCTATTTGGCCAGGGCTTTTTCTGACTTAGGCCGTCCGGAGCTTTTTACCTCCCCGGAGATTATTAGGATTCAAGATCTCGACTTTGTCAAAAAGTCCTTCATGGGAAGGATGGAAATATGCCGTGAAGAACGTGAACTAGCAAAGCCGGCAGGGAGGGATCATTGCCTGTTGGTTAGTTCGCCATCAATCGCGCCATATCTTGGTTTCGTTACACTCCCCTTCCACAGGTTTCTTTTAACCAAATTTAGATTTAATTTGCTGCATTATTACTTAGGCTCTTTTAATAATTGGCAGAAGCCAGAACTAGCCCCGCCCTGTAGCTGTGACCAGTTCTCAGTGCAAGATACAATGCATTTTGTTATGTTTTGTGGGTTGTATTTAGAGCCAAGGAAAAAATTCTTGTTGCCAATTCTTAAGGAAGCCGGCTTCACTCAGGTGAGACCGGCTTTGCTCTTCTTACAACTACTACCTAATCCCCACATTACCTTTTGCGTTGCTAAATTTCTGGTAGCCGCCTCAAGGGCGAAAGCTGTCTGTCAAGATTAGTTATTTATGTCAAACAACCTTTTTAACTGTTTATTACAATCTTAAAATTGTTGTTAAATTCCTATATCATGTGTATTATGAAAAATGTTATATGAAATGTATTTTATTCTTCTTCTCTTTGTATGGTTTTTAAATAAGCCGAATAAAGATATCTTGATCTTGAGCTCTTGATCAGTGTGCTAAACACCAAAATCCAGTGTGCTAAGCACCAAAATCCAGTCTGCTAAACACCAAAATCCAGTGTGCTAAACACCAAAATCCAGTCTGCTAAGCACCAAAATAAAGTCTGCTAAACACCAAAATCCAGTGTGCTAAGCACCAAAATCCAGTCTGCTAAACACCAAAATCCAGTGTGCTAAACACCAAAATCCAGTCTGCTAAGCACCAAAATAAAGTCTGCTAAACACCAAAATCCAGTCTGCTAAACACCAAAATCCAGTCTGCTAAGCACCAAAATCCAGTCTGCTAAGCACCAAAATACAGTCTGCTAAACACCAAAATCCAGTGTGCTAAGCACCAAAATCCAGTCTGCTAAGCACCAAAATAAAGTCTGCTAAACACCAAAATCCAGTGTGCTAAGCACCAAAATCCAGTCTGCTAAACACCAAAATCCAGTGTGCTAAACACCAAAATCCAGTCTGCTAAGCACCAAAATAAAGTCTGCTAAACACCAAAATCCAGTGTGCTAAGCACCAAAATCCAGTCTGCTAAACACCAAAATCCAGTGTGCTAAACACCAAAATCCAGTCTGCTAAGCACCAAAATAAAGTCTGCTAAACACCAAAATCCAGTCTGCTAAGCACCAAAATCCAGTCTGCTAAGCACCAAAATACAGTCTGCTAAACACCAAAATCCAGTGTGCTAAGCACCAAAATCCAGTCTGCTAAACAACAAAATCCAGTGTGCTAAACACCAAAATCCAGTCTGCTAAGCACCAAAATCCAGTCTGCTAAGCACCGAAATCCAGTCTGTTAAGCACCGAAATCCAGTCTGTTAAGCACCAAAATCCAGTCTGTTAAGCACCAAAATCCAGTGTGCTAAACACCAAAATCCAGTCTGCTAAGCACCAAAATCCAGTGTGCTAAACACCAAAATCCAGTCTGTTAAGCACCAAAATCCAGTGTGCTAAACACCAAAATCAAGTGTGCTAAGCACCGAAATCCAGTCTGCTAAGCACCAAAATCCAGTGTGCTAAACACCAAAATCCAGTGTGCTAAACAACAAAATCCAGTCTGCTAAGCACCAAAATCCAGTCTGTTAAGCACCAAAAACAGTCTGCTAAACACCAAAATCCAGTGTGCTAAACACCAAAATCCAGTCTGCTAAACACCAAAATCCAGTGTGCTAAGCACCAAAATCCAGTCTGCTAAGCACCAAAATCCAGTGTGCTAAGCACCAAAATCCAGTCTGCTAAGCACCAAAATCCAGTGTGCTGAACACCAAAATCCAGTCTGCTAAGCACCAAAATCCAGTGTGCTAAGCACCAAAATCCAGTCTGCTAAGCACCAAAAATCCAGTCTGCTAAGCACCAAAATCTAGTCTGCTAAGCACCAAAATCCAGTGTGCTAAGCACCAAAATCCAGTGTGCTAAATAAAAAGGGGGGCCCTCTGCCCCCCGCCCGCATGGCGGCGCGGTGACCCCCCTCTTCCCTTGACTCCCGGTGGTGGGTGGCGTGACCTCCGGCGTCCACTGATGACGCGGGGGCACGCGCCGCACCACCGGCTGGCTGACGCCCGACCCCTGACCCGGAAGGCGTTGCGCAGACTTCCGGGTCGGGGGGGTGGGTGGCTGGGGGGCGGGGGGAGGGGGCGTGCCACCCCCTCCTCGCGACCCTAGGATAAAGGAGTGGAGTGCGCTCAGGTGGCCCTTTGTCGCCTGGACGCCCCCCCACACTGGTCGTGCCCCGCGCTCAATTTAGTGCAGGATATGTAGTAACAGAAGCAAAATGTGTGTGTTAAAAATCCTCAGCAAATAAATATTTGAGTGTAGGTGTACTGCAATACATCAGTCATTGCACGGATGACTTCAAGAACAATTAAAGTTTGTATACAAATCCACAACTGCTCAAAAGATTTCCCTGGGAGTGCTACTTAGGATTAGAAAAATAAAGATAAATTTGTCCATGGCAGAACACATTTCATTTTACCTCTTCCATTAGTGCCCTTCTGTGAAAATAACTAATCTATGATAATATATGATAACTATGTAATTTAAATGAATTGATCAATCACACATGGTAATATACTTAACGTAATGAATACCAGCAGCTTGTATACATGAGCCCCCTCGCGGCCATCGCACGCCAACACAACCTCAACATCATCTCCTACGCTGATGACACTCAACTGATCCTCTCACTCACCAAAGACCCGAACACCGCCAAGACCAACCTACATGAAGGAATGAAAGAAGTAGCCGAGTGGATGAAGCACAGCCGTCTGAAACTGAATTCAGACAAAACAGAAGTCCTTATCTTAGGTACCTCCCCCTCCGCCTGGGACGACTCTTGGTGGCCAGAGGCCCTTGGAAAAGCACCCATCCCGACGGACCACGCACGGAACCTGGGCGTCATCCTGGACTCCTCACTCTCGATGACCAGACAAGTCAACGCCGTTTCATCATCTTGCTTCAACATTCTTCGCATGCTCAAAAAAACATTTCGCTGGATCCCCACCGAAACTATGAAAACGGTCACCCACGCACTGGTTACAAGTCGCCTGGACTACGGAAACACCCTATACGCCGGTACCACCGCAAAACTTCAGAAAAAACTCCAACGCATCCAGAACGCATCAGCCAGACTCATACTAGACATCCCGCGTAAAGACCACATTTCTGGTCACCTGAAAAACCTCCACTGGCTCCCCGTCAATAAGAGGATAACATTCCGCCTCCTAACCCACGCACACAAAGCACTTTACGAACTTGGACCCGAATGCCTCAACATACGACTTTCCTTCTACACTCCCCCCCGCCAGCTACGCTCTTCCAATCAAGCCCTTGCTGCTGTACCTCGCATCAACAAAACCACCATGGGAGGAAGATCCTTCTCCTACCTGGCGGCTAAAACCTGGAACTCACTTCCCATTCACCTTCGCCTCACTCAGAACCACCTAGCATTCAGAAAGCAACTTAAAGCCTGGATATTCGACATGTAATTCCCCACCCTTCTTCAAGCGCCTTGAGACCCTCTGGGTATGTAGCCCGCTATATAAATTATCTGACTTGACTTGACTTGACTTACTGGACAAGACGT
Organism: Lissotriton vulgaris; assembly: GCF_964263255.1. NCBI lineage: Eukaryota > Metazoa > Chordata > Amphibia > Caudata > Salamandridae > Lissotriton > Lissotriton vulgaris. The sequence goes on from NW_028242302.1 coordinate 759,056, forward strand.
ATAATAATGTTCTCAATGAACTAAACGGCACACGTCATGGCCACCAAGCTAAATAAGAATTTGGGGGCCTGTACTGGTACACTACCACAGGTGTGTTGTCAGACTTCGGGAGTGCCGTTAGTATCGGCCTGGCTAGGAATGTACGTGGCTGCGGCGTAATTGTTTGATAACCATGAATGCGCTGTGCCACTGCATTTCACACTGTGTACCAATTTGAATGAAGGTCATATTGCTGGGCACCCTCTCCTTAACACTAATTCACACTCCACATGGGACACAGACTGATGCTAGGCTAAACGCTTACAGTTGGAAGTGTTATGGGAATGCATCTGGGGCTAGTCTTAGCTAAGACTTAGCATGTGAAGGCAATGTAATACAGGCATGTGTACTGTAGTTATCACAGGAAGCCAGATAACACTAATGGTTGGTGTGTGTCTTCTTTTTTTTTTTTCCATTTATGTATGGCCGGGTCCTTGGCGGGGATCTGGGGAGTGTCCACGCCGCAACAACCGCAACAGGTGGACAGCCAAAGGGACGTGGACGTCAGCTTCTCAAACCTGTCACGCGGGGGAGGAACTCGCCAGGGAACTACAACAGCTCAACACAAGCGGAAAGAGGATCAGCAGACATTGGTGACTTGGATTGTGGGCCGCTCTTATGTGAGGTGTGCTAAACATATTTTTCTTGCAGGTGAATGTAGGAAAAGGGGGGAGCAAAAGGGTTTTTTCTGTTTCCTTCTTTTGGAGGGGGAGGGCTTATGCCCCAGCCAGTTCAGTAATTATTTTCAGGAACCTTATCTCAGCAACCCCCCCAACCCCCGTCACTGGTGATACTTCACCTGGGGGAGAATGATTTGGCTAACTAGGTAGGCGCGTCCTTATAGAGGAAATCATCTCCATTGCGGGGTGGGTGGACATGTCGGGTTGCACGAAAATGTGGTCGCAACTTATACCCCGGTGGCAGTGGCGAGGGGGGGGACTCGGTCAAGGCGTTGAATTATTCGGTAAAGGGGATCAACACGCAACTGGACAAATTATTTAGAGCCCCCCGGTTGCAGACGATCCCTCATGGGTGCATTTGGGGGTAAACATTTCTAGCTACGGGATGGGGTACACTTAACTGAGGCATGAACGTCCCGGGATCGAATAACATATTGGCATGGCAGGAGGGAGTTGTGAGGCGAGCATGACCTTTCTAGGAGTAGGAAGGGGGAGGCCAGATCGTCGGTCAACAATACTGGCCTGTGGCGGTAAGGTCATGACCGGTGAGCAGCTATTTTAAGGTCTGAGGGGGCGGCATCATCCTTTGGAGGTGTCCGCCCAGGGGGAGGGGTCACTGGCCCCTAACAGAACTTCAGGGGCAGGTATAACTGGTGCTGCAAAGGGGCGCGGGTAGGGGAGTCACGCTGTCCTTATGGCTGGTAGCCACCCGCGCGTACTCATGACGTCAGCGAATGGCACGAGTAAGGGCCCTTCTTCAGTGGGTAAATGGAGTTCACGGTGTGGACCTAGTAATTAACGGGCTCGGCTGCGCATGCGCACCTACTTACGGTAAGGGCGCAGCTAGTAGGACTTGACACCGGTTAGGACCTCGCCATATGGCCAGTAATGTTAGTATGCTAAATTTCAGAGGAGGATGTTAGATTCGGTTAGGAAACAAGCTGTATTATAATCTTGTTAAGGTCAGCATATCATACTTGTTGATATTATTGTATCTAATGTCCCTGAATATTTTGCATAAAAGTGTATCTTTTGTTTAATAATTTTATTATTTTGTATCTTAATAAATACGGCCGGGGGGTCTTGCGATCCCCCGCCTTCCAAAGACAATCATGTTTCGTGTCAGTGTGTCCGGGGTTGATGTGGGTCCACAGGGAGGGGGGCGGTAGCCGTCGCTGACCATGCACCAAAATCCAGTCTGCTAAGCACCAAAATCCAGTCTGCTAAACACCAAAATCCAGTCTGCTAAGCACCAAAATCCAGTCTGCTAAGCACCGAAATCTAGTCTGCTAAGCACCAAAATCCAGTGTGCTAAACACTAAAATCTAGTGTGCTAAACACCAAAATCCAGTGTGCTAAACACTAAAATCCAGTCTGCTAAGCACCAAAATCCAGTCTGCTAAACACTAAAATCCAATGTGCTAAACACCAAAATCCAGTGTGCTAAACACTAAAATCCAGTGTGCTAAACACCGAAATCCAGTGTGCTAAACACTAAAATCCAGTCTGCTAAGCACCAAAATCCAGTGTGCTAAACACTAAAATCCAGTCTGCTAAGCACCAAGAACCAGTGTGCTAAACACCGAAATCCAGTGTGCTAAACACTAAAATCCAGTCTGCTAAGCACCAAAATCCAGTGTGCTAAACACTAAAATCCAGTGTGCTAAACACCAAAATCCAGTGTGCTAAACACTAAAATCCAGTGTGCTAAACACCAAAATCCAGTGTGCTAAGCACCAAAATCCAGTGTGCTAAACACTAAAATCCAATGTGCTAAACACCAAAATCCAGTGTGCTAAACACTAAAATCCAGTGTGCTAAACACCGAAATCCAGTGTGCTAAACACTAAAATCCAGTCTGCTAAGCACCAAAATCCAGTGTGCTAAACACTAAAATCCAGTCTGCTAAGCACCAAAATCCAGTGTGCTAAACACTAAAATCCAATGTGCTAAACACCAAAATCCAGTGTGCTAAACACTAAAATCCAGTGTGCTAAACACCGAAATCCAGTGTGCTAAACACTAAAATCCAGTGTGCTAAACACCAAAATCCAGTGTGCTAAACACTAAAATCCAGTCTGCTAAGCACCAAAATCCAGTCTGCTAAACACTAAAATCCAATGTGCTAAACACCAAAATCCAGTGTGCTAAACACTAAAATCCAGTGTGCTAAACACCGAAATCCAGTGTGCTAAACACTAAAATCCAGTCTGCTAAGCACCAAAATCCAGTGTGCTAAACACTAAAATCCAGTCTGCTAAGCACCAAGAACCAGTGTGCTAAACACCGAAATCCAGTGTGCTAAACACTAAAATCCAGTGTGCTAAACACCAAAATCCAGTGTGCTAAACACTAAAATCCAGTGTGCTAAACACCGAAATCCAGTGTGCTAAACACTAAAATCCAGTCTGCTAAGCACCAAAATCCAGTGTGCTAAACACTAAAATCCAGTCTGCTAAGCACCAAGAACCAGTGTGCTAAACACCGAAATCCAGTGTGCTAAACACTAAAATCCAGTCTGCTAAGCACCAAAATCCAGTGTGCTAAACACTAAAATCCAGTGTGCTAAACACCAAAATCCAGTGTGCTAAACACTAAAATCCAGTGTGCTAAACACCAAAATCCAGTGTGCTAAGCACCAAAATCCAGTGTGCTAAACACTAAAATCCAATGTGCTAAACACCAAAATCCAGTGTGCTAAACACTAAAATCCAGTGTGCTAAACACCGAAATCCAGTGTGCTAAACACTAAAATCCAGTCTGCTAAGCACCAAAATCCAGTGTGCTAAACACTAAAATCCAGTCTGCTAAGCACCAAAATCCAGTGTGCTAAACACTAAAATCCAATGTGCTAAACACCAAAATCCAGTGTGCTAAACACTAAAATCCAGTGTGCTAAACACCGAAATCCAGTGTGCTAAACACTAAAATCCAGTGTGCTAAACACCAAAATCCAGTGTGCTAAACACTAAAATCCAGTCTGCTAAGCACCAAAATCCAGTCTGCTAAACACTAAAATCCAATGTGCTAAACACCAAAATCCAGTGTGCTAAACACTAAAATCCAGTGTGCTAAACACCGAAATCCAGTGTGCTAAACACTAAAATCCAGTCTGCTAAGCACCAAAATCCAGTGTGCTAAACACTAAAATCCAGTCTGCTAAGCACCAAGAACCAGTGTGCTAAACACCGAAATCCAGTGTGCTAAACACTAAAATCCAGTTTGCTAAGCACCAAAATCCAGTGTGCTAAACACTAAAATCCAGTGTGCTAAACACCAAAATCCAGTGTGCTAAACACTAAAATCCAGTTTGCTAAGCACCAAAATCCAGTGTGCTAAACACTAAAATCCAGTGTGCTAAACACCAAAATCCAGTGTGCTAAACACTAAAATCCAGTGTGCTAAACACCGAAATCCAGTGTGCTAAACACTAAAATCCAGTCTGCTAAGCACCAAAATCCAGTGTGCTAAACACTAAAATCCAGTCTGCTAAGCACCAAGAACCAGTGTGCTAAACACCGAAATCCAGTGTGCTAAACACTAAAATCCAGTCTGCTAAGCACCAAAATCCAGTGTGCTAAACACTAAAATCCAGTGTGCTAAACACCAAAATCCAGTGTGCTAAACACTAAAATCCAGTGTGCTAAACACCAAAATCCAGTGTGCTAAGCACCAAAATCCAGTGTGCTAAACACTAAAATCCAATGTGCTAAACACCAAAATCCAGTGTGCTAAACACTAAAATCCAGTGTGCTAAACACCGAAATCCAGTGTGCTAAACACTAAAATCCAGTCTGCTAAGCACCAAAATCCAGTGTGCTAAACACTAAAATCCAGTCTGCTAAGCACCAAAATCCAGTGTGCTAAACACTAAAATCCAATGTGCTAAACACCAAAATCCAGTGTGCTAAACACTAAAATCCAGTGTGCTAAACACCGAAATCCAGTGTGCTAAACACTAAAATCCAGTGTGCTAAACACCAAAATCCAGTGTGCTAAACACTAAAATCCAGTCTGCTAAGCACCAAAATCCAGTCTGCTAAACACTAAAATCCAATGTGCTAAACACCAAAATCCAGTGTGCTAAACACTAAAATCCAGTGTGCTAAACACCGAAATCCAGTGTGCTAAACACTAAAATCCAGTCTGCTAAGCACCAAAATCCAGTGTACTAAACACTAAAATCCAGTCTGCTAAGCACCAAGAACCAGTGTGCTAAACACCGAAATCCAGTGTGCTAAACACTAAAATCCAGTTTGCTAAGCACCAAAATCCAGTGTGCTAAACACTAAAATCCAGTGTGCTAAACACCAAAATCCAGTGTGCTAAACACTAAAATCCAGTGTGCTAAACACCAAAATCCAGTGTGCTAAACACTAAAATCCAGTGTGCTAAACACCGAAATCCAGTGTGCTAAACACTAAAATCCAGTCTGCTAAGCACCAAAATCCAGTGTGCTAAACACTAAAATCCAGTCTGCTAAGCACCAAGAACCAGTGTGCTAAACACCGAAATCCAGTGTGCTAAACACTAAAATCCAGTTTGCTAAGCACCAAAATCCAGTGTGCTAAACACTAAAATCCAGTGTGCTAAACACCAAAATCCAGTGTGCTAAACACTAAAATCCAGTGTGCTAAACACCAAAATCCAGTGTGCTAAACACTAAAATCCAGTGTGCTAAACACCGAAATCCAGTGTGCTAAACACTAAAATCCAGTCTGCTAAGCACCAAAATCCAGTGTGCTAAACACTAAAATCCAGTCTGCTAAGCACCAAGAACCAGTGTGCTAAACACCGAAATCCAGTGTGCTAAACACTAAAATCCAGTCTGCTAAGCACCAAAATCCAGTGTGCTAAACACTAAAATCCAGTGTGCTAAACACCAAAATCCAGTGTGCTAAACACTAAAATCCAGTGTGCTAAACACCAAAATCCAGTGTGCTAAGCACCAAAATCCAGTGTGCTAAACACTAAAATCCAATGTGCTAAACACCAAAATCCAGTGTGCTAAACACTAAAATCCAGTGTGCTAAACACCGAAATCCAGTGTGCTAAACACTAAAATCCAGTCTGCTAAGCACCAAAATCCAGTGTGCTAAACACTAAAATCCAGTCTGCTAAGCACCAAAATCCAGTGTGCTAAACACTAAAATCCAATGTGCTAAACACCAAAATCCAGTGTGCTAAACACTAAAATCCAGTGTGCTAAACACCGAAATCCAGTGTGCTAAACACTAAAATCCAGTGTGCTAAACACCAAAATCCAGTGTGCTAAACACTAAAATCCAGTCTGCTAAGCACCAAAATCCAGTCTGCTAAACACTAAAATCCAATGTGCTAAACACCAAAATCCAGTGTGCTAAACACTAAAATCCAGTGTGCTAAACACCGAAATCCAGTGTGCTAAACACTAAAATCCAGTCTGCTAAGCACCAAAATCCAGTGTGCTAAACACTAAAATCCAGTCTGCTAAGCACCAAGAACCAGTGTGCTAAACACCGAAATCCAGTGTGCTAAACACTAAAATCCAGTTTGCTAAGCACCAAAATCCAGTGTGCTAAACACTAAAATCCAGTGTGCTAAACACCAAAATCCAGTGTGCTAAACACTAAAATCCAGTGTGCTAAACACCAAAATCCAGTGTGCTAAGCACCAAAATCCAGTCTGCTAAGCACCAAAATCCAGTGTGCTAAACACTAAAATCCAGTCTGCTAAGCACCAAGAACCAGTGTGCTAAACACCGAAATCCAGTGTGCTAAACACTAAAATCCAGTCTGCTAAGCACCAAAATCCAGTGTGCTAAACACTAAAATCCAGTGTGCTAAACACCAAAATCCAGTGTGCTAAACACTAAAATCCAGTGTGCTAAACACCAAAATCCAGTGTGCTAAGCACCAAAATCCAGTGTGCTAAACACTAAAATCCAATGTGCTAAACACCAAAATCCAGTGTGCTAAACACTAAAATCCAGTGTGCTAAACACCGAAATCCAGTGTGCTAAACACTAAAATCCAGTCTGCTAAGCACCAAAATCCAGTGTGCTAAACACTAAAATCCAGTCTGCTAAGCACCAAAATCCAGTGTGCTAAACACTAAAATCCAATGTGCTAAACACCAAAATCCAGTGTGCTAAACACTAAAATCCAGTGTGCTAAACACCGAAATCCAGTGTGCTAAACACTAAAATCCAGTGTGCTAAACACCAAAATCCAGTGTGCTAAACACTAAAATCCAGTCTGCTAAGCACCAAAATCCAGTCTGCTAAACACTAAAATCCAATGTGCTAAACACCAAAATCCAGTGTGCTAAACACTAAAATCCAGTGTGCTAAACACCGAAATCCAGTGTGCTAAACACTAAAATCCAGTCTGCTAAGCACCAAAATCCAGTGTGCTAAACACTAAAATCCAGTCTGCTAAGCACCAAGAACCAGTGTGCTAAACACCGAAATCCAGTGTGCTAAACACTAAAATCCAGTTTGCTAAGCACCAAAATCCAGTGTGCTAAACACTAAAATCCAGTGTGCTAAACACCAAAATCCAGTGTGCTAAACACTAAAATCCAGTGTGCTAAACACCAAAATCCAGTGTGCTAAGCACCAAAATCCAGTGTGCTAAACACTAAAATCCAATTTGCTAAACACCAAAATCCAGTGTGCTAAACACTAAAATCCAGTGTGCTAAACACCGAAATCCAGTGTGCTAAACACTAAAATCCAGTCTGCTAAGCACCAAAATCCAGTGTGCTAAACACTAAAATCCAGTCTGCTAAGCACCAAAATCCAGTGTGCTAAACACTAAAATCCAATGTGCTAAACACCAAAATCCAGTGTGCTAAACACCAAAATCCAGTGTGCTAAACACTAAAATCCAGTGTGCTAAACACCGAAATCTAGTGTGCTAAACACTAAAATCCAGTCTGCTAAGCACCAAAATCCAGTGTGCTAACACTAAAATCCAGTGTGCTAAACACCAAAATCCAGTGTGCTAAACACCAAAATCCAGTGTGCTAAACACCAAAATCCAGTGTGCTAAACACTAAAATCCAGTGTGCTAAGCCCCAAAATCCGCAGGATATTCATGAAAAGGTTGGAATAGGCGATAATCATCACATCAGATAAATTCCCAGTACATCTGTGTCGCATTTTATGGACTGCAGTAAAGGTCGCTTGTGTGGCGAGGCCCCTCCTCTCTGTCTTTATCTAGACTGGGCCAGAGCTCTTTAACTGTCAGGGAGGAAACTTGTGTTACAAAAAGAAGTGTTAGGACTCTTGAAAAGTAAATAACTGACGGGACATTCCTAGTCATTGACTCACATAACGTTCACCCCTGAGCATCTTGGCGCTGTATAACAGATGTTTATTGTTACCCAACTCAATGGTACACATTTTATCGACCTCAGACGGGTGAAAGGCTGAGAGGACCCGCCGGGATTCGACCCTTTGACCATGAGGTCGAACACAAACCCCTAAGACACTAGTGACAACTGTTGGGCTCTCGTTGGTACTCACTGTCAGCGCTACGAAGTCTACAGTCACAACACTAGCACATTACGCACGAGTGACCCCATGAAAAACACGCTGGGAGACATCTTGGCGCTGACTCTCACAACCTAGAGGACAGACTGGCATTATCCAAGCCCGTATCATACCTATTACCTCTGCAGGATGAAAGGCTGAGTAGGCGTTCTTGGATACCGACCCAGCTGGGTTACCACAGCAGATAAAGGAATGCAGCCCTGCCCCGCACAGGGAGGAAGGTTCGGTGTAATAAAGTGCTGCACCGTCTATTTCCTCGCCCACAAAGTGTGCACTGGAGCCAGCGTGGAAAAGAAGAAGACGATGATTTTGAGAAAGAGAATATCGACCAATGCAGAGTTCATTCTGAGTGTAAGGACCAAGCAGACATTGAGCATTTAAAAGAGTTTCAGACAAAAATCAAATGTGCTGACAGGTTTACAGCACACGCCCTTGTCCTTTGTCTAAACAAAAAACACACACACACACACTCTCTCACTCTTATTGTTTTTAAGCCACGCCCTTAATTACATTGGCAACGCCCCTTTGAGAGACCCCCCGTTTTTTCATCCCCTGCACCATGGTCATTGCCTGCACCATCCATGGAACGTCTCCTTATGCAATATAACACAAAGTTGTGCAAAATGCTTTCAGAGCTACAACAAGGGAAAGTTTCCGCAGCAAAAAAACGTTTTGTGCTGGAACAGCAATGCTGTATCACAACTTTGCACTGCTTTGTGTCATTAAGCAACTCCCATTTCTGCACTGAACTCAAGACAACATTGTCAGGGACGCAGGTCTGCAGCAAAGACTGAAAATCCAGTCTTGCTCACTGAGTGTCTAGCATATATTGCAGTATTATACCTCTAATTGTACTTTGTTTTCTCTTGTAACCTGCACACTTGTCACTTTTTTCTCCTGTGCACTTTTTGCTACCTCATGTATTTTGTTTGCTCACAATTGTCACTTTTACCTCATGTAACTTAACATCTGCTTTTGTAATCTGTTCACGTGTAATGTTCTCCTCATGTATCAGTTCTGTTCCTTTTGTGAAGCGCACTGACGCCTTCGGGTAAAGTCCGTGCTATATAAAAACGCATAAATAAATACATAAAAATAAATAAACTGCAGCAGCGGCGTGATGCCATGAGCAGTGACGTCACAACCGGTTTGTGGGAAGGACATTTATGGATATTTTCAGGCAGCCGCAGCAGACCGGCCCAAATGTCCTCATCTCCTGAGCATGTTCAAACATTGCATAACAAATAAATATCCCTCCCTGCTGCCCAGGCCGCCTTGGTGCTGGACGCCGCGTGCCCACGGTACACGCAGTCCTGGCACCAATAGTGCAGCCTTGCACAATCGCTGGGTGCAGCACAGCTGTCAGAGGCTGCGAGGTGCAGCCAGTCACAGGGCATAACTTCCCTTCCAGTGCTGAGCTTTGGTTACAGAGCGCCAGGGCTTCAAGTGGGAAAAAAACTGGGGGTGCTCTAAAAGGGGCGTGGCAAAATTATTAAAGGGGTGTGGCCTAACCAAGTAGGGGCATGGTCTAAATCAAGATAACTAGCATTGTATGCTTAAGAAAATCATGAAGTCGAATCCAGTAAAGGATGATAATAAAGGCAAACAAGCATTGGAAATGCAATAGGTCTCGCATTAGAAAAGTGGGAGCTATTGGTATTGTAATTTTTTTTTTGTGTGTGTAGTTTTCCAAATAGCTACATTGATAGATTAGTCATTTACAATGCCAATAGTTTTAATTTTTTTGAATGTGACACCTATAGCATTTGGAATGCCACATGATTTGTATTGACGTGACTTTGATGGCAGCTTATGTTGTTATGCCACATTTCTAGAGAGCAGGAGAGTGCAGCAGGGGATAGAAGCACAGCCCTGCAAGCTGAGCGTCCTCCCATCGCACACCCATCTGTAGCTTGAGTGGTGTGAGGGTGAGGGGTGTGAGAGTGAGGAATGTGAGTGTGAGGGGTGTGAGCATGAGTGTTGTGAGTGTGAGGGAGTGTGAGTGTGAGGGGGTGTGAGTGTGTGTGATGGTGAAGTTGAGTGAGTGTTTGTGAGGCTGAGTGTATGTGACGGTGTGTGTTGGTGAGGGTGTGTGAGGGTGAGTGAGGGTGTTTGATGTTTAGTGAGGGTGTGTGACGGTGTGAGGCTGAGGGTGTGTGAGGGTGAGTTAGGGAGTGTGATTGTGTGTGAGTGGGTGAGTCTGAGAGTTAGGTGTTGTGATGTTGATTGAAAGTGAATGAGGCTGAGGGGATGATGGTAAGGGTGTGTGAGTGTGAGGCGTGTTTATTGTGACAAGTTGCAAGGCTGAGCATGGGTGAGTGTGTGGGAGGGTGTTTGATGGTGAGTGTGCGAGGTGTAGTGAGTGTGAGAGTGTTGTGATGGGTGTCAGGGGAGGGTGTGTGTGTGAATGTCATGTGTTTGAGGGTGAGGGGGTGTGTGTGTGAGTGTGAGGGTGAGTGAGGGGGTGTGAGGCTTCGGGTGTGTGACGGTGCGTGAGTGTGAGTGTGTGTGAGGGTGAGTGAGGGTGTGAGAGGTGTTGTTACACAGAGGGTGTGTGACGGTGTGTGAGGGTGAGGGTGTGTGAGGGTGAGTGTGAGTCATTGTGAGTGAGTGTGAGTGAGTGTGAGTGAGGGGGTGTGAGGGTGTTGTTGTGAGGGTGAGGGGAGTGAGCGTGTGTGAATGTGATGGGGTGTGAGGGTGAGGGGGTGTGAGTGTGTGTGAGGGTGAGGATGAGTGAGGTTGTTTGCGGCTGAGGGTGTGTGAGGTGTAGTGAGTGTGAGAGTGTTGTGATGGGTTTTAGGGGAGCGTGTGTGTGTGAGTGTAAGGTGTTTGAGGGTGAGGGGGTGTGTGTGTGAGTGTGAGGGTGAGTGAGGGGGTGTGAGGTTTTGGGTGTGTGACGGTGTGTGAGTGTGAGTGTGTGTGAGGGTGAGTGAGGGTGAGAGAGGTGTTGTTAGGCAGAGGGTGTGTGACGGTGTGTGAGCGTGAGGGTGTGTGAGGCTGAGTGTGAGTGATTGTAAGTGAGTGTGAGTGAGTGTGAGTGAGTGTGAGTGTGAGTGAGAGGGTGTGAGGGTTTTTGAGGGTGAGTGTGTGAGGTGTAGTGAGTGTGAGAGTGTTGTGAGGGGTGTGATGTTGTGATGGGAGTGAGGTTGTGTGAGGGTGATGGGATGTGAGGGTGAGGGGGTGTGAGTGTGTGTGAGGGTGAGCGAGGGAGTGTGAGTGGGTGTGAGTTGTTGAGGGTGAGAGTTAGGGTGTGTGAGGGTGATGGTGTGAGGGTGATTGAGGGTGTGTGAGGGTGAGGGGATGAGGGTAAGGCTGTGTGAGGCTGAGGGGTGTTGATGGTGAGAGAGTGTGAGGGGTGTGAGTGGGTGCGGCTGTCCGGTGTAGTGAGTGTGAGCTTGTTGTGAGGGGTGTTATTTTTTGAGGGGAGTGAGGGTGTGTGAGTGTGTGTGAGTGTGAGGGGGTGTGAGTGTGTGTGAGGGTGAGTGTGAGTGAGTGGGTGTGAGGCTGAAGGTGTGTGATGGTGTGTGAGGGTGATGTTGTGTCAGGGTGATTGAGGGTGTGTGAAGGAGTGTGAGAGTTTTGGTGTGTGAGGGTGATGTTATGAGTGTGTGTATGTTAATATTAATTATTTAATATGTGTCGTGTAAAAAAAAACGTGATAGATCTTCCCTTTGTAATTGTCCTGCCTTATGTGTATTTTTGTATGTAATAGAACTGTGTATGTTTTTTAATTACTGTGTGGTGTTATGTGTGTTTTAGGTATCTGTGGAGTCCCGTATTAATTTTATTATTTTAAAAATGGCCGACGCAATGCGTCCCCTTGACGTTCCCTACATTAGCGTTCTAGTTTATTTTTGTGTTGTGAGTGTTTACGTTTCCTTGACGTTTATTTCTAGCCAATCGGAGCGCGACGTTTTTGACGTTGCGTTCCGATTTGCTTACGTCAACGGTGGAATTCCCCAAAAGATCGAGAATGTTGGTGCGCGGAAGGCGTGTTCTTGTTCCTGTGCTGTTGCTGCATCGTTTGACAGGTAAGAATGTATTCCAAAGTTTTTTTTTTATGTAATGTAATGTAGTATCTATACTATCTTTAAGTTAACGACTAAATAGGAGTGTGTTTTTATAACTGTTGACAAATTTTTTTTTCGATCGTAATATTTGTAAATGTTTGTAATGTAATGTAAATTAAAGTCTTGTTTTCAATTGTCGATATGTAATGCATATGTTTTCTAAAACTGTAATGTAATGTATTTTTTGCTGGTGTTTGTTATTTGACGTACAAGAGCTGTTATTTGAACTTTGAAGTGCTATTTAGTTTATAATATATTTATGTATGTTGTGTTTGCATTGTTTTTTTCCTGTGATGCTGAAGTAGCCGGATTATATGTTATTGAGGTACTCGATGTATTAAAGGAAACTTTGTGTATTTGCTGAATTTATTTTCCCTAGCAATGTATTAAGAGGATGTACAGTGATGTAATGTGTGTATTTTATGCGTTTTGTGAAAGAATTGTTTTATTTTCCAATCCCTGTTTGCATATTTGTGTATTAATAGCTGCACCCTCCTTGCGTTGCTTTAAGTTTGCATTTTGGACTAGCTGCAAGTGTGTAATCCTCTTTTTACGTATAATTCAAATAGTTGCTTAACGATATTTATGTGTACAGTTGGAGGCTGGAGTTGTATTTGGAGTGTAGAGTTGTAGGGTTGTATTGTAGTTATAGGGTGTAGTTGGAGGCTGGACTTTGACGGTGTGAGTGTGAGGGTGAGTGCATGTGAGCCTTTTGGAGTTTGCCACAGTATGTGTAAATTTGTAGTACTGTATGCAGTCTATTTTCTTCCCCAAACGTGTTTTGTGTTTTTTAGCTTCGTATGTGTTAGATCAGAATGTGTATGTGAACTATCTTTGATGTATGCAACAGTGAGAATAAGGGTGTTGCTTTTAATTTATGGGCATAAGGGTAGACGTCTTAGGATGTTTTTGTATTTTCTGTACTTCCCTAATTTTTTGTGAATAGCTGCGTGGGCAAGGGGCGTTGGCTGTTGTGTTGTTGAGTAGTGCTCTTTTGATGTTGTTTGATGCTGTTTTGGTGTACGGTGTTCCTGTGGTTGTGCACTTAGCACCACCAAAACACTTCGTGCAACAGCAGCATCAGTCAGAGCAACACCAGAGTCTTGTGCTTTTGTGATGACGCATTTTGTTTGTGTTTTTGATTATTTCTGGCATTGTTTACTTGTTTATTTTCCCTTACTTTAGTAAGTGCTTTCTGTTGTGAATTGTTTTCCTTTAGCTCACTTTGTCCACTTAAAAATTGTTGTATTTTTTGCTGTGTATTCATATGTTTGTCTATTTTGTGTGCATTTATGATCTTTGTGAAAGAACTGTTTTATTTTACAATCCCTTTCTTCATTTTTGTGTATTAATTGCTGCACTGTCCTTGCGTTGCATTAAGTTTTAATGTTTTAATAGCTACAAGTGTGTAATCCGAATTTTACGTATTAAAATAAATGTTGCCTTACGTTATTTATGTGTGGATTTGGAGAGTAGAGTTGTAGTTGGAGTGTAGAGTTGTAGGGTGGTATTGTAGGTATAGGGTGTAGTTGGAGGGTGGACTTGGACTGTGTGAGTGTGAGGGTGAGTGGATGTGAGTCTTTGGGTGTTTGAGGGTGCGTGATGGTGTGTGAGAGTGATTGAGGGTGACTGTTTTAGTATGAGTGAGGGTGTGAGTGTTGTGAGTGTGTGTGTGAGGATGAGGGGGTGAGTGTAAATGTTGACTAACGTTATTTTTGTGTGGAGTTTGAGGGTGGAGTTGTAGTTGGAGTGTAGAGTTGTAGTGTGGTATTGTACTTTTATGGTGTAGTTGGAGTGTTGTCTTTGACGGTGTGAGGGTGAGTGGATGTGAGGGTCAGGGGGTGTGAGTGTGTGTGATGGTGTGTGAGGGTGAGTGAGGGTGACGATGTGAGTATGAGTGAGGGTTTGAGGGTTGTGAGGGTGGACTTGGACGGTGTGAGGGTGATTGGATGTGATTTTTAGGGGGTGTGAGGGTGTGTGATGTTGTGTGAGGGTGAGTGAGGGTGACGGTGTGAGTATGAGTGTGGGTGTGAGGATGATGGTGTGAGGGTGTGTGAAGGTGAGGGTAATGGGATGTGATAGTGTGTGATGATAGGTGTGGGTGAGTGAAGGTGATAGTTTGAGTGTGAGTGAGGCTGAGTGTTGTGAGGGTGTCAAGGTGAGTGAGGGTGTGCGAGTTTGAAGGTTGAGTGTGTGACTGTGGGTGAGGGTGAGTGTTTGTGAGGGTGAGGGGGTGTGAGGGGGTGGGAGGGTTTGGGAGTGTTGTTGAGTGATGGTGTGTGATGGTGAGTGGGTGAGGGTGATTGAGTGTGTGTGAGGGTGAGGCTGTTGAGGTTGTGTGTGAGGGTGTGTTGCTGAGTGATGGTGCGTGATGGAGGTTGTGGGAGTGTGATCGTATCACGCTGTAGAGGGATGTGGGGAAATAGTAGGGCAGCTGAATGGGGTGTTTTTTTTTCTTTTTCGTTTTGACACAAGTCTTTTGAAAGTAAAGCTAGCCATCCCTCCTGTGCCTCGAACTTGCTGTCATTTTTCTTTTTTGGGTGTGCGTGTAATTTAGTATGTGTTGTGTGTTGTGTGTGTGTCAAAATGCAACCCAAGGAGGCGTAATAGAGTGTGTGTGTGAAAGTCCCCTTGATCCGTGAATGTGTGTATGAAAACTTTGTTGTGGTGTGGCGAAGTGGTGTGAACGGAGTGTGTGTTGTAAGAAAGGATCCGTTGTTAAACGAGCAACATTTGTAGCGAGTCTGGATGTATACTGATCAGCAGTAAAGTATTGCCTGTGAGTTGTGTTTTCCTGTGTGTATGTGTGCAAGATGCAGAGTGGTTGCAAGCTGCAGAGTGGGTGCAAGCTGCCGAGTGGGTGCAAGCTGCAGAGTGGGTGAAAGCTGCAGAGTGGGTGCAAGGTGCAGAGTGGGTGCAAGCTGCAGAGTGGGTGCAAGGTGCAGAGTGGGTGCAAGGTGCAGAGTGGGTGCAAGGTGCAGAGTGGGTGCAAGCTGCAGAGTGGGTGCAAGGTGCAGAGTGGGTGCAAGGTGCAGAGTGGGTGCAAGCTGCAGAGTGGGTGCAAGGTGCAGAGTGGGTGCAAGGTGCAGAGTGGGTGCAAGGTGCAGAGTGGGTGCAAGATGCAGAGTGGTTGCAAGCTGCAGAGTGGGTGCAAGCTGCCGAGTGGGTGCAAGCTGCAGAGTGGGTGCAAGGTGCAGAGTGGGTGCAAGGTGCAGAGTGGGTGCAAGCTGCAGAGTGGGTGCAAGATGCAGAGTGGTTGCAAGCTGCAGAGTGGGTGCAAGCTGCCGAGTGGGTGCAAGCTGAAGAGTGGGTGCAAGCTGCAGAGTGGGTGCAAGCTGAAGAGTGGGTGCAAGCTGCAGAGTGGGTGCAAGCTGCAGAGTGGGTGGAAGCTGCAGAGTGGGTGCAAGCTTCAGAGTGGGTGCAAGCTGCAGAGTGGGTGCAAGCTGCAGAGTGGGTGCAAGCTGAAGAGTGGGTGCAAGCTGAAGAGTGGGTGCAAGGTGCAGAGTGGTTGCAAGCTGAAGAGTGGGTGCAAGCTGCAGAGTGGGTGCAAGCTGCAGAGTGGGTGCAAGGTGCAGAGTGGGTGCAAGCTGCAGAGTGGGTGCAAGCTGCAGAGTGGGTGCAAGCTGAAGAGTGGGTGCAAGCTGCAGAGTGGGTGCAAGCTGCAGAGTGGGTGCAAGCTGAAGAGTGGGTGCAAGCTGCCGAGTGGGTGCAAGCTGAAGAGTGGGTGCAAGCTGCCGAGTGGGTGCAAGCTGCCGAGTGGGTGCAAGCTGCAGAGTGGGTGCAAGCTGCAGAGTGGGTGCAAGCTGCAGAGTGGGTGCAAGCTGAAGAGTGGGTGCAAGCTGCAGAGTGGTTGCAAGCTGCAGAGTGGGTGCAAGCTGCAGAGTGGGTACAAGCTGAAGAGTGGGTGCAAGCTGCCGAGTGGGTGCAAGCTGCAGAGTGGGTGCAAGCTGCCGAGTGGGTGCAAGCTGCAGAGTGGGTGCAAGCTGAAGAGTGGGTGCAAGCTGAAGAGTGGGTGCAAGCTGCAGAGTGGGTGCAAGCTGAAGAGTGGGTGCAAGCTTCAGAGTGCGTGAAAGCTGAAGAGTGGGTGCAAGCTGCCGAGTGGGTACAAGCTGAAGAGTGGGTGCAAGCTGCCGAGTGGGTGCAAGCTGCAGAGTGGGTGCAAGCTGAAGAGTGGGTGCAAGCTGAAGAGTGGGTGCAAGCTGCAGAGTGGGTGCAAGCTGCAGAGTGGGTGCAAGCTGCAGAGTGGGTGCAAGCTTCAGAGTGCGTGAAAGCTGCAGAGTGGGTGCAAGCTGCAGAGTGGGTGCAAGCTGCAGAGTGGGTGCAAGCTGCAGAGTGGGTGCAAGCTGCAGAGTGGGTGCAAGGTGCAGAGTGGGTGCAAGGTGCAGAGTGCGTGAAAGCTGCAGAGGTGATAGATGCAGAGTGGGTGATAGATGCCGAGTGGGTGAGGAGGTACGCCTGGTGTATAGGGATGTCTGTTACTATGCATATGAATCCGAGATTGTGTGCCCGATTTGTGTCCCAAGTGTAATTAGAAGCTGTGGCCACTGTCTAGCAGGTTGGCAGTGTTAAGTAAGCATAAGCTGTGTTATCAATCCATAAGTTTTGCGTGTAATGTAGTATGTGTTGTGTGTTGTGTGTGCGTATAAATGTAACCCAAGGAGACGTAATAGAGGGTGTGTGTGAAAGTCCCCTTGATCCGGGTATGTGTGTATGAAAATTTTGTTGTGGTGTGGCGAAGTGGTGTGAACGGAGTGTGTGTTGTACGAAAGGATCCGTTGCTAAACGAGCACCATTTCTAGCGAGTCTGATAATGAACAATAAATTACAATGCCAATAGCCAGCGTTCAAATGCTGTTGAGCCCACCCAAATCAAAAACAATGGCAGCCCTCTATCTGTTTCGTGTGGGTTGATGGGGTGGGTGGCTGAGGGGGCTTTCAATGCGGCTTCCCTTTGCTGGCTCAGTTTGAAGCCCTGGTTTTAAGTATGAAGGCTCGGCACTCGATACAAAGTAAGTATCAGCAGAAAGGAACGGGCTGCAACTTGCAACCAGCATTTGAACGCTGCCGTTCACTCCTACACATGTACATGTTTTAGTACTCAATGCGAAGCTGTGAAATGCATGTTTAAAACGAGACACGTTCGTGATACTGCAGGGAGAGAGAGGGGAGGTGCTGGCGGATGGGGAGGGGGAGGAGAAATGCGAGGCAGGCTGTGTCCAGGGAGAGAGAGGGGAGGTGCTGGTGTCTGGTGAGGGGGAGGAGAATTGCGAGCGTGGCTGTGTCCGGGGAGAGAGAGGGGGAGGGGGAGGAGAATTGCGAGCCTGGCTGTGTCCGGGGAGAGAGAGGGGAGGTTCTGGCGGCTGGGGAACAGATGTCGAAGGCTGGCGAATTTTGTTTTAAAAATAGTGTGTTTCAGTGTGTGAGTTGTTCATGGTTAAGGGAGACGAGACAGAGGAGCTGGTGGCTGGGGAGGGGGATGAGAAATGGCAGCCTGTCTGTGGAGGAATGCGACCCTGTCTGTGTGCGGGGAGAGAGAGGGGAGGTGCTGGCGGCTGGGGGTGGGTGCGAGAGAGAGGGGAGGTGCTGGCGGATGGGGTTGGGGATTGCCGTGGGAGGGAGCCTTGAGGGGGAGGAGAATTGCGAGCCTGGCTGTGTCCGGGTAGAGAGAGGGGGAGGGGGAGGAGAATTGCGATCCTGGCTGTGTCCGGGGAGAGAGAGGGGAGGTTCTGGCGGCTGGGGGCTGGGGAACAGATGTCGAAGGCTGGCGAATTTTGTTTTAAAAATAGTGTGTTTCAGTGTGTGAGTTGTGCATGGTTAAGGGAGACGAGACAGAAGAGCTGGTGGCTGGGGAGGGGTATGAGAAATGGCAGCCTGTCTGTGGAGGAATGCGACCCTGTCTGTGTGCGGGGAGAGAGAGGGGAGGTGCTGGCGGCTGGGGGTGGGTGCGAGAGAGAGGGGAGGTGCTGGCGGATGGGGTTGGGGATTGCCGTGGGAGGGAGCCTTGTCGCTTTCATGTGCACGCGCTTTTAATGTCAATGCGCATGCGCATTGAGCTTGAATTTCACGGGCACTGCAAGGAATCGCCACGATTCCTTGCAAGTTGGTTAAAGTCTGTTTAAGCCCCCATAGTCTCGCAAGCTCAATGCGCATGCGCATTGACAGGCGAGACCTAAAAAGGGCACACAACACAGCTTGAGGGGCGGCAGTGGAGTCAATGCACACACAGCACATCCTGCTAGGTCCCCTCCTATGGGTGGGACCCAGGAAGGGGGTGGATACACCCCTTTCCTTTGATCCAGGCCGCGCTGGGACTGGGGCTGGTGTGCCCCAGAACCGGTTTGGCCGGATTATGCAAGGGGCAGCCTTGTGCTCCCCAGGCCGTGTCTGGGTCCCACCCATAGGAGGGGACCTAGCAGGATGTCCAGCCCACCAGATTCGAATAGGAGTGGGAGCAGTGCCAATGCAACTCAGATTATCCTGAAGAAACATAAGAAATGAAACTCTGGACCCTTCCACTTCCTACTCAACGTAGAAGACTGAAGAATCTCCCTTGTGGTCAAGGAGTGACCACCCTGTGCAAACAGGTACCATCCACCACCTCGACCCTTGCTTTGTTGCAGTTCCCGCTGGAACTCGAGTGACAGAGATCGACGAGATCAAGCTTGCCTGCCTTCCTCCAGCCCGATCCACAGTCCCTGCAGAGCTGAGACCCATGGAGGTGACCAGAAGCGTGGGGCACGCCATCTTGAAAAGGCCACGAGACGCTGACCGTGCAGCCCACGAGTAACCCTCGAAGCTGTACACCGGGGTTTGAGAAGCCCCCATCCTGAGCTACACTTGCACCAAAGCTACCCCCTCCACACTCGACGAATGCTGCATGGGGCCCTTCTGCTCGTGTTGGCTCAACGCGTTGGCCTGGTCACTTGCCAGCTGGCTTGTGGCCCCTGTGCCAATGAAAACCTTAAACCGACTTGCCTTTCTGGTTGCTCCAGATTTGCACCAGCTCCTATGAAAAGGAGCCCCCGCTCTGACCCTCCTGGTTGGAGTGAGAAGCAATCTCCCGGTTCCGCGTGGATTGCTTTTGCCAAGTGTTGTTTGCTGCAATCTTGAAGCCGACAGCGCTGACGGCGAGAGCCTGCGTGGGACAGATCGTGACCCGCTCCTGGACGTCGCAGATGCCCCAGAGCCCACGTGACAGCGGAGCGAAGCTCCTCGACAACCATCTGATTGCGCCCGACATTGCCTGGTTCCGTCCTGGTTCCACCCTGGTCACTGCTGAGTGACCCAGACTCTGTCCCCTCTGCTTTCAGATTCATCTCGACTTCGATCCACCCTTGGATCACACCAGACACTTCTGCTTCCCATCGCCTGCAGCATCTTTAGCTCCAAGCACCAAGAGCCTGCGTGTCAAAACCCGACGCCACTTCGACCCTGTGCACCCACTTCCTGTGGGTGAGGTAACATTGCAACGCCAGTGTGCCCACGTTGGTACACACCTCTAGGGTCTGTGTCTTAAGTTTTCTTCCTCTAGGTTCAGCGGAAGTATCTTTAAACTAACTTTGTGTAACTTTTATGCACCATTGACATTGCATTGGTGCAAGCCGCACTTTACGTGCTGCACCCGAATCCCGCGGGCTTTTCCCGACTTCAGCATTGCTAGTCCTGACTGCTCCCAGCGATTCCCTAGGCCCTAGGCCTAACCACTGTTCGATTTGTATCTCTTATACCACTTTTTTAATATATGGTTTGAGTGGCCACCCGCCCTCATCCATAATTGTGCTACTTTGTATGTTATACTGTGCTTTTGATTTAACGCTTGTGCCCCTTTGCTCATAAAGAGTACTGGGGATTAATTTAGAAATAAACACATATATTTTTATAATATATACTTGTGTGGTGTCCTTTCATTTGATATTACAGGATTGTATGTGGTAAAATAGCTCGCTTAACTCGACCTCTTAAGTTAAGCCTTTAAGGCTGCTTAGTCCATGCTACCCCTAGGATAGCTTGTCTAATAAGGTTGACTTACAACCAGACACCATAAGGGATTGTTTGGACTGATACAAGGTGGTTCCAGAATTGGAAACACCACATATCAGGCCAACTTTGATTTGATTTGAGTAAAATTTATATCGCGCAGACAATAACCCGAAGGCATCAAGGCGACTAACAAAGCATATCATTAACATAGGCATGACACCATTACAGATAAGCCTGCACAAAGAGATGCGTCTTCAGAGCACTTCTGAATGCCTGAAGAGTGGGTAGGGATCTTAGTTCCAGTGGAAGGGCATTCCACCACTTGGGCGCCAAGGTGGAAAAAGCCCTGCCACCCCATTTTGCTCTTCTGAAACGAGGGACTGACAGGAGAAGTCTACTAGAGGAACGCAAGTCCCTAGAGGGAGTATAGCGGGACAGGATAGATCCTACACCAGTGGAACTGTTTTTAGCAAGGGCCCTATAGGTCATACATAGGGTCTTGAAGTGGATACGGTCCTCAACAGGGAGCCAGTGTAACAGCTTTCTGGCCGCTGTAGCTGAGGCACGTTTGGGGAGATCCAGCACAAACCTGGCAGCAGCGTTCTGGACTACCTGCAAGCGCTGCAGTAGACTTTTATTCAGTCCCGTATACAGCGCATTGCAGTAGTCCAGCCGGGAACCAATGAGGGCAACTGCAAGCTGTTTTCTTGCCTGCAATGATAGATAGTGCCTTATCCTCTTCAGGATGTGGATGATGCCCCAGCAGGTAGAGATGGTTCTACTAACCTGTTTATCCAAGTTGAGGGCAGGATCAATCATGACCCCAAGATTTTTTGCAGAGGAGGTAGGGGTGGGGCAAACTCCTAATGAGTCGGGCCACCAGCGAGATGACCATACGTCATCTTTCCCTCCAAACACCATCACCTCCGTCTTCTCCCCATTCAGTTTTAATGAATTGTGAATCATCCATTGTCCGACTGCCTCCATACAGGATCTAAAATTGGAGGCAGTCGGGGCACCTGACTGGGAGAGAGAGACAAGGATCTGGGTGTCATCCGCATAGGATACTATCTCCATCCCATAAGATCTGATAAGCCTGGCAAGTGGGGTCACATAGATGTTGAATAGGGTCGGACTAAGAGCCGACCCCTGGGGAACCCCACATTGCACAGGCAGGGACGGAGATAGATACTCCCCCAACTTCACTCTTTGCACTCGATGACTGAGGAAAGAAGTGAGTAGATCTAAAGCTGAACCCTGAACCCCAACCTCCCTCAGCCGAGCTGTTAACACTGAGGGAGAGAGGGTATCAAAGGCCGCCGTCAGATCCAGAAGGATCAGGAGGGTGGTCTGGCCCCCATCAACACGCGTACGGATGTTATCCAACACTATGGTGAGGGCCGAATCGGTGCTATGTTCCCTCCTGAAACCATGTTGGGAAGAGTCAAGACAGCCCGAACTCTCTACAAATGCGGCAAGATGTTTATTAAGGTGTGCTTCCAGCATCTTCGCTGGAGCTGGGAGCAGAGATATGGGCTGAAAGTTTTTTAGAACCGCAGGATCCAGAGAGGCCTTTTTAAGTAAGGGTTTTACCACCGCGTTTTTCCATTGGGTGGGGAAAAGGCCATCCCTCATGGCTCTATTCATTATGTCAACCAGAGGGGGCAGGAGAGTATCCCTACACTGTTTGAGAATCCTGAGAGGGCATACATCCAGGGGTGAGCCAGATTTAGTTTTATTGAGGAGGCTATCCAGATCCTCTAGAGAAAGAGGGGGAAAAGAGTCTAAAGTTCCCAAAGGAAGTGTTTCAACTTCTCACAGATACTTTGTTTGAGAATGTACCTTATTGGTTAGAATTTTGCGCAATGGTTGTGTACTCGTATTGTGAATTTTGGCATAAAAGGGATGTCTTGCCTTACAAAATTGAACAGTTTCTTGAGTTGTACACCGTCTTGTATTGCTGAGATTACTGTTACTAGCTGCAGCTAATAAATTTGGTCTCTAACGCCACCCAGAAGTATTCTGTGTCTCTGTATACCAAGACAGGGGAATCCGAAGACTTTGGGCGTGCCCCTGGCGCTGCTGGGTTTAGATTAGAAACCCGGTTCTTCAACTGGCGCGACTTCAGCGGTACCGGTCCAAGCCTGAAGATCGTGAGGAGCTTCGTGAGGAAATACTGGAGGAGGGCCCCCACTTCATCGACCCCTGCATGTCGACTGTGGACCGAAGGTCTTTACTGCGAGGCTTCCCCTTTCTGACGGCTACGAAGGACTGCTGCCCTGACTGTCGCCCTGTCTTGGACCCGTTTGTGAAGATTTGTAAGGTGAGATGATAGACGGTCTTCTGGTGGTGTGACCGACATTTTGGTTAAGTACAAGTGGGTCGCTCCCACGACTTTGTTTTGGTTTCTTGGGTTTCTTTGATTTGATTGCTGCACCAATCAAAGCCGAGGGGCTCGTATATTTGCGAGTATATCGTGTTGATAACCCCTTGAAGTTTGAAGCTAGATTAGTGAGCTATAGGATGCCTGATCTTAGCAAATTTAGGAAATGGTTTCGTTGCAGTTGTAAAAGGGATTCCCGATTGGAGGATTCGTGTCCTATACCTCTGATTGGAACTCCAACTTATGAGCTCTTTTCGAAGCATGGCGTGGGTCCAATTACGTTTAATGAAGTATGGATCCGCTTTACTAGGAAAGATGGTGTCTTACGATGGCCCAAACATGGTAGTTTCGAATCAGAGGTTTTAGATAACCTAGAAGTTGCGCTATTTAAGAAGAAAGCCCGGCTGGCGATGTTTGACTCTTTCCGCCTCTGGCGTAAGGAAGCCAAACAGCGAGAAATTAAGCAAGCGAAGAAAGATAGGAAAAAGAAGAATATATCGATTAGGCAAGCTGCTAGGCAGTTCAAAGAAGATAAAGAAGATCGTGCGATTGAGGTGTCCGACAACATTGCATGGCCATTGATTAATGTTATCCGGCTTTGCCACCTCTTCTTTCGAATGCGACAAATGACCCTGAAAAGAATCATTTGATGTCACATTTGTTGAGATTACCACCCCCTTATGTGCAGAGTGCTACAGCACCTCCGCAACCCCCAGTTGTTCAACCCCCTGGTGTTGTTTAGCCGCCAGCTGCTATTCCACAGTTGGTTCTTCCTCCATTGGCACAGTCTTCTCTAGGGCCGCCAGCTTTGCTACCAGTCTTGCCTCAAACTCCTTTGCCTTCTTCTCCTGCGCCTTTGACTCCCTTTTCTACTGACCCTATGTCTTTGTCTCCTCAAAACACTTTGTCTCCTGTTCTTATGTCAACTTTTTCTCCTGCTCGGAAACGGATGTCTGAGACTATTGTTATATTTTTGTCTCCATTCTTTGGGTCACTGAATATGACCTCGGTTTCGGAATGTAAGCAGAGTCGTAGTCAGCTTCCTGGTCCCGAAGAGCAGACAGTGTTGGATCTCTTGGCTCGTAGATGGGTTTTGAATGCTTCTAGGTATGATTTACAAGCGGTTATGGATGTTTTCTTGCAGTGGGATCCGCCTAAGCAAAGGTATGTTTTTGATGTGATGTGTACTTTCCTTCGCGAAGAATGGGAAAATAATGAGCTGGGTCTGATTCCGCAGGAAGTGCTTGATATTCAGTCTGAATTTGCTAAAGGGGCGAGAGTGGGTCCCGATATTAAGGAAGCGGTAGAGACGCTTCTTGCGTTTAGGTGTAGACTTCCTTCTCAGTTGTTGTTTGAACCTGATCCTTCTGTAAGGAGAAAAGTGAAGCAGTATCCTATGAGAGAGGTTCCCCCTGTATGGAGAGAGGAATATGTGGCTAGTCTTAATCAGGGTATTCAAGGAGTACCGGCTCATTTTCAGCGGGTGTGGGTACATGTTCCTTGGAAGAGAGCAGAGGTCTTGGCTCTTAAACAGACTTTACCTGACCCCCGTAAGAATCCTGCTGGTTACTACAAGGAGTTGTCCCAGACAGTTGATGCGCGTGTTAATAAATTTAGCTGACATAGATATGTTGTTGGGTAATGTAGTTCCTCAACCTTTGTGGGCGAAGATCCGTCATGAGGATCATGCACAAGAGTTAGGAGATACATGGGTTAACATTGCTGCTGCAGATGGTCGACAGGTAGGAGGTGCCAAACCTGAGCCTTTAGTTGCAGAATTACCTGGTAGGATTATTAATCTAATGAAAACTTTGATGCCTCCTATGCGGGTGAATTGGGACAAGTTAGCAGCATGCAAACAGAAGAAAGATGAGAGTGTGTCTGATTTGTTCACTAGGTTTGAAGAAACATTTATTGATCACAGTGGTCAGGACATGAGTACTGAAGGTGGCCAACGATTGTTTGTGGATAAGTTTGTTTTTAATTTGCTCCCCGAACTTTGCTCCCCGAAAGTTGAAGGACTCTGAGAGTTCATGGGCTGTTTCTTCTTTGGCCCAGATATTGGCTACTGCACAATACTACGAGAATAGAGATAAAGAAGAGAAGGAGAAAACAGAAAAGAAGACTAAAGAATTGAAGACAAAGGTTCTTTTACAGCAGGCGTATCCGCCTCGCTCGAATCAGCATCAGCAACCTTCCCGGTTTCAGCAGCCCCCACAGTTCCAGAGATTGTTGCAGAAGCCTGAGTCTTTTCCTCCGCGACTTCCGCTAGGTCCTAATCAGTGTTCTTAATGTAGGGAAGAGGGTCACTTCAAGAATAGTTGTCCGGTTTTGCTACAACGTGCGAATGGTGTGTCTGGTCAGAGAGGCCGTGGTGGTTTTCAACAAGCATCTAGGGGTAGAGGACGTGGTACGTTTTCTCAGAATGAACGTTCCTTTCCCCCTCAGAATTCTATGAATTATGTTGATCAACAGAACGTTCAGTCTGTTCAGTCTGCTCAGTACTACACGGATGATTATTATGTTGAAGGTGAGAGTGCTGGCTTTAATGATAGCTAGGACAGCAATGGAAAAAGAGAGGGAGTAGTGTCAGTTCCAGTAGACCAGAGTGGACCTTATGTTGAAGTAATTACATCAGGTGTGTCAGAACCTTTTCTTTTGGATACTGGTGCGGCTAAGAGTTCTATCATGCACTCTAAACTCCCTGGCGCACCTTTGTCTGGCTTGACGAATGTCTCGGTAGGATTTTCTGGCACCCCAGTTCGTAATCCAGTTTCTAGTCCTTTGTCTCTTTCTATTGGTCCTTGGGAATTGGAAGCACCCCTTATTCTAACAACAGGTTGTGGTGAGAATCTGTTGGGTTTGGATTTGTTGGAAAGATTGTATGCGACATTACATTGTTCTCCTTCAGGAGTACATCTTACGTTGGGTAAGAGAGTGATCTCTCCGATGTATTTGTCTAAAGATCGGCTTCCACTGGAATTGCGTTCACTTCCTGATACTTTGTGGGCTACAGGTCCGAATGATGTTGGCCTCTTGCAGATTCCACCCTATGTTGTTACTCTCAAGTAAGCATGAGCGGATTTTGCGGATTGGCAATCCGCGAATTTTGCGGATTTGCGGATTCGCAATCCGCAAAATCCGCGAATTCCCGCGAATTTGCGGATTTTTTTTTTTTTGTGTTCGCCCGTGTTTCTGCCAGTTCGCGAGGGTTTTTACAATTTCGCAATTTGCGAACTTACCTGTCGGGTCGCAAGTTTTGCGAACTTGTTGTTTCTACGTGTCCAGCCTGTTTGGGACACTCTTCTTCATCACTGCCACTCTCTGTCACCACTGCCACTCTCTGACTACTCATGCCACCCTCTGGCCCACCCATGCCACCCTCTGTTTCATCACTACACCCTCTGGTTGTCCAGTGTACATTATTTTCGGCAAAGCAAAGCACACCTTCCCTGCCTCAAGTGACCTGAATTAATTTGGGGCTGATTAATGTGTCACAGAATATTTTTTTAGCTGGCACCTGCTTCCTTAGTGCGCCCTGATTAGTGATCTTTTGCACTTGCTAAGTGCTTTCATTGTTGCAAAATTAGTTACAACACCTGCCCTGCCCCAACTGACAATAATGAATTAGGGGCTGATTAATGGATTTTAACTTCCAGCCTGGCTCCTGCTTGTCTCCCTTAGCTGTAATTCAGGACCTTTGTGGCATATGTGTAACTATTCTGAGGTTCAGAGCAGGGTCACATAATAGTTTCAACTGGCAACTGAACTCTGGAGGGGCCCCTCAGGAAGCCCTACAGGAAATGGCTACTAATGATGTGCCTGAACTTTTGAACCTGGTAAGTAGTTACTTTCAGTTTTGCCAAGATCGTATTTCTGCAATTTCGCACTTATTCGCGGGGCGCGAACTCACGCTAACAGTGCGAGCAGTGCGAGCAAAATCCGCTGCTCGCGGATTTGCGGATTTTGCGGGAAATTCGCAAATCTCGCGGATTGCGGATTTCCCGAAAATCCGCAAAATCCGCGAGCGGAACGGATTTTCCGCCCACGCTTACTCTCAAGTCGAATGCTAAACTACCTCGCATTCCCCAATATAAGATCTCTAGTGATGGTGAGAGAGCTCTTTTAGCGATTATCTATGATTTGGTTGAGAAAGATGTGATTGAGGAAACAAGAGGTAATGTGTGTAACAGTCCTGTTCTGCCTGTCCTTAACCGTACTGACTCTTCTCAGCCACCTGTGTATTGGTTTGTGAGTGACCTTCAAGAGGTCAACAAAATTGTTGTGCCACAGTTTCCTGTTGTTCCGGACATTACTGCCTTATTGACTATGATCCCTGCTTCGGCTGCTTGGTTTTCTAGTATAGATCTGAAGAATGCTTTCTTTAGTATTCCGATTGCTGAAGAAAGTAGAGATATTTTTGGTTTCTCTTTAGGAGGTCGAAGCTTACGGTTTAAGCGCGCTCCTCAAGGTTATTGTGAGAGTCCCTCCATCTATAGTCAGGCTTTGAAAACTCAGCTTGATGCTTTTGTTTTGCCTTCTGGTGCGACCCTGATCCATTACGTGGATGATTTGTTGGTCGCTGCTGATGATGAAGAGATTTTAAAGCAGCTACGCTTTCTTTGTTGCGACATTTGTCTGACCTTCACCATAAAGTGTTGCCTTCGAAGTTGCAATATTGCCACCAAGAAGTGACCTACTTAGGTCATTTCTTGTTGAATGACGGAAGACGATTGACCCCAGAGCGTATTCAAGCGATTGCTCAGATGACTGTGCCATTCACACAAAGAGAGGTGCGTGCGTTTTTAGGTATCACCTCGTATTGCAGGCAGTGGATTTCGAATTTTTCCCTTTTGGCGAAACCTTTGTTGGCACTTACCCTTAAGGGTACACCGAAACCTATTCCTTGGTCTGACGAATGTCAGAAGAGTTTTTCTGAGTTGCGTGATGCATTGTGTTCTGCTCCGGTGTTGGGTACTCCCGACTACAGTAAGCCTTTCACACTCTATGTACACGAGAGAGAGGGTTGTGCGTTGTCAGTATTACAAGCAGCGCCCATGTGCGTATTTCTCGTCTACTTTAGTTCTGGTAGCTAGAGCATTGCCGAGTTGCTTGAGGGCTACAGCGGCAGCGGCTGTTTCTATCCGACAGTCTGCTGGTTTGGTATTGGATAATATGTTGATTGTGATGGTCCCACATGCAGTGGATACCTTATTGAATAAAACTAGGACTCAGCACCTTACTAGTGCACGTTTGTCAGGTTATGAGTTGACGTTTTTGGCTAGTCATGTGCACATAAAGCGGTGCAACACGTTGAATCCAGCTACATTGTTGCCGATTTCTGTAGAGGCAGATGCTCAGGAACAGCATGATTGTTTTCTTCGGACAGAGGAGGAAACAAAGGGTAGAATCGATTTGAAAGATACTCCTCTTGAGAAACCAGATGGTACCCTATGGGTAGATGGTTCATGCTTTAAACTCCCGAATGGCGATACGACTGCAACGTATGCGGTTACGACTTTGCACACGATTGTTGAAACTGCACGTATTGCACAGAATTCAGCTCAAGCAGCAGAGTTAATTGCACTGACGAGAGCGTGTGTATTGTCGAAAGGAAAGAGAGTGAATGTGTATACTGATAGCCAGTATGCATTTGGTGTTGCCCATAGCTTTGGACGTTTGTGGAGAGAAAGAGGTTTTATTATCTCTCATGGTATGAAAATTCAGCATGGGCAATTGGTGAATGAACTTCTTGAGTCACTTACTTTCTCGACACAAGTTGAGATTGTGAAATGCAGTGCACATAGGAAGGTTACGGATGATGTTGGTCGTGGTAATGCGTTTGCGGATGAAGTAGCGAGAGAAACGGCGAAAGATGTGACGAGTCGTATGTATGTTGCAGTCCCTGCTAGATGGGTTTTGGCAGGAGGAATGTGTGAAGACAGGATAGAAAGTGTGAAATCGATTCAGGCAGAAGCTACTGAGAAAGAATTGAATGTGTGGATAGAGACTACGGGAATGTTGGATTCAACTGGCTGTTGGGTTGAATTGTCAGAGCATCAGCGATGGTTGTTGCCTGATGCGTATGTGCTCCCAGTGGTTACAATGGCTCATGGATTGGCTCACATCAGTTCAAAAGGGATATGTAAGTTGTTGGCTCCGGTATGGCAGAATGCTGGAATTCCAAAATGTGCTGAGAATTTGGTTAAAAATTGCATGATTTGTTTGATGCATAATCCTGCCAAGGGAACCCCAACTCCAGCGGGTCATTTTGCTCCTCCAACGTATTTGAGGTGTTGCAGTTGGATTTTATTCACATGGAGAAATGCAACAACCTAAAGTATGTCCTTGTGGTTGTTTGTGCCTTTTCCCGATGGATAGAGGCCTACCCCCTAAAGGATAATACTGCTTTATCTACAGCTAAGGTTTTGCTCAAGGAATATTTCCCTAGATATGGTTTGCCGAGATGTGAAAAGTGAGCCCACATTACTATCGATGCCCGGGCTGCTGGCGCAAGTCGCCTCTCAGTTCCCATTCTGATTAGTTACCAAATAATGAGACGGGCGCTGGAAGCAGGAATCACAAGAACAGGATTTATTACTCATGAGGAGAGCCTGTCATTTCGGACACGAAACACAGTGTCTTTCGGGAGGTGCTCTAACAAGTTCTCTGAGACATCGCCTTTTATACCTTACAAAACGTTCCTTATTACAATAACGACATTGTGAAACAAGGAAAAAGACATCCCCGTAATCCTCGTGTCAATCCCACCCCACATATATCCACAATAGAGGCCCTTAACCTGCTGATAAGGGGAGGGGGTAATCATGCAGCTGAGTGTTCCGCCGATTCTTAGGATGTGTGCGCCTGATCGTACCCCAGGGGGTGAGGAGGCCAGGATCAATAGTGGATCCTTTGAAGAGGAGTGACTCCATACAATAAGGGGCAGTAAACAGTATCTCCCAGCTTGGGCGATGGCCTCGGACCTGTGTGGACAGTCAATCATGGAGGGAGGATTTACCAACAGAGGGGTCATTCATGAAAGGAAAGGCGGTGTTGGTCAGGCGCGGCCGTGACTCCCAAGGACAGAGTTGCACAGAGAGAGAGGTCTTATGACCCGTGCATGAGAGAGCGGGGGCAGTCAGGTACAGCTGGGGAGGGTTATGTCAGCTGAGGCGAAGGATACTTCTTCAAGAGGAAATGGGGGGGTTTTGCGTGGGTCAAGCAGGAGGGTTGCTTTTCAGGGCAGGGTCGCGCAGAGGGAGAGGGTTTCATGATCTATGCATGTGAGAGGGGGGGGGTGTTCGAATACGCGCAGGAGGGAAGCCAGGGATTTCACTGGGTGGGCAAAGAGGCCATGGTGCCTAAAATGGCTGTCAGGTACATGCGGGCACGGGCCTTTACTGGCGGAGTGATGCGGTTAACGTCTCACGATATTCGTGGTGCGTACAGGGAGGGGAATGGGAAAAGACAAATGAACGCCGCTTATGTACATTAATTTTTCTAATTTCCACAGTCGACGCTTTTTACATAAGAAAGTTCATTTCCTAATCGATGGGTGTACATATAAACATGTGGTTGATGAAGATTTGTCAATACTAGCAGATTGCATATAAACATGAGCAGTCGATGTGATTGGCAGAATGCAATACATAGAAATTTACATTTGTTGGGTTACTACAAGCCTAGAGTGCAGCATACTACACAGTATAAATGCTTCTGACTTTCTAAAAAAATGGCATCAATGCACAGCTCTAAAGGTGACCGACAAACATCTCGACCAAGTGGTTGAGGGAGGAATTCAGTCCAATACATGATATCTTCGTCACAGTGTCTTTTTAGCAGTGAGCCATCACTGGTAGGCTCTAGTCCGTATCCTTTCGTTGGCGCTGTTGAGCACCGGCGGTGGAGCTATAGGTCCAGCTCGGATCTATCCTTACGCGTTGCAGGGTGCGGTCAGTCCTCTGCTGTTAGACCACAGTCCTGTTTACTAATTAGTCCTTGTTAGGGGTGCCTTATGCTCGGCACCTGTATTTTTCTTTTCCTTTCGTGGTGATCAAAAGGTCATGTGGAGAGAAGGGAGTGTTGTTGAATATTCGAGGGAGGAGAGGGCGGAGTGGGGTCAAATCTTTTCCTGCACACATCAAGGGACCAAGGGAGCGAAGGAAAACGAGCAAGCAGGCCCATCAATCGGGCCCCAAAAGGGGGACGAAGACTTCAGGCACACGTGGGTTAGCAAAACAGAGGGCTTCAGGACAGCCCGTCATCCTTTTATTTTCCACGTCTGAGATTGCTGTCTCGTCCCGTATCTTGTTGCTCCGCGGCTTCACCTTTGGTCGAGATCACATGTGTCTCAAGATCTGCAGCCAGGCTGTGCGTCACGTCCGACCCTTCTCCTCCGGTGATCGTATATCTTTGAATAGGTACAAAACAAGTTTTAGAGAACTGGCAGAAGAAGACATTTACGCATTAGAATTCCTCCCCCAATCCTACGCACTTGGGTGATACGTTCATCGGTCACAGTCAGAGGTCTATTATCATGCAGTGTATATGTCGGCATTCCTACTGGGTTCAAGCCAAGTTTATTCATCGTCTATTCATGACACATATGGAGAGAAATCAGACTCCTATCAACTGCGCATTTCATCAAATCCAACATTTCGGAACCTCCAGCGGGGACTCGTCTTTCTAACCCGAGCCTTAACAATCTAACATTTCCCTTCAAAGCTTGCTAACCCTTTCAAACAGGGCGGGGGTGCTATCATCGAGAGAGAGGGGGGAGGTAAACAGACCTTCATCGAGGAGTGACAGTTAATCAAGGTCATCAGTAATACTTCGGGGGCAGTTGATATGGAGCAGGGGTCAATGGGAGAAGCGGGGACGCTTTGAACATTCGCGCTTGAGTACATAAGGGTGGGGCAACCCGGACATTGGGGATCAATCTGGGTATTTGGGGATTGTATTTCTAACGAACTGAAGAATAGGAAGCCATTGACATATAGTCCCCCTATAAAAGGCCAGATTGGGGGGTGTCAGTCGTCTTACCTGTCCTTTCTTTCTTAGCCAATTCAAGTTCATTCATTTTGCAGAAAGGGGAGGTAGTAATATGGCAAGTCACAATTGTTTTAGTTTCTGTCAATTTTGCTGAACACCTTTGCGTTAAAAAAAAAAGGACCCAATTAGACTGGTGCCGACGGGGCACAATCTTACCATATAAAAAAGGGAGAGGGAACAGGGGGACTCTCGCAGAGAGTGAGAGTCGTCCGCAACCTAAACGAGCCATTCGGTACACGTGTGACATGTAGAGAGAGAGAGAGACGTGTACGGTAATAGGTCATTTAGTGCGTTCACAACACAGAACAGTAGGGGTCAGGTAACACGGAAACACAAACAGAGGGAAGACATAAATCCCTACACTACACACACACAAACTCAAACAAGGGAAGACAGTACGTGTTTTACATAAAAAGAAAGACTCACGACAAAACATAGAACAGTTATTGGCCATAAAGATCTTTTTCTGCATGCTGCGCATCTTTTGTATCCTATTTATCTACGTGCTGAGTTCTTTTTACCTTGTTCCTCCCTTTCCTCTCGTTTGCTATCTTTGCGAATGTTCTCGGTTGCTAATACTTACACCTCGGTCAGTTGGTCAGGAATTAACCTGGTCGGGCTATTACCCACGGTTGGATCTTGATCCACTTTTTTTTGTTCTTCTTTTGGCAAGAAGTTCTCCAGGCTGAGGCAACAGGGGGCATTTAATCGGGAGAACAGTCGGACAGCTTGGCTATATCTATAAAAAGTGCGAGAAGGAAGTGGTACATTTTTGAACATCAACATCATTCCTATTCTTCCAGACGGGTGGTGCCTAGGTAAACCTTACCCCGGAACTTTCCTTGTCCTTTCCCTATCTAGTCATACATCATAGTTGCACTACCTGTCGTGCTGGTTCGAGTCATATTCTGTCATACAGTACTAACCCGTCAAGTTTCTATGTCAGTCCATCCTCCCAGTCGTTACGTTCTAAGGAGGAACAGTCATATCTACGTCTACGTCTTTCAAAGCTCGTTAGCATAAGTGCTATGCTCAGATCCCCTCCTTCCCCTTTCGTTGGTCGTTCGATCATCACTCCTCCATACTTCGACCGATGTTCCGACGTGACCTGCAGAAGGGAGGAGAAGAAGGGGGTGGGGGCAGCATTCAAAACACATCAATGCGCATAAATCCGAAAAAATGTTTTTACCTACCTCATACTCGACCTATCTCCACGGGGTTCATTCTCTACCATCTCGGCGTTTAAGCCCAGAGGGACCAGTAGTGCTACATAGATAATCATTGGTGTTCTGCGTATACGCATGGATCACTCGAGTGTGGTCTTTTAGATCATGCGCAAGGGTGGTGGCCAGGTGGCGTTTCTTCAGAATTGTTTAAGGGCATCTAAAAACGTTTTTCCTGCTACCTGTGGCATACAATGCAACAGCCTAAGTATTGGGCTTCTTAACCTCCGACCTTCATAAAGCTGCTTACATTTCGCTTATGTCGGAGACAGTAGCAACACATTTAAGACTCATTAATGCAATCACTACAGCTGTACTTGCTTTTTCAAAAACCTTTAATTTTATAATAAAGAGTGCGGCAAGTGCAATAAAATCGTATCGAAATTCATTGGGAGCAAGCATCATAAATGTCAAAAAGTCAAACTTTCAATGACCATGATGCGTTTAAAACTTAGTATCAATTCATCGTCCAAATGTTCAATCAGTACTCTATTTCATATAAATTCATGGCTTCCAACACATAATTAGTACCCACCCTATACCAGTTCATTGTCTCGACACATAATCAATATCCATCCTATATCACTTCGTTTTTCCTAACACATAATCAATATCCAACTTATATCACTTCACTGTTCAAACAACTACATACATATCTCAGAACATTAAGGCTTGAGCAATCAGGATACAACAAGGAGCTGAAAGTTTCATTTTGTATCGGCGCCATTTTGGGCGAGGTCAGGCAGGTCCCAGTATAGTCAGAATGCCTCCACTGACTCGTGGTTGGACCAGAACCTCTTTTGGTAGTTCAAAAAGTTTTTCGCGATGGAGTGACAGACTAGCGATATGAACCATCCGTCCAAAAAGTGGGGAGGGAGGCAACAATTTTTCCTACCGGGTCATTCTGGTGTTCCACCGGAACTGAACAAATCTGTATCTTTGCAGGATTTTAGTCATTTCCAAACTGAGGCTGGCGCCGGCAGGAGTGCGCCGACGTCTCGTGGCTCCATCGGAGGACGGGGGCGGGGGGCGCCTCGTGGAGAGGTCGGCCCCCCCCCGGCTCTTCTAGAATCTTCAAGGTTGAGGAGCACAGGGCGTGAGCCCGTCCCGGGCAAGAAAACCCGCTTTGTGATATGGACCCTCTTCAAGCAGGAGCGTTGGGGTGTCGCTGGAAGCCTCCACCTGGAGGGAGGTGGGGGAGGCTCGTTCGCGCCGCCTCCCTCTTCCAGTGACCCCGCGCCGTTCTTCGGCTCCAGCGCTTTGGTATGGCCGTGCCAGGCGACGAAGATATTTTATATATTGAATTGTATCTATTTTATGTTACCGTTATTTGGGCGTGGTGGGCAATGAGGCAGACATGTTTGGAGCAGGAATAGGCAGCGGAGCCTAGCTACCTCGTGGCTGTCTTGCCGTGAAGCTTTCGCCATTTTATATTTCTTATTACGAACTATTCTTAACGTTTCTTATTTTTAGTGAAGTCGAAAGCTCATCAGGGGGTTACTGACTTAGCCCGATTTCTTTTATTTTTCCTTCCCTTCCTTAGCGTGTTTCAAGCTAAAGTTTCTGTTAACAAGGTACGGTGATCACTTCATATTTTTATATGTCCTTTCATTAGGGGTACTCCTGGACGGACCAGATGAGTTACCTCCAATAAATGGTCCGGGGTGGAACTAGATTATCAATCAAGGGGAACACATGTTCCTTCATTAGGGTATCATCCTGGACGGACCAAATGATGTACCTCCAATTACTAGGGTAGCCTCCTGGACGGACCAGATAGCCTTCCTCCAATAAATGGCCAATGAGTGGGGAGCATATGTCCCTCCATTAGGGCAGCCTCCTGGGCGGACCAGGTGAGCTACCCCCAATAAATAGTCAATCAGTGGGGAGTGGGTAGGCCTGACGAATCATAAAGGGGCATAACCTACCCTTTACTACTTGCAAAGACTAGACAGAATATTTCTATTCCACGTTATTTGCAAACAGAAAATACCTCAAACGAACAATTCCTTGGACAACAATGTCCAGTCAATCAATCAATCAGTGGGGAGAAAAACAGGCATGACGGATTACAACGGGGACAAACGTCTGCATTACCTGCCCTTCGCTATCTGCAAAGGGAGACAGAATATTCCTATTCGTCTCTGTTTGTGGACAGGGAAGATCTCAAAGAGCAACAATCGATTATTAATCGATATCAAACAATCAGTGGGGAGAAAGGTAGGCATGACGGATTACAACGGGGACAAAGGTCTGCATTACCTACCCTTCTCTATCTGCAAAGAGAGACGAACGTTCCTATTCGCCGCTGTTTGCAAACAGAGAATGTCTCGTTCCCAAGAAGAGAACCAATATTTCAAGTAGCAACCAAAGCTAAATGAACCAATAAACAAACAATATCAGTATTTAAATACCGATTCCAATACAATCAATCAATCAATCAGATGGATAAAACCATCCTACCAATCAGGCGTAAAAACGCCCTACTTAATCTTACCCGGACCGGACCATATGGACAGTTCTTTGTCTTCCTCCTCCAGCGCCCGATCGTTCTCTTACTCTATGCAGCATTCCTGTGGGATTCCAGTCAGGACAATAGGTCGCTCGAGAGAGGTCCATTCAGAATCGGTGAAGTTCTTTCAATCGGCAGCCGGACGAGGGCCCTCTCAAGGCAGGTATACTGCAATCATTTAGATGTTCACCTCATCGTCTGGATCTCTCTTACTGGACCCTATGTCACTGATGGACCCCGCGTTGGGACGCCAATTGTGAAAAGTGAGCCCACATTACTATCGATGCCCGGGCTGCTGGCGCAAGTCGCCTCTCAGTTCCCATTCTGATTAGTTACCAAATAATGAGACGGGCGCTGGAAGCAGGAATCACAAGAACAGGATTTATTACTCATGAGGAGAGCCTGTCATTTCGGACACGAAACACAGTGTCTTTCGGGAGGTGCTCTAACAAGTTCTCTGAGACATCGCCTTTTATACCTTACAAAACGTTCCTTATTACAATAACGACATTGTGAAACAAGGAAAAAGACATCCCCGTAATCCTCGTGTCAATCCCACCCCACATATATCCACAATAGAGGCCCTTAACCTGCTGATAAGGGGAGGGGGTAATCATGCGGCTGAGTGTTCCGCCGATTCTTAGGATGTGTGCGCCTGATCGTACCCCAGGGGGTGAGGAGGCCAGGATCAATAGTGGATCCTTTGAAGAGGAGTGACTCCATACAATAAGGGGCAGTAAACAGTATCTCCCAGCTTGGGCGATGGCCTCGGACCTGTGTGGACAGTCAATCATGGAGGGAGGATTTACCAACAGAGGGGTCATTCATGAAAGGAAAGGCGGTGTTGGTCAGGCGCGGCCGTGACTCCCAAGGACAGAGTTGCACAGAGAGAGAGAGGTCTTATGACCCGTGCATGAGAGAGCGGGGGCAGTCAGGTACAGCTGGGGAGGGTTATGTCAGCTGAGGCGAAGGATACTTCTTCAAGAGGAAATGGGGGGGGGGGGTTTGTTGGTCAAGCAGGAGGGTTGCTTTTCAGGGCAGGGTCGCGCAGAGGGAGAGGGTTTCATGATCTATGCATGTGAGAGGGGGGAAGGGGGTGTTCGAATACGCGCAGGAGGGAAGCCAGGGATTTCACTGGGTGGGCAAAGAGGCCATTGTGCCTAAAATGGCTGTCAGGTACATGCGGGCACGGGCCTTTACTGGCGGAGTGATGCGGTTAACGTCTCACGATATTCGTGGTGCGTACAGGGAGGGGAATGGGAAAAGACAAATGAACGCCGCTTATGTACATTAATTTTTCTAATTTCCACAGAGAATGGTATGGAGTGACAATGGAAGTGAATTTGTGGGTCAGATTATGAAGAAAGTGTGTGCGGGTTTGGGAATCAAACAGAAATTTCAGGCTGCGAATCACCCCCAGTCAGCTGGTTTGGTCGAATGCTACAATGGCACTCTTAAGCTTAAATTGGCCAAGATACAAGCGAGCACTGGTCTTACATGGCCCGATGCTTTGCCGTTGGCACTTTTGTCAACAAGGACGACAGCACATTCTCGTAGGGGACTTAGCCCATACGAGATTGTTTTTGGTCACCCAGCAAATGTTTGGAGTGTGCCGAGGCCGAATGAGTACAGTGACATCGAGTATCCTATGTTGGTTGATTACTTACATGACTTGACTGCTAAATTGCGTATTCTTCACCAACAGGTGCACAATACCTTACCTTCAGCTTCTGTGGATCCAGGTCATTCAATACATCCTGGTGACTGGATCTTAGTGAGGAATTTCCAGAGAACAAAGAATCTGGAACCAAGATGGGTAGGACCATTTCAGGTCCTACTCGCAACAAGGACTGCCGTTAAAGTATTTGGCAAAAAGAACTGGGTGCATGCCACCCATTGCAAAAGGATTCCTTTGCCCTTACCATATGACCAATGGGTGAGGGAAGGAATTGCAGATTCAGAAACTGAAAAGGTCCCCAACTTTGTGCCTTTTAGTGATACATGTTTGACATGGACTCAGTCGGAACGTGCGGATGACGAAGTTCTACAAGAGAACTGATAAGTGGAGAAGTGTGGCTCACTGGTTAGAGGAGGCAGACCTGGAAGCAGAGGTCAGCCCGGGACCAGGGTTCAATTTCCGGCTCGGCGGGGTCATGAGTCCTAAAATGTCCATGGACTCAACAATTCTCGCTCCGGTGCCTACTCGACTCACGGGTTCACACTCTGCGACTCTGGGCAATAACTTGCTTAATCTCCACAACGGCCCCTCGCGGCGGGATGCCTGGCTTTCACCTTGCGGATACCCTGCTGGGGTTATCTCACAGGGAAATACCAGGACGGGTTCCCTAAGCAAGTGCTTAGAAACCGCTTGGTGATTTGCGCTATATAAATTCCTGTACATTTACATTTACATTTACAAGAAGCTGTGCCTCATCAACTGAAGCTTGATACCACCCAACTAGAGTTGCTTTTCAAGGATCAGACGGTGTCTGGTAAAGAACGCTACAATCTGAGATCTAAAATGGACAAATAAAAGTTGAGCTTTTTGGGAACTATACACTTTCAGACAAGAAACTTTTTTGTTCTATTTTTCTGTTTGAGCTACCATTTGAGCTCAGCTGTAGTGGTGGCGGTATAAAGACTTAAGGTTGTGAGCCGTGTGGACACAAGGTCAGCGGTTCTGGTTTGTTCTAGGACGTTCCCTGGACTTACAGATGCACACTTGAGTGAAAAGGAACAACTGCCACGAACAGCACGGTTAGAGGATGGAGTTTTTTGTAACTGAGAGAGTTATTGATAAAATGAATTTTAAAATGAGATTATGTACATTGATGCGTAGCAAATGTTTTATAATATTGTGTTCTTTTATGTTTTTATTTATCACATTAGAATTCTGCACCCACTTCCCAACCTATGCTTTCTTTTTCTACTGTTTCTTCGCACCAATTTTACACGTTGCCTGAACATGAATAGATAAGGAGATCGGAATTTGTTAACAATTCTTTTATACAGCTGTTGCATCAGCATCAGTTGGTAGTGAATACCACTAATTGCTGGGTTTGTGGTCTTATGCCTCATACGACAGATACAGGTATGCCTTATTTGGTTTCGCCTTTTTCTTTCAATGGGTCTGTATGGGCTTTTCAGACTATGTTTATCTATGCGAATGAGGTATATCCTTTACGTTCCATGAAAGACAATCCGAGAAATAGTGCCTTGATAAAGGGAATAGTATATATGATCGGAGATATTGATGCATATAATGCTATCCCTAAGGATGAGGTACGGGTTACGTTGGTTGGAACGTGACTGGGTATAGATAGTACTAGTCTGACAGAGAAGGAGAGGTGAAAAAGGTCTCCCCCGATTTGGATTGTACCACATCAAAGCCACTTTTGTTTACAAGGTAGTGGTCGAAATCCGAGAGCTCAGTTAGGTAAGAGTGTGTGTGCTCACACCTATGTTTATTCATCTCAGACTTCTCCGTTCGTGCCAGCTAAAGGCACGTATTTTGTTTGTCATGACAGAGCCTACACATGGTTGCCACCTGATTTTTCAGGAACTTGTTATGTGGCATTTTTGCTTCCCCCTACACATACTG
This sequence comes from Lissotriton vulgaris, assembly GCF_964263255.1. Lineage (NCBI taxonomy): Eukaryota > Metazoa > Chordata > Amphibia > Caudata > Salamandridae > Lissotriton > Lissotriton vulgaris. Next base: position 798,135 of record NW_028242302.1, read on the forward strand.
CTACTCTGGACTATCATAGGACAAGATATGGTAGAGGTGTCTTCGATCAGGAAGATACCGCAGCACAGGAAGTAGGAGACTTTTTCAAGGGTTTCCTATCGTTTTGGGGTCCTATGGCCAATAGCAGGAAAATACGACACCTTACGAGAGTGGTTGAGGACACTATCAATGAGACTGCAGGTGCCCTTAGTAATGTCACCGCTGAGCTTCAAGCGGATCGTCTTATGACCTTACAAAACCGTATGGTTTTAGACATTATACTTGCAGATAGAGGAGGAGTATGCAAAATGATCCAATCTAGTTGCTGTGTTTTCATACCAGATAATGCCCCTACGGTATACCAGGCCATTTCTAGACTGCATAAGGTTTCCAAGTCTATTCACGTGGATGAAGGAGACTGGTCATTGACTGGATGGTTTTGGGGACTACTGTCCAAATGGGGATGGAAGATACTGATATTCTTTGGTATGGTTTTAGCTATTCTCTTCTCTTGCTGTCTTTGCATTCAGTGTGCTCCCGCCGTTTGTAGTCTTTGTGTTACCTTGTGTGTGAGAAGACCTGTTTCGAGAAAAGTAGAGAATAGTAGGATGATGCTCCAGCAACATCTTGATGATCTGATGAATATTGATATAGACCTAGATTCAGATTGACGTGAGTTTGGGTTATTGCCTACATAATGGCAAAAGGAGGGACTGAGGTTCTGTGAAATCCTATCTGGTCTCGTGAGGTCATGGTTCCGTCACGATTTTGGTGATGTTGTACCGTATTTAGTGAGTGCGGCTAATATGGAGTGAATTTTTCACGTTAACTAGCGAGTTCATTACGTACTCAGAGACTTTGTTTTTGAACATGGGTTCCATTTTGTTTGTGACTCCATTTTGTGTTGCCATCACGTAGGCCCATGGGCCCGTGGAGGTAACCGAACGAACGGAGTTGCATGAGCTTCGCTGTTCATACACTTATTAACTAGGCCTTTTCTTGACTTTAAGGCACATTGTAAGAAACTGGCCCCTTCATCTGAAACTGACCTCGCTAAGCCAATTTCCTTGGTTGATTGTTGTCTAAGATTGCGAACCAAGGTTCAGGACATCGTTAACTTTTAGGTTCCTTACACATGCTTTATCTTGCTCGTTATCTGTCATTGTTTCCTTTCCTATGCTCTTTCATTACATGCATTGTGCATTCAATTATGGGTTTGTCCGGCTTGTGGAGATTGGATTTGGGACATTCCTAATAATTAACTTGTGGGTTGGGGCAATGTAAACTGAGAGTTTTTGCTATGTGAAACTTTGTTTGAGAATGCACCTTATTGGTTAGAATTTTGCGCAATGGGTGTGTACTCGTATTGTGAATTTTGGCAAAAAAAGGGATGTCTTGCCTTACAAAATTGAACAGTTTCTTGAGTTGTACACCGTGTTGTATTGCTGAGATTACTGTTACTAGCTACAGCTAATAAATTTGGTCTCTGACGCCACCCAGAAGTATTCTGTGTCTCTGTATTCCAAGACTGGGGAATACGAAGACTTTGGGCGTGCCCCTGGCGCCGCTGGGTTTAGAAATCCGGTTCTTCAGGACCACACGTCACTTCCCCTCCAGGGCTGAGCTTTGGCTCGAGAGCGCCCCCAAAGGATCACACATCACTTCCCCTCCATGGTCGAGCTTTGGTTAGAGAGCGCCCTCGGAGGATCACACGTCACTTCCCCTCCAGGGACAAGCTTTGGCTAGAGAGTGCCCTGGGAGGATCACACGTCACTTCCACTCCAGGGCTGAGCTTTGGCTAGAGAGCGCCCTGGGAGGATCACATGTCACTTCCCCTCCAGGGCCGAGCTTTGGCTCGAGAGCGCCCCCGAAGGATCACACATCACTTCCCCTATAGGGCTGAGCATCGGCTAGAGAGTGCCCTCGGAGGATCACGCTTCACTTGCCCTTCAGGGCTGAGCTTTGGTTAGAGAGCGCCTTCGGAGGATCACACGTCACTTCCCCTCCAGGGCAGAGCTTTGGCTCGAGAGCGCCCCCGAAGGATCACACATCACTTCCCCTCCAGGGCTCAGCTTTGGTTAGAGAGCGCCCTTGGAGGATCACACATCACTTCCCCTCCAGGGCGGACCTTAGGCTCGAGTCGCCCGCGAAGGATCACACATCACTTCCCCTCCAGGGCTGAACTTCGGCTAGAGAGCGCCCTCGGAGGATCACGTGTCACTTCCCCTACAGGGCTAAGCTTTGGCTAGAGAGCGCCCGGGGAGGATCATGTGTCACTTCCCCTCCAGGGCTAAGCTTTGGCTAGAGAGCGCCCTCGGAGGATCATGCGTCACTTCCCCTCCAGGGCTGAGCTTTGGCTAGAGAGCGCCCTGGGAGGATCACGTTCACGTGTCACTTCCCCTCCAGGGCTGAGCTTCGGCTAAATAGCGCCCTGGGAGGATCACGCGTCACTTCCCCTCCAGGGCTGAGCTTCGGCTAGAGAGCGCCCTCGGAGGATCACGTATCACGCAAGCCTGCCAAGTATCATGCATCAGGTGTGACTCTAGTGCATTTCATTGTGGTGTTCCTCATCACTGCACTGAAATGCATTGTCACGCATTTTAATGCCAGCGTCTCTCTGCTGTACCAGCACTGATTAACTGGCCATGCCAGGCTTCTTAGCCCGCGTGCCGGCTTGTCACACCTGCGCCGGCTCTGCTGCTCCCCGTAGACTTGCCGGCCCAAGTGCTGCCACCAGCACAGGCTCAGTCAGCATACAGGTAATGATCTACAGTAGTGCTTTGCAACAATGTATCAGCCCTGCTCATGCTGTACCGAGGCAGTCCTGTGCCCAATACCGAGACAGTCGGGCGGGGCCTGCCCTGAGCAGTGGTTGCGTACTGGCTGTGGAGCCGTGAGGTGGATTTGACTTCACGTCCTGGTGGTCCTAGAAGGAAGTGAGGTCGGATCAGAAGCGGGCCTCGACTGGAGGCTGCTGCGCATGGGTGGGCAGTGTCCTCTCAACGGAATGAATAACTCAGTGCGCGCTGCTTCCGGCATTGGAAGGCAGCATCATTCACCCTTGGCCATGGCACCGCCTGTCCTTTCCTTATCCTCGTCGTCGGTGGCAACTATGACTGTTAGTACTCCTGCAACTCCTATTGCTTCGATGTCTCTTTCACCAGATCTTACACCTGCGACACAGCAACGTAAGTACCTGCTACTTCTGTGCTACTCCCAGTTTGTTCTTTCATCCCCGACATTACTGAGTAGTGGGACACCAGCATGTGGACTCGTGGATAGAGACTGGATGAAATTTAAGGAACGTATGGGACAGACGTTAGTGCGTCTGATGTGGGAGATGATGAAAAGAGGGTAGTAGCTAATTAGGCGGCCCAGTGGGCTCAAAATCCTATTTAGGGTGTGGAATACGTGTGAAACGTGATGAGAGATTATGAACCTTATGTAGAGCAGCATGCCCTTAAGCATATGTCTGTCACTCTGATTGGTCTCTGGGAGCAGTGTTTCAAAGATGCAGCACCACAGATTTTATATGATATTAAAGATCATGTGTATGTCACTAATAGGGGCCTGATCAGGGTTTTGGCAGTATTACGACATTGATTGCTTACCGGGGTAGTCTACTTGAGAGGAGCTCCACCCCGGTATCTCAGTTTCCAATGTGGGAGGTTCAACCTAATTATCACCCTGAAATACCAGAGCTGAGGGTTTAGCATAATGTTGTTACTAGACCAGGGGCAGCGGCCCGATTCCAAGAACAATGGGTCTATACTCCATGGAAAAGAAGTGAAGTATTGTCTCTTAAAACACACTTACCCGATCCTAGAAAAAATCCTACGGCATGTTATAAAGAATTGACTGAAGCTGCTTCTGCAACAGTCATAACACTTTCGGATATTGAAATGTTCTTTGGTTTACCGGTTCTGGTTGATATTTGGAGACAAGTGCACACACAGGATCATGTTACGGAATTGGGTGGTAGATGGGATCAAATAAACGCATGGGATCAGGACAGGAAGACAGGTGATAAGCCTGGGGCAGAGATACTTGCTTTGCCAGGTCGCATTATGGTTTAAATCTCTTTATTAGCATTTCAAACTTAACATGGGGAACAGGACCTCCTGCTCCTTCAATACAGATTCTCAGGTCAGCGAATATAATCTTACCAAGTAATTGCTAGGAGCTGGTCAACAAGACAGTCCACATACAACATAGAAAGGTAAACAACCCCTCCCTGTCCACAAATCATAATAATAACGAAAAATATAAGGGAAAAAATAATTTAGTGTGGTTTGGGTGTCCGTGGGTGCTTGGAGACGCGCTGCTCAGGGATTTGCGTGTCCGCCAAGCGGAGGAGTTGTAGGTACGTGGGGCAGCTCAGTTCCTGAAATTACCCAGTAAGCAAGGTCAAAAAGGGTCGCCAAAACTCCGGAAACTCCTCTCCTCTTCCCGCCAGGGTGAGAGATAGCTTCTCCATGTCTAGCACCATCTACAATCTATGCATCCAACCCGAATGAGGGGGGGCCAGGGGTGATCAGCAATGTGCTAATATGTTCTGAGTGGCCGCCCCTAGGGCGATGGCAATGAGGCGGCCCTGCCTAGATTTCAGGGGGTACATTAGTGGATTGGGCAGCCCTAAAAGTATGTAGGCCGGGAAGCGAGAGAGCTGGGTATCTAGATGGGAGTCAATGTCATCAAAGATTGTGGCCCAATACGAATGAAGCCCATCACAGCTCCAGAGTAGGTGCTCTAGTGTGCCTAGTTCCCCACACCCCCTTCAGCATCAGTCACTAATGCGTGGATCGAATCGGTGGAGGCGCTCCGGTGTATGGTACCAATAGGTGGCGATTTTGGTCAATGTTTCGGTGAGGCCTGCATGATAGGCTGAGTGTCGGGCCCTATAATATATGCCACTCCATTCTTTATGAGGGAGAGCTCTCCCTAGCTCCCTCTCCCACCGGGCCCTGCCAGCGTTATAGGTGTAAGTGGTCGCCGCAAGGATATGTTTATATAGGTCGGAGGAGCGGGTAACCAGCCACTTCTCATAAGGGGTGAGGTAACGTTGCGCTCTGGGTCTAACTTGGGGCTGAAGTGCCCAGTGCCTAACTTGGAGATAGGGCATCCTGTCCACCTCAGAAATGCCATATTCCTCTCTCGTTTGCGGGAATGGGAGGAGGCCTTTGAGGTTAAGAAGGTGCCCCAGGGACCGGCAAGAAGAGAGCCGCCAGTCCGCGAATGCTTTAGGGTCCAATCCTGGGGTGAAATCAGGATTGTTAAACAGCAGGGTCAATGGGGAAGGAAAGGACGTCAACTCGTGTTTGGTGGCAGTGCGATCCCAGGCTTCCAGGATAGTGCCTGTGATGTAAGACGCATACAGGTTGGGCGACCGGTGATGTTTCGAGAGGAAGGGGATTCCCTGTAAAGGCATACCCGCTGCTGCCTGGTCCTGAAACAGCCAGTGCTTTTCAGACTCCAAGCGGTTCCACTCCACCAGGTAGCCGGTTGCCGAATCATTAATGGAGATGCACCGCCAGTAAGAAGAAGGTCGTTTCAAGTAAGCCGTTTGGTTTAAATATAACAGCACGTGCATTCCAACTAAAACCCACAGGTAATTAAAACTAGCCTTTTCCAAACAGACGGTGTAAACTTCAGGAAACACAGCTCAGCAAATTCGGGCTGCAGCACAAGCTATTTTCCAAGTAAGTGGTGGATAATACATTCTCGAATCGACAAAAAATGCCTTCCGTTCTGTAAACAGGGACAAACAGTGTCTCCTTTCACTAACACAGGTTAGAAAAGTTCTTTCCCCGAACCCAGAAGACATCGCAGCGCTGGAACAAAAAGGTATTCCTATGTTCTCTAAAGCGCCATGTTCACTTTAAACAAACAGGAGTAGGCACTAAAAGAAGTTTATTTTTTATTTTTAACACCATTAGGTACCCAGGTTGCCCTGAGGAAAAACCCATAAACTTAGGACCGGGTTTGGAAACGCGTCGGCCTTCCCAAAGGATTCATCCCTTTCTTTCACCAAAGGCAAAAAATACCAGTCCCAGGCTGTTGGACATAATTTGATTTAAAAAAGCCTATGGTGAATTCAGTCCCAAACAGCTAAAGAAATAGGCATACAGGACTGATACAACTGTTTCTGGCGTACCTCACCAATTTGATGTTCTTATATTGTAAAAGAAATTTGCATTTAATTTAGTTGTATGTAATATTTTGCATATTATGTTTATAATGTTTTCACTAAATGTGTATAATTTTTGTTAAGGTTTTGTTCAAACCTCGTACTACTATAAAATGTTGCAAAATAAGGTAAACATGTGAAAATACACAGGAGCTCTCTAATCAAGTTGAAGCTTCATGATTGCTGAAAAATAAAAAACAGCATTTAAATTCGAGACCAGGCACCCTTGTCTTTTCCAAAGTGTATAATGTCCAGCCTGGCCCCGTAGGACAAAACCCCTGTCTTGACATACTCCACCTGGTAGCGGCACTGCGCCGCGTAGAAGTAAAGTTGTAGGTCAGGTACCCCAACTTCACCGTGCTTCGGGGGGAGGACTGCAATTGCCTGCTTGAAGCGCGGTTTGTGACCCTGCCAAATAAAGCGTGCCAAATCGGACTGGGTCTGTTGGATCCAGCCCGCTGGCGGGCATAAGGGAAGGGTCTGGAACAAGTAAAGAATCTGGGGAAGGAGTGACATTTTAATAGCCGAGATCCTCCCCAACCAGGAGAGGGAATGGTGCTTCCATCTTCGTAGTTCCCCGCGGATTTGCGTGCGAAGCTTGATATAATTCGCAGTGACGGAAGCAGGGATAGTGGGGCCCAGGAGCACTCCCAGATATGGAACCCTGGTGTCGGACCACTGAATAGGGTGCTCCTCCTGGATGTAGGCAAGAGTCGTGTCAGACATGGAGATGTTGAGGGTGATTGATTTATCAGCATTAATCCTGAACCCAGATGCTTGTGCGAAGCAATGCAGTTCAATAAAGAGGGCTCGAAGAGACTGGACGTGGTCAATGAGGGAAAGCAAAATATCATCTGCTTATAATCTAATCTTATGAATATCCTTCCCGAATTTAATCCCCGCAATAAGAGCGTGGTGTCTGATTCTCTGGACTAACGGTTCCATGTAAAGTGCGAATAAAATGGGTGAGAGAGGGCACCCCTGTCGGGTACCCCTACCGATACGGGGACGGGAGGACGTTTGACAGTTGACTCGCACCCTGGCATTAGGTGAGAGGTAACAAACACAATGCCCATGCACACTCAAAAAATAACATATAATAGGGTAATCTTGGTAGACAGTATTTGAAGAAACAAAAGCTAGTAAACAACACAAGTAAATGGTATGTAACACGTAGAATCCAACATAGGTGTTGTGTCTTTTATTGTTCTGTTTGGGAAAGACCAGCCGACACGTGTTTCGTCGCGTATGGCACAGTCTGCCTGCGACTCTTCAGGGCTGTACCGAAACAGGTATAACTTGAGAGGTCGCTCTATCGGTGATACTTCCGACCCGATAGGGCTCAGGACCAGTAGAAACGGACGTAACGTCCGGGTATGAAGACTCTCAAGCGGAAATCAAGTAGGTATTTAACTCAAATTCTCCGAAAGGACGTAGTAATCTGATTTAATAGGTGTTGAAAAAACGTTCATACAGAAACACGGCGTGTGTATGGTGCGTGACTTCTGTGGTTCCATGTGTTTAGAAGCGAAAGAAAGGACGAGTCCGTCCTAAAGAGAAACTCGCTGTGCGCCGGATAAGCCACGAGCGGTAGCAGTTAAGGATGCGAGTTACCAGAACCTCCCCAAGGCCGAATCGGTGTAAGACTTGCTCCAGATAGGGCCAATGGACCCCATCAAAGGCATTCTCTGCGTCTATAGCGAGTAGCATACAGTCCGACCGCACAGGCAACGCCACTTCTATGAGGTGTAGAACCCTTTTGGTGTTTTCGCTGGTTTGATGCTGTGTGATGAAGCCGGCCTGATCCGGTTCCATCAGTTGTGGCATATTAGGAGCTAACCTCAGCTAAGCTTACAGTTTGATGTCAATATTAAGAAGGGAAATCGGCCGTTACGAGCAATAGCTGATAACATCCTTGCCGGGCTTTGGAATAACAGTTATCGAAGCTTCCAGCATCTCCTCTGGGATAGCCCCGGGTTGGGCAAAGGAATTAAAAAGATCTCGAAGCAGGGGAGCCACCAGATGGCAAAAGGTTTTGTAAAAGGCTGCCGAGTAGACATCCGGGCCAGGGGATTTCCCCAATTGGAGGCGCCATATGGCAGTGATGATCTCCTCTAGTCCGATCTCCCTGTCTAGGAGTGCCGCCTGTGCAGGGTTTAATGAGGGAAGCTGTGCACCGTCCAGGTATTCCAGGCCATACTGCGCATCAAGGGAATCACCCGCGTAGAGCGTAGCATAAACGGCTCGGAAGGCCTCTGTTATGGCCACGTCATCTGACACTAGATCGCCCTTCGCCGAACGAATGGCTTGCACCCCATGTCTCTGTCGTTGTTCGCGGAGCTTATGAGCTAGGAGGCACTCGCATCTTTCGCCACCAGAATAGTAAGCGTGGCGTAGGGCAGCAAATTCTACCCTGTCTTGATCTAGTGCGGCTAACTGTTTCCACTCCGTGCACAGTTGACGCCATGCCCTGGCTGCCCCCGTGCGCTGGGGCATCTGCTCCAACTCTGCTACCCACTGTGTTAGTTCACACCGTTTCTGAGCTGGCTCTTTGTTGCTAGCAGCGGAAATGGCGATAAATTCTCCCCGCAGGACAGCTTTAAGAGGGCAGACCATTACGTCGCCAGGGAGGTCTCGGGATTGGCGTTGTAGGCAAGAAATTGCGTGATGGCCATTTTAATTTGGTCCACAACTGAAGGCTGATGTAAGAGGGAGTCGTGAAGGCGCCAGTGCCGCTGCGGTGCCGGGGCAGGGGGGAGCAGGAAGGAGGCCATGATTGGGGAATGGTCCTACAGTGACGCAGTAAGAATGTCGGTTTCTGTGGCTAGGGCCAGCAACAGTGAAGAGCACAGGAAGTAGTCTAGCCTGGCATAAGTCTTATGGGCCCCTGAGTAATAGGTATAGGACCGGCTGTGGGGGTGGAAGTGTCTCCATAAGTCAACGAAGCCTAATTACTGGAGGTCTGCCAGACCCGACCTGGAGAGTGCCCCTACTTGACCCGTGCTTTGGCAGGAGCGGTCGGTCCGGTTGTGGAAAACAAGATTAAGGTCGCCCCCCAAAAGTATGTGTCGTTCAGAGTTGGCTGTGGTGGCCGTGAGGACTTTATGGAGGAAGCTATCTTGTCCCTCGTTAGGAGCATACACTGAGCCTATGACAAGGGATTGACCTGCCACCAGGAATCGATAAGTAAGTAGGCGTCCCTTGATCTCTGCCTCCCGCTGATCCACCCTGCCCCGGAAGGGTCGGGAAACCAGTATCTCCACCCCCGCGGACTTGGTGGAAAGGGAGGACAATAGCTGGGTAGGAAAGGCTTGGGACTTCAGCCGGTACTGATCTTTGTACAACAAGTGAGTCTCTTGCAGGAGACAAATGTCCGCCGCAGAGTGCTCCAAAAGGGATAGTATCACTCGCCGTTTAATGGGATTATTCAGGCCCTAACATTGAGTGTTAGAATCTTAAGCCTCAGGTGTGTCATTAGGAATCAGAGACATGGCCGAACTAGTTCTGGGGACCACCCGTGGGCTTGATGAAAAGAGGGGGAGAGAAGACAGCATCTCAAAGCAGCGCGATCTAACGGAAAGGAAAAGTGTGGACAGGAGAACCCATCCCACCAGCTACAAAGGTGAAAACCCCCAAGGGGAACTAAGAACCCAGTCCCAGAGCCACCCAAACCCTCCCCAAACCCAACACAGCGTAGAGTAAAACAGACCCTGGAAACAATAGCCCGGTGAAGAAAAGGACAGGAATCCCATAACCCAGTCCAAGATGTACCCCCCACCCTAACCCCAACATCCCAAATAGCAAAAAAAGTTCCCAAGGAAGGTCCGTCGCCCTAGAGCGGCCAGAATAAACAACCAAATGAGGAACATGGTCAATCAGCAAGAAAGAAAAAGAAACGCCCCCCTGTGGAAAATGAAACCATAATCCTATCGATGCCCAGGCCGCTGGCGCAAACCGCCTTTTAGTTCCCATGTTGAAATAATTACCAAATAAAGAGACGGGCGCTGGAAGCAGGAATCACGAACAGAGTTTAATTCTCATGAGGAGAGCCAGTCATTTCGGACACGAAACACAGTGTCTTTCGGGAGGTGCTCTAACAAGTGAGCTGAGACTCAACCTTTTATACGTTACAAAACACTTGGTGTTACAATCACAGCATTGTGGAACGAAGGAAAGATAACCCCATAATCCTCGTGTCAATCCTACCCCACATGTGTTCACAATAGGGACCCTTGACCTGCTGATAAGAGAGAAAGAGCAATGACGCAGCTGAATGTTCCGCTGATTATTAGGATGTGTGCGCCTGATCGTAACCCAGGGGGTGGGGAGGCCTGGATCAATAGTGGGTCCTTTGAAGAGGAGTGACTTCATACAATAAGGGCAGTAAATGGTATCTCCTGACTTAGGCGATGGCCCTGGACATGTGTGGTCAGCCGGACTCGGGGGAAGGGGTCATAAAAAAAGGGGTGGTATTCATGCCGCGTGGACAATCGAGCGCGGAGGGGAGGCTTGTCAACAGAGGGGCATTCATGGAGGGGAAGGAGGTGTTGGTCAGGCGCGGCCGCGACTCTCAAGGACAGGGTCTTGCAGAGGAGGAAGGTTTATGACTTGCCCATGTGAGGGAGAGGGAGGGGGCCAGGGTGCGCGCAGGGTCAGAGTCGCACAGAGAGAGAGAGAGAGAGATCTTATGACCTGTACATGAGAAAACAGGGGCAGTTAGGTGCAACTGGGGTGGGCTATGTCAGCTGGGGCGAAGGAGGCTTCTTAGAGAGGGAAATGGGGGATGCCTGGGTCAAGCAGGTGGGTTGCCTTTCATAGCAGGGTCGCGCAGAGTGCTGGGTTTCATGGTCTATGCATATGGGAGGGTGTTTAAGATACGCGCAGGAGGGAAGCCAGTAATTCTAATGAGTGAGCAAGAGGCCAAGGTGCCTAAAATGGCGGTACATATGCATAGGGGTATGGGCTCTTACTGGCAGGGTGATACGGTCAATGGTCTACGGTATTCATGGTGCTCACAGGGAGAGGAGTGGGAGAAGAAGGGGAATGAATGCTGTCTATGTACATCAATTTCTTCAACTTTCACAGTCGCCCCTTTTTACATAACAGCAGTCATTTTTGCAATTGATGGGTTTACAGGTAGACAGGCATCGTTGATGAATTAGCATTTTGTCGATACTGACATTTGGCGTACAATCATAGACAGTCGAGGTGATGGGCAGAATGCAGCACATAGGAAATTGCACTTTCGTTGTGTTCCTGACAATTAAACGCACTACATAGCATAAATCTTTCTAACTTAAAAAATGTGACCAATGAACAGTTTTGACCAGGTAGTTGAGAGCGGAATTCAGTTCAATATACAAGATCTCTTCGTCACAGTGTCTTTTAGAAGCGAGCCATCACTGGTAGGCTCTAGTCCGTGTACTCTCGTTGGCGCGGTTGAGCACCGGCGGTGGAGCTATAGGTCCAGCTCGGTTCTATCCCGACGTGTTGCAGGGTGCGGTCAGTCCTCTGCTGTTAGACCACAGTCCTGTTCCCTAAACAGTCCTTTTAGAGGTGCCTTATGCTCGGCACCTATGTTTCCGTGGCAACACCCTTTTCCCAGTGGAATGCGGTTCTTTCCCTTGGCAAAAAGTCACGTGGAAAAGAGGGTGGGTGTGGTTCAAATAGTCGATAGGTGAGAGGGCGGAGTTGGGTCAGAGTTCCTGGGACACGCAAAAGGGACCAAGGGAGCAAAGGATAACAAGCAGGCAGGCCCATCAATCGGGCCCAAAGAAGGGGGGACGGAGACTCCAGGCACACGTGGGTTAGCAGACGGAGGGCTTCAGGGCAGCCCGTCAATTTTCTTTTTCCACGTTTGAAATTGCTGTCTCGTCCCGCATCTTGTTGCTCTGCAGCTCCACCTTTGGTCGAGGTCGCATGTGTCTCAAGATCTGCAGCCAGGCACGTCCGACCCTTCTCCTCCGGTGATCGCAAATCTTTGAATAAGTACAAAACAAGTTTTTAGAGAACTGACAGAAAAAGTCATCTATGCAGGTGAATTCCTCCCTCGAATCTACGCACTTGGGAGTTACGCTCATTGGTCACAGTCAGAGGTTCTATTACCAAGCAGTGCATGTGTCAGCATTCCTACTGAGTTTATGGCAAGTTTATTCATCGCCCTATTTATAACTCAAGCAGGGATAAGATTCCCATCAACTGTGCATTTCATCATATTCAACATTTTGGAACATTTCCCTTCAAGGCTGGCTAACCTTTTCAAACAGGGCGGGGACGCTATCATCGAGAGTCGGGGTAAAACAGGGTTTTCTCGATGTACGACAGTTACTCATGGTCATCATGTTTATATCCGGGACAGCAGCTGGGGTCTGTCAAATGGGGCGGGGATGCTTCGGGCGCTCGCGCTTGGGTGCAAAGGGGGTGGGGTAATCTGGGCATTGGGGGTCAATCTAGACGTTGGCGTTCGTCTCTGATGAACTTATAAAATAAGGTGCCATTGACAGACAGTTCCCCTATATAAAGGCCAGATTTGGGGGACCTTAGTCGTCTTACCTGTCCTTTCCTTCTCAGCCAATTCAAGTTCATTCATTTTGCAGAAAGGAGAGGCAGTAATATGGCGAGATACAGTCATTTTAGTTTTGGTCAATTTCGCTGAACACCTTCGCGTTCAATATGTATCGAATCAGACTGGTGCCGGTGTGGCACGATTTTTACCAAAAAAAGGGAGAGAAAATAGGGAGACTCTCAAAGAGAGTGAGAGTCGTTCGCAATCTAAACGAGCCATTCTGTACACGTATGACATGTAGAGAGAGGGAGAGGGAGGAAAGAGAGAGAGAGAGAGAAAGAGAGAGAGAAAAAGAGAGAGAGAGACGTGTACGAAGATAGGTCATTTAGCGCGTTCATAACACAGGACAGCAGGGGGTTAGGTAACGGAGAGACGCAAACAAAGGGAGAACATAAAACCCCTACAGTACACACACACGAACTCAGACAAAAGAAGACAGCACATGTATTACATATATAAGACATTCACGACAAAACAAAAAACAACAGGTGGCCAACAGAATCCATATTATATCCTACGTATCTTTACTATCCTATTTATCTGTGTGCTTAGCTCTTTCTACCCTTCCCTCCTTTTTCTTCTCGCTTGTCACGTCTGCGAGCGTTCCCAATTGCCAATACTCACACCTCGGTTGGTCGATCAGAAATTAACCTGGTCGTGCTAGTTACCCATGGTTGGATCTTAAACCATTTTTCAGTTCCTTCCTTTGGTGGAAAGTTCTCCAGGCTGAGGCAACGGCAAGTATTGATCGGGAGAACAGTCGGACAGCTTGGCTATATCTACAAGAGTGTGAGAAAGGGGGTAGTGCATTTTGAACATCAGCAACATTTCTAACTTCCTAGACGGGTGGTGCCGTGGCAACCCTTACCCGTACAATTTTCTTTGTCCTTTCCCTACCTACTCAAACGTCCAGTTATATTACTTAACACGTCATTTCTAGTCAATTTTTCGTCAATTTTTTTCGTCATTCAGTACCTGTCCAGTTTCTATGTCAGTCCATCCTCTCAGTCGCTATGTCCTAAGGAGGAACAGTCATGTTAAGTCTACGTCTTTTCTTCAAAAACTTATCGTTATAACGACTACACACATATTCCCTCTTTTCCTTTTTCGTCGGTGGTCCGACCGTCGCTCTACCACACTTCAGCCGACGTTCTGACGTGACCTGCAGAAGGGAGGGAAAAGAAGGGGTGGGGGGGGGCAGCATTCAAAGTACATCAGCATGTGGTAGTCCGAAAATGTTTTACTTACCACATACTCGACCTATCTCCGCGTACTGCATTTCTTTACCATCTCGGCGTTTTAAGCCTAGAGGGACCAGTAATGTCAGATAGATAATCATTGACGATCTGCATATCTACATGAGTTACTCGGTCGTAACCCTCTCTGTCGGGTGCAAGGGTGACGGTCAGGTGGCATTTCTGCGGAGTCGTTTTAAGGGTGTCTAAAGCACTTTTCCTGGCTGCCTGCGATACATAATGTAGCTGCTAAATATCTGATCCTTTTTGATCTACATCTTTCATCATACTTATTCTTCGCTCACAGTAGTAAGACATCCAAAACTCATTAATGCAACTGCTATAACCATGCTTTCTTTTTCAAAATACTTTTAATAAAAGTGTTGAGGTACAAATACAGGCCTACAATTCAGTGGGCCGGCTACGAAGCAGATTGAAACTGTACATAAGAAGAACGAAGTTGGCGGCAGTTCATTGCATAAAGTGCAGCAGTGCAATAAAATCGTATCAAAATTTTCCTTCAGAGCAAGCATGATGCATGTCAAGAATTCAGTTTTAATTAATTCATAAATTCATTATCCAATACTCATTCTTTATCTAAATTACACCAATTCATTTTCCAATTCATAATCAGTACCCACCCTAAGTCAATACATTGTCCAAGCACATACTCAATATCCTTCGTGTCTACTTTCATTATCCAAGAAAACTACATACATATCTCGGGGCAAAAAAGCTGCGTGGTCATGGTGCAATAAAGTTTATTCAAAAGTCTCATTTTGTGTCGGCGCCATTTTGGGTGGGGTCAGGCGAGTTCCAGCGCAGTCAGAATATCTCCAATGACTCGTGGTTGGACCAGAACCTTCCGCTGGGAATTCAAAAAGTTTTGCGCTATGAGGTTAACAGTCTAACAAATATGGACCATGAGTCAAAGAGTGGGAAGGGCGGCAACAATTTTCCTACCGGGTCATCCTGGTGTTCCTCCGGAACTGAACAAGTCTGTGCCGTGGCTGCATTTTAGCCATTTCCAAGCTGAGGCTGGCGCCGGCAGGAGTGCGCCGATGTCGTGGTTCCCAGTGAGGGGGTGGGGGCGCCCATGCGGAGGGATCGGGGTGCCCCCCGGCTCTCATAGAATCTTCAAGGTTGAGGGGAGAAGGCATGGGATGCGTGCCCGTCCTGGGCAGAAGACCGCTTTGTGATGTTGACCCTCTTTAACCAAAGAGCATTGGGGTGTTGCTGGAAGCCTCCACCTGGAGGGAGGTGGGGGAGGCTCGTTCGCGACACCTCCCCCTTCCAGCGACCCCTCGCCGATCCTCGGCTCCGCCGTTTCGATATGGCCATGCCAGCCATTGAAGATGGGGGGGTGGTCGGCGGCTGAGGCAAGACAGCCCCCCCTTTTCTCTTGACATGTGGCGGGACTACATGGAATTGTCCAGAGGTGGACATGTGGCGGGACTACTTGTCACTATGCAGGCGCTGGCATGTGGCGGGACTACTTGCAACTGTCAGGCGTTGGGTGTAGTTGCAGCCATTATAGCGGAAAGAAATGCCGTCGTCCTCGCCTTGGCTTCGGCCTTCGACGAAAGCCGGATTGGGTGAGAGAGAGGGGTGGTCGGTGGCCGAGGCAAGACAGCCCCCTCTCTCCCCGCGGCCCGCAGGGCGGCAGAAGAGAAGAGATGGAGAGGTCCTTGTCATTCTTTGGACCGCCTGCCCAACATCATCTCCTACTGACCGTGGCCAGGCGAGCTCCTCGTGCCTCGAGGCCTCGCCTTCCGGATGGGCGTAACCGCGGACCTGTTGCACTTCGGGAGCTTCCGGAATGGGGGTAGGTACCTATCGAATTGTTTTTATTTCATGTGACCGTTATTTGGGCGTGGTGGGCAATGAGGCAGACATGTTGGGAGCAGGAATAGGCAGTGAAGCCTAGCTACCTCGTGGCTATTTTCTGCTATCAAACCTTTTCGCCATTTTATATTTCTTACTGCGAACTATTTCTTAATGTTTCTTATTTTTAGTGAAGTCAAAAGCTCATCAGGGGGTTACTGACTTAGCCTGATCTTCTTTTATTTTTCTTTCTCTTCCTTAGCGTGTTTCGAGCTAAAGTTTTCTGTTAGTAGGGAACGGTGATCACTTCATATTTTTATGTGTCCTTTTCACTAGGGGGTACTTCTGGACGGACCAGACGAGTTCCCTCCAATAAATGGTCCGGGGTGGAACTAGATTATCGATCAAAAGGGGAACATATATTCCTTCATTAGGGTATCATCCTGGACAGACCGAGCGATGTACTTCCACTTACTAGGGTAGCCTCCTGGACGGACCAGATGGTCTACTTCCACTAAATGGCCCATGAACGTGGAGCATATGTCCTCCATAAGGGTAGTCTCCTGGGCGGACCATGCGAGCTACCCCCCAAATAACCAAACAATGGGGAGTGGGTAGGACTGACGAATTCACAAAGGGGCATAACCTACCCTTTACTACTTGCAAAGACTAGACAGAATATTTCTATTCCACGTTGTTTGCAAATAGAAAATACCTCAAACGAAACAATCCCTGGAACAACAATGTCCAGGCAACCAAACAATCAATGGGGAGAAAAACAGGCATGACGGATTACAACGGGGACAAATGTCTGCATTACCTGCCCTTCGCTATCCAAAAAGGAAGACAGAATATTTCTACTCGTCTCAGTTTGTAGACAGGGAAGATCTCAAAGAACAACAATCGATTATTAATCGACTTCAAAACAATCAGTGGGGAGAAAAGTAGGCACGACGGATTACAACGGGGACAAAAGTCTGCATTACCTACCCTTCTCTATCTGCAAAGAGGGACGACGTTCCTATTCGCCGCTGTTTGTAAAAAGAGAATGTCTCGTTCTCAACAAGAGAACCAATATGTCAAGTAGCCTTCAAAGCTAAATGAACCAATACCAACAACATCAGTATACAAATACTGACTTCAATACAATCAATCAATCAATCAGGTGGATAGAACCACCCTACCAATCAGGCGTAAAAACACCCTACTTAATCTTACCCGGACCGGACCATACGGACAGTTCTTCGACTTCCTCCTCCAGCGCCCGATCGTTCTCTTACTCCATGTAGCATTCCTGTGGGATTCCAGTCAGGACAATAGGTCACTCAAGAGAGGTCCGTTCAGAATTGGTGAAGTTCTGTCGATCGGCAGCCGGGCGAGGGCCCTCTCAAGGCAGGCATACCCCGATCATTTAGATGTTCACTTCTTCGTCTGGATCTCTCTTACCGAACCTTATGTCACTGATGGACCCCGCGTTGGAGCGCCAATTGTGGAAAATGAAACCATAATCCTATCGATGCCCAGGCCGCTGGCGCAAACCGCCTTTTAGTTCCCATGTTGAAATAATTACCAAATAAAGAGACGGGCGCTGGCAGCAGGAATCACGAACAGAGTTTAATTCTCATGAGGAGAGCCAGTCATTTCGGACACGAAACACAGTGTCTTTCGGGAGGTGCTCTAACAAGTGAGCTGAGACTCAACCTTTTATACGTTACAAAACACTTGGTGTTACAATCACAGCATTGTGGAACGAAGGAAAGATAACCCCATAATCCTCGTGTCAATCCTACCCCACATGTGTTCACAATAGGGACCCTTGACCTGCTGATAAGAGAGAAAGAGCAATGACGCAGCTGAATGTTCCGCTGATTATTAGGATGTGTGCGCCTGATCGTAACCCAGGGGGTGGGGAGGCCTGGATCAATAGTGGGTCCTTTGAAGAGGAGTGACTTCATACAATAAGGGCAGTAAATGGTATCTCCTGACTTAGGCGATGGCCCTGGACATGTGTGGTCAGCCGGACTCGGGGGAAGGGGTCATAAAAAAAGGGGTGGTATTCATGCCGCGTGGACAATCGAGCGCGGAGGGGAGGCTTGTCAACAGAGGGGCATTCATGGAGGGGAAGGAGGTGTTGGTCAGGCGCGGCCGCGACTCTCAAGGACAGGGTCTTGCAGAGGAGGAAGGTTTATGACTTGCCCATGTGAGGGAGAGGGAGGGGGCCAGGGTGCGCGCAGGGTCAGAGTCGCACAGAGAGAGAGAGAGAGAGATCTTATGACCTGTACATGAGAAAACAGGGGCAGTTAGGTGCAACTGGGGTGGGCTATGTCAGCTGGGGCGAAGGAGGCTTCTTAGAGAGGGAAATGGGGGATGCCTGGGTCAAGCAGGAGGGTTGCCTTTCATAGCAGGGTCGCGCAGAGTGCTGGGTTTCATGGTCTATGCATATGGGAGGGTGTTTAAGATACGCGCAGGAGGGAAGCCAGTAATTCTAATGAGTGAGCAAGAGGCCAAGGTGCCTAAAATGGCGGTACATATGCATAGGGGTATGGGCTCTTACTGGCAGGGTGATACGGTCAATGGTCTACGGTATTCATGGTGCTCACAGGGAGAGGAGTGGGAGAAGAAGGGGAATGAATGCTGTCTATGTACATCAATTTCTTCAACTTTCACACCCCCACCCACCGCCCACCCAGCCAGCAAGGATGTTACAGTAGAAAGCGAGAGGTGCGTCCCTGCTAGACCCTCATGTGCCCTCCGAGTTCTCGTCCGTGAGGGCCACAGTAGCAGCAGCCCGGGCGTCTTGCTGGCATTGCGCTATTTCAGAAGCGGGTGGTTTCCGGTGGCGTCGCCTCCTGGTTTGTCACTGCCAGCCCAATAGGGATGTTGCGGGTTTCATACTCGCGTCTTCAGTGGCTTCCTCTGCGCTCGGGGGCGCTAAGCCCAACAGATGACAGGCATCCTCCAGTGAGCGAAGCTGGTGGATTTTATTACTGAACCGGAAGATGAGGTGAAAGGGGTGCCCCCAGGAGTAAGGGATCCCTTGTTGTCTCAGGTGATCGGTCACAAGTCAGAACTGCTTGCACCTCTGCAGCGTGAGCAACGCTAAATCTTGGTAAAGCACTGGCGAGTGGCCCTGGAAGGAGATCGGGTGCTAGGCTCTTGCTCTGGAGAGAATGGCTTCCTTTGTCTTGAAGCCCTGCATGCATACTAAGATATCGGCAGATGGAGATTGGGGGCCGTGGGGTGAGCCCACTCTATGCGCCCTGTCCAGGACGAGGTCCGCCATGTGAGAGTCACACAGGATGTGCCGGAAAAGGCCAGTGGTGAAAGCAAAGAGGTTGCTGTTGTCGTCGGAGGATTTCACCTCTCGGATGCGAATATTATGCCTTCGGGATCGATTTTTGTGTAGTGTAGTGTAGCTGCATGTCCATGTTCTGGTCTTGAAGCCTGATGACTTCCAGTTGGAGGGTTGTCAGGTCCGCCACCGTGGTGTCACTGTTCTCCTCAGCGTAGCTACCCATTCTCCAATGGAGTCCACGTCACGGCGTACCTCCTTAAGTTCCGAGGCAAATTTGGTTTTTACCGACTGGATATCCTCGCGCAGTGTGAGGAATAGCGACTCCAAAAAGGCCTTCATTATAGGCTCATCTCCAGAGGCCGTAGGTTGCTTGGACGCACCGTTGCCATATCTGGGTTGGACTGAGTGCGGCCAAAAATGTCCTTCAGAGGCTTCACCTTCAAATTCCGGGCTTTGGACATACTCCTTTATCGCTCACGCTGTTTGAGCAGGCGGATGGTATCACCCAGTCGGGCCCAGGACCACTCGCAGCGGCACCAGTCTGTAGAAGCACTCCCACGGCGATGAGGGCATGGAGGGAGTCACTGAGGTATGCGATTGAGCTCCAGAGGTAGGTCCCAATGCTATCGCCCCAAGGGCGGGCGCGAGGGCACAGGAATCATCGGCATGCAGGTCTTATAGGGCGGGCAATAGCACCAGTCACCGGCAGTGCTAGGCCCTGGAGGTCCGGGCCCAGCGCGGCAAAGGGCAGCATGTGAGCTCAGGCCCTAGATGAACTGGTCGGTTCCACTCCGACTCCTGCCTAGCCCCAGCGTTCGAAGCACCCCGAAGCCGAAGTCCCACAATCTCACGCCAAGACCAAAAGCGATGTGCGGCGAGCAGGTGAGTTGACCCCAGCTAGTTGAGAAGTCCGCCAGATCAGGGGGCACTCCAGGACCGCCCGCAGAGTGGGCGGACGAACCTCCGACAGAGCAACTCCTGCGTGGGGGGCAGCGCCAATGTCTGGTCGCCTCCCAGCCTCCTAATCCCTTCTGCTACACAAGATTGGTGCGCTACGAGCAGCCAGTGGTCGTCTCTACCCCGAGCTGGGGACCTGCGCGACACGTCCCGCTGTCACCCAGGGCCGGTCGCAAGCAGCACTCAACCCGTACTCGGGGGGGAGAGGGGGGGGGGGGTTTTAGAAAGGTCCCAAGCCAGGCCACTGGCGTCGCTGGGAAGGCCCAGGCCGGCACCACCCGCACGTGTCCCCGGGTGTGACAGAGCGTCCTCGCAGTTGCCCCCCACTATCTGGACGCTCATGTCGTTCCGCAGGCTGAGGGCAGTGATGTGGAACTCCCTGACAGCCCCTACCAGGCCGGGGATCTGCGTGCCCCGTGACGTCGGGCCCTCACGCAGGCCCGGCGGGGGGGACCGTAAGCAATAAGGCTGGAAGAACCTCTGGTGGGCCCTCTCCACGTGGCAGGGCCTCTGCTCCTTGGCCGTTGCTCCCGAGACTTAGGTGCAGTCAAGTATAGGCCTCCCTCTAGATGCGGGCCGTGCACTGCCAAGCCAGACCCCAAGGGCACACCGGGCGCAGGCTAAGGCAGTAGGAGTGCTGCTCGGGAGACAGCGCTGGTCTCAGGGCCCCCCTCCGAGGTCTACGTGAGGCTTCAAAGGTCCCGGTGTTCTTGCGAGGCACTGCCGCCACCCCCGCACACCAGGCCGGCCGGGGCGCACCCAAGGCCGGTGCTCCAGGCAGCCCAGCGCGTACGGCAGGGCCACGGCTCCCCCAGCGCAAGGCGACCAGGCACGGCAATCACAGCAGTCCGGGCCACTACTCCAGCCCCGAGTGTCCAGACAAGCAGTTGTCCGCGATACAGACTAGGCAGGCAGCCAGGACAAGGACAGCAGGCCTCGGTGTCCGATTTACAGGCACCGCGTTATCGAGGTCGCGCAGTAATGGCGGCCAGGGCACTCACCGTTACCGTCAGATCCGGCGCTGCCAAAGTCTGGGCGGGGCCGCAAACGGATCGATGGGCACCTCGGGGGCGTACCGCTCAAAGCCCCACGCTAGGCAGATCCCCAGGGAGCCGTGCTGTGCTGTGCTAGGCGAGCAGCAGGGAGGAGCTGGAAAACGAGCATCCTCCCGTGCCGCCATCTTGACCACGCCCTGCCAAGTCGCACTATAACGTATTTGCATTCTCCTATTCTGTTGAGGAAGGTTGATTGGGACAAGTTATTGGCTTATTGCCAAAAGAAAGATGAGAGTGTGTCTCATTTTTTCACTCAGTTTGAAAATGTGTTTCTAGATTATAGTGGGTAGGATTTGTCTATTGAGCGAGGTGTCCGATTTTTTGTTAATAGACTTGTTTCCAATTTGCTTTACGAGATTGCGTCTCGATTGCAGGCTTCCAAGAGCATCTGGTCCACCTCTTCTCCTACTGTTATTTTGAACATGGCCCAATATTACGAGCTCAGAGAAAATGAGGATAAGGAGAAGACGGAGAAAAGGCATAAAGATTTGAAGACAAAGGTGTTGGTGCAGCAGGCTTCTAGAGGGACTGGTGGGGGATGTGGTGGTTTGTCCCGGCAGCTTACACGTACCAGCAGGAATACTATGCCTGTAGGGCCGAACCAGTGTGTGTATTGTAAGGAGGAATAATGAGTGCTTTGTGTTGTTGCAGAAGGTGGCGGCCCCAAGAAGACGAGGTTCTTAGGGACGGGGTCTTGGAGCTGGAAGAGCAGACAGGGTTCAGAATGCTGCAGCCTTACAGGGTCGGTCTGATAATAATTACTTTGACGACCCTCGGGGCAGACAGTATTATCATGATAATTATGACACAGATGAGGTGACAAGAATGTCTTACAGCTAGGACAGCCAGGGACAGAGTGAGAGACCAGTTTTGATGCCTGTAAATCAGTGTGGTCCTTATGTTACTGTGAACTTTTTTGGCTCAGTTAAGGAATTTTTGGTGAATACAGGTGCAACAAACAATTCTATTTCTCGTTCCTTGGTCCCTGAGGTGGCTCAGTCTTGCCATAATAATGTTTCGGTAGGTTTTTCTGGTGTACTGGTTGTGAGCCCCATTTCAAAACCCCTTGCGTTGACTGACTATTGATCCTTTCACTGTCGACTCATCATTTTTGTTGATGTCTATTTGTGGAGAAAATCTGATGGGTTTGGACATGTTGAAGAAATTGCATGCTACAATTTATTGTTCCCCGGCAGGTGTTTACATGACAATGGGTCCAGATGTAGTGCGCGCTACTCAGTGCCTGTCCAAAGATGCTCCCCTTCCCGCTGAGTTTAAAGACGTGTCACCCACTCTGTGGGCAACAGGCGACACAGACGTGAGATTGTTGCAGATGTCGCCTGTGTCGATATGTGTTAAGGATGGTGCCATTTTACCTTGTGTCCCTCAATATAAAATACTTCAGGCAGGAAAGTGAGCCTTGTTGCAGATTTTACAGGATTTGATTGAGAAAGGTGTGGTTGAGAAGACGACTGCTAATATTTGTAATAGCCCTATTCTTCCGATTCTTAAAAGGGCACCTCAGGTTCCTCTGATGATCATGAAGATGTTTATCATTTTGTGATCGATTTGTGTGAAGTTAATAAAATAGTGATTCCCCAGTTTCCAGTAGTTCCTGACATCACCACTCTTCTGACAATGATTCCCTCTTCTGCTAAATTCTTTTCTGTCATTGATTTGAAAACTGCGTTCTTTAGTATTCCTATTCATCCTGATATAGCTATCTGTTTGGGTTCACCATAGCTGGCAGAAGCTTTAGATTCTGTCGAGCTCCTCAGGGCTATACTGAAAGCATGTATAGTAAAGCTTTAAAGACCTAATTGGACTCCCATATGCTTCCTGCAGGTAATGTATTGCTTCAGTATGTTGATGACCTCCTTATCGCTTCTGACACAGAACAAGGTTGTAGGGACAGTACAGTTAAATTGTTGTTGCACCTGGCACACCACGGACATAAAGCGTCCCTTTCCAAATTTCAGTATTATCGACAGGAGATCACCTATTTAGGTCACCTAATGTCAAAGGATGGTGGGAAGCTAACTCCAAAGCGTATTAGTGTTATTGTTAAAATGCCCATTCCTCATACTTTTATTGGCATTACTTCCTACTGTTCTCAGTGGATTCCAAATTATTCCCTACTAACCAAACCCCTGCTTGTTTTGACTACTAAAGGTCTGCATGAACCCCTGCCTTGGACGCCTGAATGTCAGCAGTCTTTTGAGCACTTAAAAAGTGTGTTTTGTTCCGCTTCAGTGCTTGGCACGCCTAACTACAGCAAGCCATTTGTATTAAATTTCCATGAAGCGGCTGGTTGTGTGCTGTCTGTCCTAACACAAAGATTTAGAGATGAGCAACATCTGTGTGCTTATTTCTCTGCTGTCTGACCATGTCGCAAGAGCTCTCCCGAGCTGTCTAAGAGCGGACGCAGCTGTGGCCATCTCGATAAGACAATCAGCTGGACTTATGCTTGATACTGACCTCACAGTCATGGTACCCCATGCTATGGATACACTAAGACATAGCACCTCGCCAGTGCCCGTCTGACAGGTTATGAATTGATACTCTTTGCCAAGCATATTACAATCAAATGATGTGCCACTCTGAACCCATCGACGTTAAAAAACCTCCCTTCTGAAAATGATGAAAAGAAGAAACATGATTGTATCTTCCGGACGGAAGAAGAGACAAAAGGATGGGTAGACTTGAATGATGTTCTCTTATCTTACCCACAATGGGAACTGTATGTCAATGGGTCTTGTTTCAAATTGCAAGATGGCACTTCATCTGCTGCTTATGCCATCACCACATTGCGTACTTCGTAGAGACATCACAAGTCCCATATCAGTCCGCCCAAGCAGCTGAGTTAGCCGCCCTTATTTGAGCTTGTAAATTGAGCTGGGGACTGGTTGTCAATATTTATACTGACAGCCAGTATGCCTTCGGGTCGTGCATAATTTTGGCCGACTCTGGGCTGAGAAAGGGTTCCTTACTTCCCATGGCACCAGAATCCAACATAGTCACCTTATACTGAGACTTCTGTCCGCTTTGACACTCCCTAAGAGGTTGGCAATAGAAAGATGATGTAATGTAATGTATGTGTTCTTGAAAAGCGCACTGCTGCCCTGAGGAGTCGTGGCGCTGTAGACCGCTGGGGAACCCGTCCTGGCTAACCCTGTGAGATGGTCCCTACTGGGTATCTCCAAGGTGAAACCAGGCATCCCCGGCAAATGTGGGGGCCGTTGTAGAGATGAGGCAAGCTAATGCCCAGAGTTGTCGAGTGTGATCCCTGGTTAGCGTAGGCACCGAGGCGAGAATTATCGAGTCCGCTGACCCTGGTCCACGATCCTGCCGCGTTGGGAATTGAACCCTGGTCCCGGGCCGTTCTCTGCTTCCGGGTCTGCCGCCTCTAACCGGTGAGCCACACCACTCCATAATGTAGGCAGAGGGAATGCTTTTTCTGATCAAACGACACACACTAAAATGAAGAGAATGCTTGTGGCAGATCCCGCCAGGTGGGTGCCAGAAGGTGCTATATTTCAGGATATTCTTGAGAACGTGAAAGAGATCCAAAGTGAGGCTACAATGGAAGAATAGCAATATGGCAAGAGAGCACAGCACAATTGAGCGATGAGGGATGTTGGATTAACAAGTCAGGAAAGCAGAGTTGGATGTTACCATATGCATATGTCCTTTTTGTAGTTACATTGGCCCATGTGCTAAAGGTATTTGCAAGTTGTTAGATCCTGTATGGCAAAACAACAACATCCCCAAGACAGCTGCACATTTAGTAAAATATTGCATGGTGTGCATGATGCACAATCCCAGAAAAGGTATCCCTACACCACCTGGCAATTTTGCACCACCCGCTTTCCTGTTTAACGTCCTCCAGATGGATTACATAGAGTTAGATAGTGTTAATAACTTTAAAGTACATGTTGGTGGATGTCTGTGCATTCAGTAAATGGGTTGAGGCTTATCCCACTAAAGACAATACAGCCGCTATGACTGCAAAGGTACTCCTGAAGGAGTTCTTTCCTCGAGTCAGCTTGCCTCGTTTGATTTGGAGTGATAATATAAGTCATTTTAATGCCAGGCTTATTCAGCTGATTTGTGATGGCTTGCACATAAGACAGAAGATTCATGCTGCACATCACCCACAGTTGGCAGGTTTGGTTGAGAAGTACAATGGTACTCTCAAACTGAAATTGGCCAAGATCCAGGGGACAACAGGGTTGCAGTGGCCAGATGCTTTACCATTAGCTTTTTTGTCAAAAAGAACAACAGCGCATTCTAGGACAAGATTGTCACCATACGAGGTCGTGTTTGGGCACCCGCAAATGTCTGGGGCATCCCTCATCCTCGTAGATTTTCTGACATTGACTACCCATTGTTAACAGATGACCTTTGCGAGTTAACTGAAAATGTGCGTTCTATTCACCAACAGATCCGCGAATCCCTTCCACCCACACCAGAGGGGCCTGGACACGAAATTCAGCCTGGGGACTATGTATTAGTGAAGAACTTCCAACAGAAGCAGAGCTTGGAGCCCTGTTGGAAGGGACCTGAACAGGTCCTCCTGGCCATTCGTACAGCTGTGAAATTCGCCGGCAGAAAGAAATGGACTCCACGCCACTCACTGCTGCAGGATCCCGCTGCCCTTGCCCAATGACCAATGGGTGAGGGACAGCGTGGGGGACGCTGAGTGTGGAAAGGTGCCTCAGTTCGTCCCCTTCAGCGATGCAAAGTCAACGTGGACCCAAGCGGATGCTGAGAATGATGACGTTTGAAAGCAGAGGTAGAGCTATTAAGGAGCCGCTGTTTGTTGATCCAACGGTGCCTGGGGCTGCCAGGTACAATTTGCGACCCGACTTAGGAATAATGCACAAAAGGAGAAGTTAGATTAGACAGGGATGGGCTGTGTAAGTTAGAGTGTACTTTGCTGTAGTACCAACGGAGTCAGATTAGGGTGAAATGAGATTGGTGCACTGGCATTGGACAGGATGCTCCCTAGGAGGGGGTTGCACTATCCTGTGTGACGTGGATTCATCTTCAGCTTAGGACTGAGCAAGCTCCACCACCGGTGCTGAAGAGCACCAACATTTGCTGAACAATAGGAGCCTGTACCAGTGAGGCTCTGACGGACACTGGGAACACTTGTCTTTATGAATATTTTCGTTGCATTTCTTTCCTTGCCTAATCATGCATCATTTTGGTCGGCCTGTGGCTGTGGAGGATCAGCCATTTGCACCGCTGTGTTTAATGAAGGGTTGGTCGAAAAAGAGTAAAATAATTTGCATATTAATGGTTGAAATGGTACTAGCAACAGTACTTGAAATGTCTTGGTTCTTGGAGGGGAAATTCCCTGTGCACTCCCTGATGGGTAATACCACCATTCCACCTCAGCATATTTTAGTTACTTTGGCCTCTCACAAAAAAGAGCATAGAAAGTCCAACACAGACAATGTATTTATCCTTCCTTGCAGCTTCTATGACTGATACTGAGTAAATGGATTGTTCTGAGTATTAATGTACCTCAGCCCACAAGCATGTTATGTCCTCTCTGCCCACCACATCAATTGGTTAGCGAATGCTAAAAGGAGGGTCTGAAGAAATGAACATGTTTTTGCTATTCTGCTCAAGCAATTGTTTTATGTAAGTTAGCATTCGCTGCACCATTTTATGTTTAGCCGCCCTTTTGAATCATACCCCTAGCTGCTTATTGTCTCCTCGCGGAGACGGCTGTGGAAAGTTTCATTTCTCCAAGGTTAGGCCTTGCTCTGATAATGACTACAATGTTCTTATTAGCGCATACCTTTCCCACTAGATAGAGGTCTTTTCCCACCAGTCTAGCAGCAGGCACGGACAGAGTGACCTTGGGTAGAAGATACTGTATGCCCGGCCTCAGAATTGAAACCTATCCTACTGTACTTCTTTGTGTTAGCTGCACCTGCTTGGAAAATTCCATAATGGGCGGGTCTTCCTTGGTTCTGAAATGTACATAATGTATCGCTATGTTTGCTGAAGTTAGTCTTCTTTGCAGCACCTCTAAGCGACTGGGCAGACGGGGCTCCGTTCGAGTGTATCTGAATAAACATATACTTGGCTTGTATTCTCTACTGTCTGACCAACTCTTCATTTGGTATGGAAGGCTTAGAGGTGGTCGCCAGTGACCCGGGTGCCCTAATCAGGTCACTTCCTTCCACCCCTTGTGCGATTTTTCAATGGGGGAGGTTGTGAGCATTCATGAGCCAGCCTCCGCCTGAGCATCTACACCAACGGGCCTACGGACCTCATGGAACATGGTCAACCCAAACACCACCTTACATGGCACCCTCATCTACTGACCACCCGGACTCCGCGTACCCTTCTCCGACTCCATCACCGACATAATCACCCAGCATGCCATCACCTCCACTGATTACATTTTGCTGGGTGACCTCAACTTCCACCTCAACAGCTGCCAAGGTCCAAACTCCATATCCCTACAGGAAAATCTCCATGTCATCGGACTCAATCGATTGTACCAGAACCAACGTACTCAGCAGGACACACACTCGACCCTATCTTCTCAGCAGGAAACTCCATCTCGTTCAGCCACACCTCTCAACTCTCATGGACGGACCACCGCTGCGTCCACTTCACCTACAGAGCGAACACTCCTTGCAGACTCCCACCCCAGCTCCAATACGGAAACTGCAACAAGATCTCCGATGAACAGCTCAGCGCCACCCTCAGTGGCTCCACTCCCACCGCCTCAGACAACGACCCCATCACCGCCGCCCACACCCTACACAAATCGATCACTGACTGCGCCGACACCGTCGTCCCCTCAATAAATCTTCCAACCCTCGCACCAAGAAGGCCAGCTGGTTCTCCACTGAACTCCGGGAATTCAGACAAACCTGCTGACATCAACAGCACCTCCATAAGGAACCCACACCCTTTGCGCCCTGCACCACACAGCCAACACTGGACAGCTGGACCGCCCTCAGCATCGAAGACACCTTAAAAACCATGAGGGACCACCCACTCCGGAGCCCTCATGGACCCCCACCCTCACCCCATTTACCACAAAGACGCAGATATCATCGCCCCGAGCTACAAAGAATCATCAACCGATCCTTCGAGACCGCCTCCTTCCCCGATGACTGGAAACACGCAGAGAACAACCCTCTCCTAAAGAAACCCTAAGCGGACCCCACTGACCTCAAGAACTTCAGACTGATCTCCCTACTTCTGTAGCCGTCGAAAGTCATTGTAAAAGCTGTCAACAGTCAACTCGCCTCCTTCATCGATGAGAACAACCTCCTCGACTCCTCCCAATCAGGCTTCAGGAAGAACCACAGCACAGAAACCGCCCTCATCGCCGCGACAGATGACATCTGCACCCTCATCGACAGAGGAGAGACTGTGCCCCTGATCCTCCTGGACCCCTCCACAGCCTTCGACACAGTCTCACACCGCACCCTAGCCAGCAGACTCCACTATGCAGGAATCCAGAACAAAGCTCTCGACTGGATCCGCTCCTTCCTCTCTGGCAGAACTCAGCGGGTCAGACTCCCTCCCTTCATCTTGGAGCCCACACCAACAACCTGCAGAGTCCCCCAAGGATCCTCCATCAGCTCCACCTTGTTAAACATTTACATGGCCCCTCTCGCTCCCATCGTCAGAGCACACGGACTGAACATCGTATCGTACGCAGATGACACACAACTCATCATCTTACTATCCAACGAACCCAACATCTCGAAACACAACTTTCAAGAAGGAATGGAAGCAGTCGCCAACTGAACACAGACAAAACCGAAATACTCATCATAGGCTCACATCCCAATGCCTGGAACGGCAACTGGTGGGCTCCCGCTCTCGGGAACCCACCCCCGCAACCTCGGAATCATCCTGGACTCCGAACTCAAAATGGACCACCAGATCCATGCCGTCATCTATTCCTGTTTTCACACCCTGCGTCTCCTGCTTAAAACTTTCAACTGGATCCCCTCGAACACAGGAAAACCGTCACCCTCGCCCTTATCAGCAGCAGACTGGACTACGGTAATGCACTCTATGCCGGGATCAACAAGAACCTCACCCACAAACTCCAGAATATCCAAAACGCTGCCGCCAGACTAGTCCTTAAGTTACTACGCCACTGCCACATCCTCCAACACTTGCGGGCACTACACTGGCTCCCCATTGAGGAGAGAATCCCCTTCAAGCTTCTCAACCACGCCCACAAAGCCCTCCACAACACCGGCCCTGCCTACATGAACCACCGCCTCTCATTCCACGCACCCCAAAGATCCCTCCTCGCAGCCCAGCTCTCCCTCGCCACAATACCGTCATCAGCTAAGACCAGAACAGGAGGTCGCTCCTTCTCCTTCCTCATGGCCAAAGCATGGAACACCCTCCCTCTCCACCTCCGCCGGACACCAACTCTCTCCAAGTTCCTGAAGGACCTCAAAATTTGGCTATTCGATGAATCTCCGGCACCGCACGCACTCTGATGGGCTATAGTAGCCATCTGATGATTCTCCGTGAGGGCATACGAGCTGCGCCCCCCTTTCCCCAGCGTTTTGAGACCCTTCCGGGTGAGGAGCTGTGCTTCATGAAGCCTGATTGATTGATTGGGCGGTCGTGATCAGAGGTATGCCGTTCGAGCAGATGTGTTATTGCTTGAGTAGATTTTCTACTCGAGTGGCAGCAAAATCAACTCAAATGGCCGCAAGCTCTTGCACAACGCATGGTGTGATACCGCTGACTCTCAGCGCTGTTCATGCTACCGATGCTAAATTGCAAGCTGCATATTTTTCACCCGCTGGCAGAATTCTGCGGAATCTCGCAGTGTTTTCTTGTAACTCCGCTGAATTCTGCAGAGTGAAACTCTGCGAGTCCTGCCCACCTCTAGTTACAGATGGCGTGCCCACGGGCAGGGGCAGCCTGTAGATACAACAAATAATGCACCGTTTCTTGGACCCTATCAGCCCGGTCAGAGGGATGCGTCGGCACGACCTGCATGCGGCGTACTCCCTGCGCCCCTCTTTGTGCCAGCGCCCCGGGCGTAGGCCCAGCGTGTCTGGGCAGAGGGCAGCCCTGGTACTAGCTCTGATGTAATGCATGGATGCTAGGGTGACCAGGCATCACGGATTTGCCCGGACGTTCCCAGGTTTTCACCTGCTGTCCCGGCAGATTTAAGGAAATTTAGCTCCTGTCCCGGTTTTTGGAGAGGGTCGTCTGAAAATGGGGGGGGGGGGAGGTGTTTTTTATGTTTTACAAAGCAGGGATAGTTATCTGTTGTCTCAAGTAAACAATTTAATTAACAGGCAAGTTACTGGGTTTAAAAAAAATCTTTTTATACATGTTCTAACTGCCTGTTCTGTAATTCTCTGCTGAGGAGCGCTGTCATTCTGTGGGGGGTTAAAATCCGATAATACGTGTACATTTCACTTCATCAGTATCCGTAGCATCCTTTGGGTCGGATGCAAGAGGAGGTGTGAAGGGTGGGGGCGGAAGAGAGGGACGTGGAGAGAGATTGGGGGGGGGGGGGGTCGGCCCTAGTGCTCTGCACCCGAAAGAGACGCATTCAGCACTTTACATGAGGGGGGCTGGGGTGCAATGCGGCCGGCTCTGGATTATTGATGAGCCGGCCAGGGCTCTGCGGCATCCCTGCCTGCACAGAGGCCTACGGAGGCCTGCACGGGACATCCACCGTCTTGATGCAGTGCTAGCGTCAGCACAGTGCGCGCTGCAGGGCTTCAGGGAGCATCTCTTAAAGAGACAGTCAGTGATTCTGCAGCGCTGGGGCTGTACCTGGACAAACCCGGGGTCCGCTTCGGGGTGGTGCGGGGGGGTCTGATGAAAAAGCATATCTGGCGTCTCTGTTTACATTCAGTCTTCCCGTGCGCTTCGAGAGGCTAGAAGTTATACAGTGGCGCTTTCCACCTCGCGCCCTCGTGTCATCCCGAAGTCAAGCCTGCCTCCTCCCACCGCTTTTAAAATGAATGGGCGCCGCTGTCGGAGTCTGCACTGTTTGTTGCTGGTCAGTTCGGATTTCTCTCAGCCCCCATGGCCCCCTCTGCAGGGGCTCGCTCAGGCCGCTTCACTCCTAAAGTTTAGACACACTTTGTCTCTGTAGAACAGGGCTTTAAGTGAGATGAAAAAACGGAGGGGCCCCTGAAAGGGGCGTGGCCAACGTTAAGGGCGTGGCTTAAAACACGTAAGCTTACATCTGTGCTTAGCATAGTGTGCCGCCCGACTTGTATGTTGTTTGTTCTGTCATGGCATCCAGATATATGACACAACAAGTCACATCATACCTACAACAAGTCAGGACTATTCAGGGCTTTAAGTGGGATAAAAAAATTGGAGGGTCTCTCAAAGGGGCGTGGCAGTGTAATTAGGGGCGTGGCGTTAAAACACTTATGCAAAAAATCTGTGTTTAGCATAGTGTGCCTCCCGACTTGTATTTTGCTGTTTCTGCCATTTCATCCAGGTATGTGATACAAGTAACAGCTTACCTACAACACATAAGGACTATTGACTTTGCATAATTTAAATAAGCTGCAACTATGGCTGGTTACATATAATATTGAAAACGCTTCCAATTAAAGCCCTGCTGCTCTTGCGTTTCAGAAAGGGAAGGGAAATAAAATCCAGAAAGAAAATGACTCTTTAAAAGGATTTCCCTTCCCCCACAACCCTCACCTGGCATGACGTCATTCCGTAACTTCTCTGCTAGTGAGAAGTGAGCAGTGTGGGCAGCGCACATCGATGTGCCTGCTTTTTCATAACGGGTCTCTATCGGGCTGTTTTGCGCCCTGGCTCTTTTTTCCGGACTGGAGTGACAGCCTGCTGTCACTGCAGTCCGGAAAAAAAAACGGACCGTCTGTGCCAGCGCACAAAACAGATAGAGACCCGTTTCGAGGCTCCTTTTAAAAAACTGCCGGTGCTCAGACCCCTGGAGACCCGGCCCATTTAAAGCCCTGGGACTATTAGCTTTGTCAATGGTTGTTAGTTGCGTAAGATAAATATCAGCAACTATTGCTTGTATATAATATTGAAAAAGCTTCCACTTAAAGCCCTGGTGACACCACAACAATGTTGCTGCTCCTGAGTTTCAAAAAGAGAAGGGAAATCCAGAGAGAAAATGACTCTTTAAAGGATTTCCCTTCCCCCACACCGCTCACCTGGCATGAGGTCATGCCACAACTTCTCCACCAGACACATGTTAGACCTGGAACCATTGGCGAGGGCCTCCCTTCCATTTTTGCTGTTCTGATTCTGTGACTGACGCCGGATTCAACGCAACGCCTTGTATTAAAATATCAGCGGCAAGTAACGCATGGAAGAGTGTGCTCCTTCCTCTTGAAACAGATGTTTCTGCTGATTCCTAAATTGCACATATCTTTGTTATATATCAGCGATTACTTCACGGCACTGACCATAGATTCACATCATGGGTCTATGCTGGTTTCAATAAATTATAGAAGAGTCTTCTTTTTAGCAAAATCTACTGTCCTGGAGATGGTCTGATGTACTGACGCCACAAAGACCGAAACGTCGACTCCGCCTTCTATTCCTGAAACATTTGTTATTCTTTAGTGACGTATATTCTCATAAGGAGATTTGTCGCTGTTGATTTTGTTGGAATAGATGTCTATCATGAACTGTTGGGTTAATTTGATTCTACTTCCTTTCATGACCAATTGCTGATTTGTTTCATGTCTCTGCACTCATTTTTAACTTCTACTATATAAAAAAACATATACTTTCAAACAAATAGGATTTCCCATGTTTTTGTGTTTGCAATTTGCATTTCTTGTTGTTGTCTAATGACATTTTGGTGTTTGTTCCTGTAGGACTAACCCTTAAAGTAATTCTAAACAAATATTAGTTCTCTGTAAATAAAATCCCTTCTAGGCACCTTTTACCTTTTATTGTATTGCCCAAGCCTCCAAGGGTTTATCGGGTCTCCCAAATTATTTACCCACTTAAGTGGCCATTTAAACTAAAGTTGTCTCAGGCCTACCATTGCAGCCTGTGTGTGCAGTTTTAAACTGAAATTTTAGGCTGGCCAAATAAACCTTTTTCCTGGCCTAAACCGTTCCTTTTTAGGACCGTTCCTTTTTAGGTCTCGCCTCACAATGCGCAAGCGTATTGAAGAGGCGAGACTATAGCGTCTTAAACAGACTTTACCTAACTGGGCGATTTGGTGCTGTGCCCGTGGCTTTTAGGTCAATGCGCTTGTTAAAATGCTCGTGCACATCACCAAATCGCCGTCTGTTCCCTCAGCCGCACTCCTCCCACACCTTTGAAGTGAAGCTTAGCTTCACTTCAAAGGCCCCTGCTGCTTTCACACCCTCTCCCCGCTCCGCCCCCTCCCCTGCCCGCCGTGTCGCATTTCTCCTCCCCCCTCCCCACAGCAATGCCCTCAAGTGTCCGGGAGCCCCGCGTCTGTCAACGTCTTCTTTTAAAGCAAAGGGGCTATTGTTGGGAGACGTCTGCAGACTGTGTCCAGGAAACGGCCTTTTCCCAAAATACACCCAAATAGCGGGCTTCATTTGGACAAACGGGACAGATATTTGCGAAGAGTGTACACATATTTATTTTTACACTCCAGGGGAACACTTGTTCTAGTGTGTACCGTGTGCACAGCAAGCCGTTGCCTGCGCACACACGCCCACGGACACGCACACAATGGTGCAAACACGCGCGCACAAACACATACAGAGAAACACACTGGCACGCATATAGACAGACACACTACACACAATAGCACGCACATTAACATTAACGTAGGCACGTGCGAGCACACATACACACGAACATACATGTCGTTTTGCAAAGAGACTCCTACAGATGATGATAAACACCCGCAGGCACGCATTCACACGGAAACAGTCGCAAACACACAAACACTTCTACAACAGATGTCCCTTCAACCATTTTCTAACAAAGACTGACAGAGACACACAGACCTTCCCAGAATAAATGCACGTGAAAACGGACAGACACGCACCAGGACACACCACACGGACGCACACTGTAGGGGTGTAACAATGTCCTACCACTCACGCCTCCAGGGTCACCAGGTCACGTGCATGTTACCCACCTGTGTGCCACTGCTGTTATGTCAATAATGCCCAGCTCTGCTGATACAAGGCTTCTAGACAATATACACAACCACCCCATCCACCACCGCATCCACCATCACCACATCCACCGCATCCACCACCACCGCATCCACCACCACATCCACCATCACCACCACATCCACCATCACATCCACCACCACCACATCCACCATCACCTCCACATCCACCATGACATCCACCACCACCACATCCACCACCGCAACCACCACCACCACCGCATCCACCACCACCACCACACCCACCACCATTACATCCACCACCACATCCACTACCACCACCACCCCATCCACCACTACCACCACCACCGCATCCACCACCGCATCCACCAAATCCACCGCATCCACCACCACATCCACCGCATCCACCACCACATCCACCACCACATCCACCATCACATCCACCATCACATCCACCACCACCACCACATCCACCTCCACATCCACCATCACCTCCACATCCACCATGACATCCACCGCCACATCCACCACCACATCCACCACCATCACATCCACCACCGCCACATCCACCACCACCACCACATCCACCACCACTTCCACCACCACCGCATCCACCACCACCACTTTCACCACCACCGCATCCACCACCACCACCACATCTACCACCACCACCACTACATCCACCACCACATCCACCACAACCACCACCCCATCCACCACCACCACCGCATCCACCACCACCACCGCATCCACCATCACCACATCCACCGCATCCACCACCACATCCACCATCACCACCACATCCACCACCACCACCACCACATCCACCATCACCTCCACATCCCCCATGACATCCACCACCACCACATCCACCACATCCGCATCCACCACCACCGCATCCACCACCACCACCACTACATCCACCACCACATCCACCACAACCACCACCCCATCCACCACCGCATCCACCACCACCACCGCATCCCCCACCACATCCACCATCACCACCACATCCACCATCACATCCACCACCACCACATCCACCATCACATCCACCACCACCACATCCACCATCACCTCCACATCCACCATGACATCCACCACATCCACAACCACCGCATCCACCACCACCACCACACCCACCACCACTACATCCACCACCACATCCACTACAACCACCACCCCATCCACCACTACCACCACCACCGCATCCACCACCG
Source organism: Lissotriton vulgaris (assembly GCF_964263255.1). Lineage (NCBI taxonomy): Eukaryota > Metazoa > Chordata > Amphibia > Caudata > Salamandridae > Lissotriton > Lissotriton vulgaris. Next base: position 833,560 of record NW_028242302.1, read on the forward strand.
CATCCACCACAGCCACCGCATCCACCACATCCACCGCATCCACCACCACATCCACCGCATCCACCACCACATCCACCATCACCACCACATCCACCATCACCACCACATCCACCATCACATCCACCACCACCACCACATCCACCACCACATCCACCATCACCTCCACATCCACCATGACATCCACCGCCACATCCACCACCATCACATCCACCACCGCCACATCCACCAGCACCACCACATCCACCACCACTTCCACCACCACCGCATCCACCACCACCACATCCACCCCCACTTCCACCACCGCCACATCCACCACCACCACATCCACCACCACCACCACTACATCCACCACCCCATCCACCACCACCCCATCCACCACCACCACCACCACCGCATCCACCACCACCACCGCATCCACCATTACCACATCCACCACCACCGCATCCATCACCACATCCACCATCACCACCACATCCACCACCACCACCACATCCACCATCACCTCCACATCCACCATGACATCCACCGCCACATCCACCACCACCACATCCAACACCAACGCATCCATCACCACCACCGCATCCACCACCACCACCACTCCCACCACCACTACATCCACCACCACTTCCACCACAACCACCACCCCATCCACCACCACCACCACATCCACCACCGCATCCACCATCACCTCCACATCCACCATGACATCCACCGCCACATCCACCACCACATTCACCACATCCACCACCATCACATCCACCACCGCCACATCCACCACCACCACCACATCCACCACCACTTCCACCACCACCGCACCCACCACCACCACCGCATCCACCACCACCACTACATCCACCACCACATCCACCACAACCACCACCCCATCCACCACCACCACCGCATCCACCACCACCACCGCATCCACCACCGCATCCACCACCACCGCATCCACCACCACATCCACCATCACCACTACATCCACCATTGCATCCACCACCACCACCACCACATCCACCATCACCTCCACCACCACCACCACATCCACCATCACCTCCACATCCACCATGACATCCACCACCACCACATCCACCACATCCACCACCACCGCATCCACCACCACCGCATCCACCACCACCGCATCCACCACCACCACCACACCCACCACCACTACATCCACCACCACATCCAATACAACCACCACCCCATCCACCACTACCACCACCACCGCATCCACCACCACCTCCGCATCCACCACATCCACCGCATCCACCACCACCACATCCACCGCATCCACCACCACATCCACCACCACATCCACCATCACCACCATCACATCCACCATCACCACCACGTCCACCATCACATCCACCATCACATCCACCACCACCACCACATCCACCTCCACATCCACCATCACCTCCGCATCCACCATGACATCCACCGCCACATCCACCACCACATCCACCTCCACCACATCCACCACCGCCACATCCACCACCACCACCACATCCACCACCACCACATCCACCACCACTTCCACCACCACCGCATCCACCACCACCACATCCACCACCACTTCCACCACCACCACATCCACCACATCCACCGCATCCACCACCACATCCACCACCTCATCCACAACCACCACTTCCACCGCATCCACCACTTCCACCGCATCCACCACCACCACATCCACCACTTCCACTGCATCCACCACCACCACATCCACCACCACCACATCCACCACCACATCCACCACCTCATCCACCACCTCATCCACCACCTCATCCACCACCACATCTACCACCACCACATCCACCATACCCACCACCATCACTTCCACCACCACATCCACCACCACTTTCACCACATCCACAACCACCACCACCACATCCACCACCACTTTCACCACATCCACAACCACCACCACATCACCGCATCCACCACCACCACATCCACCACATCACCACCACATCCACCACCTCCACCACCACCACATCCACCCCCACATCCACCATCACCACCACCACCACATCCACCACCACATCCACCACCACCATATCCCCCAGATCCACCACCACCACATCTATATGTGTGTGGCTCTGTGTGTGTTTAGGTGCAAATGCAATGTTCTTGGATTTTCGTCACAATAAAATACACTGAACATAATCTTCACAAAAGTTATTTACAAACGTTTAAGCTATTGCCATTATAAATTACAATAACTTTTATTTAAGTATTAATTATTTACAAAATTAAAAGCCATTGTTATTTGTAATATCAATACATCTAAGTCACGTAAATACAACACACATTGCATTACAAATGCTATAGGTGTCACATTTGCAAAAGTTAAAACTATTGACATTGTAACTGACAAAGCTATTAATTTTGCTACTTTCAAAACCAACACATAAATAAAACAAGTGTCATTTACAATACCAATAGCTCAAACTTTCCTAATGCGAGACCTATTGCATTTCCAATGCTTGTTCATTCATATTAGTCACCCCTGGCGTAGGCCCTAAACAGCCACAGGGCAGTGTACGTTGTATTTTAAAAGTTGGACATGTACTTTATCCCTTGTATGATTGACTACACTTGGTTTTCTTTTGGACACAAAAACTCCCCAGATTGTGTCAGGCTGATGCATTTCATACCTCCCTTTACTTTTTCGGTTCTCCTCAGAACCGGGACTGTTTTTTCTGTGAATAAATTATTAAAACAACATTATTCTTTCTTCTCTTTTAGTATCAGGGCTTCATACCTTAATCTCCATGAGTTTTAAAATATTACCTCTCCTTTCCTGTGTTGGGTTGTTCAATGCTCCCAAGTTTTCTGGCTTATCTTACTTGCCCAGCCTGGATATTTTTGCCATTGTAATCTGTTCCAAGAATAACACACTGTGCAATGTTTTCTGAGTACTCTCGATGGGTATATGTTTTTCTAGTTCCCTGTCTTTGTTTTAGGTTGCATTAGTTTCCTACTCTTTTAATTTTCTCAATTCAGGCACATCAGAGTTTCAGTATTAAATTGTCTTTGTCCCCAGTTTCTGAAGGTTAAACAGCATTTTTTTGTCCTAACTATTTGGTGCCTGCAGCCTACTTTCTGGGTCAAATGACTAGGTGTAATTGGCAGTTGGGCTTTTTGAATTCCTCCCAGACATCATCACGATAGAGGGTCTGGGTGTTGGCTGGATGGGCCATCCCAGCTTGATTGTGGGCGGGGCAGAACTGTCATCTGCCACAATTGCAGTGCAAATGCACCAACGCAGCTCACACACAAAGGACTTCACACTAGCCTAGTGCACCCAAGACAGCTTAGGACCCGGGCAGGGAGGCAGGCCGTTCCAGACACCTCTGTAGGAGGAAAACTCCAGAGGCCTGTCTCACTTCAAAGGGGGCACCAAGTATAAAAATGGGACCCTCAGACCCACTCTTCAGTTCACTCCTGGACCTGTGGATACCATAGAAGAACGACTGCCCTGCTTACAGATGACTACGCTGCTGCTTGAGGCCTGCCTTACTGTCTGAGAAGGAAGACTGGACCTGAAACCTCCATCCCTGACTGAAGTGCCTCCAAGCGTCAGCTGAATGGCCTCCTACTCTGAGCTACAGGGACACAACAAGCTGCTGAGGCCCCTCTGACACTCCCCAGCTGGCCGGCTGCACTGGAACTGCCTGAGACCTACTTTCCTCTGCTGGAGTGGGTGACTAATCCCTTTGCAGGTCATTCTCATGGAGATCTTGCTGCCCACGCCAACTGCTAACACAAAGCTCTGGTGCACCTGACTATTTGTACTAAAGCAACCGCCAATAACGACCTACAATGCAAGATCTCCACTTCGTGCCACAGCATCGACAGCCCACAGTGACCACCAACACGCAGCTCCAGCAACGACTATCCACAATGGCCAACAGGACCATCACGCTACAGAGACAACCGTCCGTGACACCAGGCCTGCTCTTCATGCTACAGTGATGACCATTTGCAATGATCTCCCTGCACCTCGTGGCCTCCTTCACCGTGAACTGAATTCTTCGCGCTGGACTTAAGAAGGTTGCCGCGCTCTGGTTCAGACGCGAGATACCCATTGAATGGATGTTATGTCGCCCGAACTAGAGTTTCCACACTGAATAGGACCTTTGAGACTTGGCAGCAATTCTTAAGCATCCGTACTACGTAACCACTGATGGGATTAGTCCAATATCATTCCTTGCTACTTATGGATAAGAGACTCAACTGCCTACATGAAACAAATCCTAGAGCGAAATTAACTCCCAACCCATAGTGATCCTCCCTTGTGGGCGACTCCAATTTGTAGGAGACAAGGAGGACATTTCATTGACTGATGAACCATTAAGAATAATACACTTAAACCACCCACGCTGTGAGGGGTCATCCACAAACTTAAGGTTGCCTGATGTTTTTTATAGTCCTGATGAAGACTCGCATGGCCCAGGCTTAATTCACCGTCTGGCCCCAAGTCGAGTCGAAAAGTCGACAAAACCCCCCTTTCCTCTTTGACCTGGACCGATATACCCCAACCCTTCTGTGCACCACAATTTATCAAGCATATGGGTTGTTTAAATGTATTAATATTATGGTTGAATTGATTCAAGGCCAGGCCATATACATTGGATGATTGTTGGTCCATTTTGTAATATAACCAAATAGAGTTTCTTGTTTTATGTCACCAATCTCTGCAATTCTTTTCTTTTTCACCACTCAACTTTGTTCTATTCACATCTCCCTAACTTGCACGCTCCCTTTGGGGCAACCAATATGACCCATATGTAATGTTTGACCGTCCACATCTTTGAGTGGCGATAAATAATAAATTGCCTTTGATTATAAGTTTTGCTGTTGCGTTTTATGACATTGATGCATTTATTCATCTAGAGTATATTGTTCATACTCAAAAAAGCTTAAATTAGTAAGCATTGACTAATTGCGATATTGAGAAATAATAGTCTATGGACCATTGTTTTGTAATACGGATTTAAGAAGGTAACTGTTTGAGTGGTACTAGCCTGGTCCCTGTATCCGGCCCACACTCCATCGCGGTTGTCCTGAACTTGTGACTTCCACCTGGACTTGCATGACCAGGTGACTGTAAGTGGCACTTTGTGCTTTTAGGCGCTGTATTTACTTACACTCAGGAGTTACCGGCAGTTACATTTTACTATCTTTTTAAATTGATGTGGGATTTTCCTTGTGTTATGTTTTTACTTCATCACTGTTTGTGTGCTGCACACATACTGTACACGTTGCCTCTAAGTTGAACCTGTCTTCTTTTGGGCAAAGCCACTAGAGGGTTAAGCACCGGTTAATTTAGTGACTTTCGGGGTTCACCCTGACAAGGATTGTGGCTGTTGCTTGAGAAGGGCTTACACCCCTCTCAACCAACAACCCAATTTCTTTTGTGCTGTACAAAAACCTTGATTGTGTTTGATTTAATAAACCTCAAAGTTGCTCTGTGTATATTATTAGTAATCAAGGTCAGACATAGCGTATGCATTACAGAATATTTGACTCTTAATATGTTGTATGTTATCATCACAGCCGGAGCAGGAATCTTTCTCAGTTTCTGTTTAAAAGTTCACACTTTAAATTAATGCTCATGCGTGGAAAGATATAATCTGATGTACTAAGTTGAAACACTTTCACATGTTAAGAAAATATAATTATTGAATCTTTGTAGACACCTTACCATGTTTTAATATGATGCGTGCTGCATGAATTACATGGCAATACATTTTCATGGTTCTGCTCATTCACGGGCTCTGAGAACCAGAGCGGACCTTTGGCTCGGCTTGGGTTCAGCTCTCTCTTAATTTGTTAGCTTGCCCACCTCTGCTTACTAAGTAAGCTGGACTGATGAACCACCTACACCAACCACAGGAAATGTTCATGAAGTTACTTCTAAAGAGCTGCGAAGAGTCGCTGATCGAGTAAATGGAAAAATCTAGAGGTTGAGATATGAATTTTATTTAAAAAGACTGTTTTAGCTGGAAGACGGCTCACCTGATGTATAAAGCTATGGCCAGGGCCACTGGAAGCATGCAATTGTGACTGTTTTTTTTGGCATAATTAAGGTTTTCCCACATCTGCCATATAATCCACCGTCTGCTACATAATCTGCAGGTTTTAACAAAAAAAATTGTTTCTAGCTCAGATCAAATGTTACTAAAACACTACATGGTAAAAGTCCCATCGTAAAGAGGTCCTTCCTTTCGTATAATGACCCTACCTATTGTGTAACTTTCTCTGCACGTGGCAGGCGTGCTCTCCATTGTGAGAAGTTGGCCCGATATGCAACGTTCGCTATTCTAGCGACCGCTATGTATCGTTCCAACGACCCTTATGGTGTTTGGTTGTAAGTCAACCTATAGACCAGCTATCCTAGTAGCGTGGATACGAGCAGTCTAAGGCTAAAGACTCGAGAGGGCGCGTTAAGCCAGCTGTTTACCACACATGTACCCCTTGAACACCCAGTGAAAGGACACCACACAAGTGTTATGAAAATAAACAGTATATTTATTAAGAATCACAACAGCCCTGTACTCTTTATGAGGACAGGGTACTAAGCACAAACCAAATCTCTTTAGTAAATACTTCAAGTGCACAGTTTTAAAACAAGTGTCCGGGGACACGGAAAGGTTAAGGCAAGTCGGAAGCGAGGGACTCGGGACCCTAGAGTAAGGAGGCTATGCAGGCACCGAAGTGCCGAGTTACCTAGCCACGAGGGCTGCGGTTGCGAGTCTTACAGGCGTCGGGGTCTTCGCTGACGAGCCAGGAGCCGGAAGAAAAGGAGTTGCTGGCCGGCGACCAGTGATGAATAGTTCGTAGAGATCCAAGCCTGGATCGGAGATTGATGAAACCTGAAAGCAGAGGGGACCAAGTTCGTACTACTAGCCAGTAGTCAGAGGGTACCAGGAAGGCACCGGTTGGCCGTCACCTCGACCAGGTGAGTGGGCGACGCTAGGCTCTGCAGTCTCTCGGACCAGGAGGCGTTGTCGGCGACCCCGGTGGAGGTGCGAGCTGTCCCACGACGGATGTCGCTGTCGGCGTCTTGAGTGGACCAGGAGGGTCCGGGGTGCTTCTCGAAAAGATGGAAGCAAGGGCCAGTCTGGAGCAACCAGACCGGCAGTGTTGATTCTCGGATGTCGTCACAGAAGGACACGAGCCAGCGGCTAGTGACCAGACAACTTGCTGAGCAGCGAGCAGAAGGGCCCCACGCAGATCGTGGAGATGCTGGGAGACTGCACTTCGGTGCTGGAGCGGCTCAGGGTCGGGGCTTCTCGGACCCCAGAGCACTCACCAGAGAGTTACCTCGATGGTCGTTCTGGTTTTTAAGAGCGTACTGGTTCTGATGATGGCCGGTCCCTCGAGGTCTCGTCGCACCCACAGATCACAGCTGAGCTGATGACGTGGGTAGAGGTCAGAGGTGCCAGGGAAGCCGGTTCTCGTCGAGCTGGGCCGTCGGATTCCTTGAGGAAGGACTTACAGCAAACCGCAGAGTTCTTAGATGGTGCCCGCTGATGCAGGGTGACTACTCCTTAGCCACAAGGGAGAAATCTTGAGAAGAGTCTTGAAGGTCCTTTCGCAGAAAGTAGTTCTTGATTCAAAGATGATCTAATTTGGAAGGGTCCCCGCTCCGGCCTTTATTCTAAAGAAAGGGGTGGGTACATGACTAGGTCCTGCCCTAAGGGTGGGACCAGGAAGGGGGGTAGTTACACCCCTCTCCCCTGCCGGGCTTTCCCCAGGCCAGGGCTGTCGCCCCTGGAACTGGTTCTAACCGGCAGATGCGTAGTGAGCACCGGGGTGCCACTCCGCAGTCACCTTCTCGCAAAAGCCCTACCTACCCAGAATACACAAACCCTGTCTGGGACGGTGCGAACACCGCCCTTGACAGGAAACCCTTTGTCCAAGTGCTCCTCGCTGGGAGGACTCCCAGCAGCAGGAGGTCAGACTCGTGTCTGTGGTGGCAGCATCCATTTTGTGGAGCTGAGGCTTTCGTTAACTTTAACCGGGGTTCACAGCTACGTACATGTCGTGTCCCTCTAGAAGGGCGGAATGCTAACCTCGTCGCCAGAGTTGGTGAGAGGGCAGCATCCCGATTCGTATGACACCTTACTCGACATGTCTTGATAACGCGACACCGAAGTTACCGATATGGTACGCGTTATCATGGAACAGCCATTGGGTCTTGATTCCGCAAGCCGCAACCGGCTCGGCTCGGGCCAGAGCTTAGTTCACACGAGCCCATGCACTCTGCCTTCTGGATTGTCAAGGCCTGCCATAGGAGTGACTGATAGGAACTCGGGTGTCCATTGGAGGGTTAGATATAGGGCTACTATATCTAAAGCAAAGGGTGATTACACGACTTTGCCCCAGCTGTCATGCAGCCAGTTGTGTCAGATTTAGGAGGCCAGCCAGGGGTGGCATAATACATGCTGCAGCCCCTGGCGGCCCTGGGTACACCTATGCCCTGGGTTACAGGGTCTGATAAGGTGGCCCAGTACCAATTGGTAAATGCACCTAGGGCACATCGTAATTTAGAGAGAGAACAGCCAGGCTGTGGGTCTGATTGGCAGGCCCACAGCCAGAGAAAGTCGTAAACCAGTGAAACAAAAGCAAAAAATCTGGGTGATCATAGGATTGCAGACCCTACTCTCCTACATGACCCCCCCCCAAACGTCGGAACAACTAGCTAACCTTGACCAGGTGAGTCTTCTTGTTCTAAGTGGAAATATCTGGAGAGCCCATCGGCATTGCCATGATCAGTACCAGGTCTGTGTTCCACTGTGAAGTCCATCCCCTGTAGGGAAATGGACCACCTAAGCAGTTTGGGGTTTTCACCCTTCATCTGATTTAGCCACAAGAGGGGCTTATGGTCGGTCTGAATCTTGAAGTGAGTGCCAAACAAGTATGGCCTCAGCTTCTTCAGGGCCCAAACCACAGCAAAGGCCTCCCTCTCAATAGCTGACCAATTTTTCTCTCTAGGGGTCAGCCGTCTGCTTATAAAAGCAATGGGCTGGTCTTGACCATCAAAATTCAGTTGAGAAAGAACAGCTCCCACACCCAACTCAGAAGCATCTGTTTGGACAATGAATGGTTTGGAGTAGTCCGGACTCTTGAGGATAGGCGCCGTGCACATGGCCTGCTTTAGGTCATCGAATGCTTTTTGACAGCTCGCTGTCCACTGAACCTTTTTTGGCATTTTCTTACTTGTCAGTTCATTTAATGGTGTCACGATGGAACCATAGTTCCTGACAAACTTCCTGTAGTAACCAGTCAGGCCCAAGAAAGCTCGAACCTGAGTCTGGGTGGTTGGAGGAGCCCAGTCCCTGATTGACTGTATCTTGCTCTCCAGTGGCTGAACCTGACCTCCACCTACAAGGTGGCCCAGGTATACAACCTGTGTCTGCCCTATCTGGCACTTGGTGGCCTTGATAGTGAGGCCTGCTGCTTGCAGCGCCTCTAATGTCTTCCGCAGGTGGACCAGGTGATCCTCCCAGGTGGAGCTAAAGACAGCAATATCGTCAAGATACGCCGCACAGAAGTCATCCAGCCCAGTAAGGACGTGATTCACCAACCGTTGGAAGGTGGCAGGTGCATTTTTCAGACCAAAGGGCATCACCACGAACTGATAATGCCCACCAGGGGTTGAAAATGCGGTTTTAGGCTTGGCGTCCTCAGCTAACCTGATTTGCCAATACCCAGCTGTCAGGTCAAACGTACTTAAGTAGTTGGCCGAGGCCAGTCTATCAATAAGCTCGTCTGCCCTTGGTATTGGGTGGGCGTCAGTCTTAGTGACTGCATTGAGACCCCTGTAGTCTACGCAGAACCTCATCTCTCTCTTACCACCCTGGGTGTGAGGTTTCGGCACCAGAACTACGGGACTAGCCCAAGGGCTATCCGAGGGTTCAATGACTCCCAGCTCCAACATTTTCTGCACTTCACCTTTGATGCAGTCTCTAACGTGATCAGGCTGCCTGTAGATTTTACTCTTTACGGGCAAGCTGTCACCAGTGTCGACCTCATGGGTGCACCAATCGGTCTGACTGGGTGTCAGAGAGAACAGATGTCGGAACGACTGAAGAACCTGTTTACAGTCGCTCTGTTGATGTTCGGAGAGGCTGCCACAAAAGACAACACCATCTACCGAGCCATCGTCAGGATTCTGAGAGAGCAGGTCGGGGAGAGGGTCACTCTCCTCTTCCTGTCCCTCGTCTAGGGCCATGAGCAAACTCATGTCCTTCCTGTCGACATATGCTTTTAGCCTGTTGACATGAAGCACCCTGTGGGGGCTCCGGGGAGTTCCCAGGTCGACCAGGTAGGTGACCTCTCCCTTTTTCTCCAGGATGGTGTGGGGCCCGGACCATTTGTCCTTGAGTGCTGCTGGGGCCACTGGCTCCAACACCCACACCTTCTGTCCGGGCTGGTAAACAGTCAAGACAGCCTTTTGGTCATGCCAAGCTTTTTGGAGTTCTTGGCTGGCCTTAAGGTTTTCGGATGCCTTCTCCATGTATTCAGCCATCCGCGAGCGGAGGCCGAGCACATAGTCCACTATGTTGGCTGCAGGCTTTTTGAGAGGTCTCTCCCATCCTTCCTTCACCAAACACAGGGGTCCTCTTACAGGATGCCCGTACAAAAGTTCAAAAGGGCTGTAGCCAACCCCCTTCTGTGGGACTTCTCTGTAGGCGAACAAGAGGCAGGGGATCAGGACGTCCCATCTACGCCGAAGCTTTTCCGGTAGTCCATGAATCATCCCTTTTAGGGTCCTGTTGAATCTCTCAACAAGCCCATTGCATTGTGGATGATAGGGTGTAGTGAACTTGTAGTTGACACCACATTCCTTCCACATAGCAGTTAAGTAGCTCGACATAAAGTTTGCACCTCTGTCGGAGACGACCTCCTTAGGGAAGCCCACTCTGGAGAACACTCCAACTAGGGCTCTTGCCACAACAGGTGCTGTAGTGGTCCTAAGGGGAATAGCTTCAGGATACCTGGTGGCATGATCCACTATCACCAGTATAAACTTGTGCCCTGATGCTGTCGGTGGTTCCATGGGACCGACGATGTCGATCCCCACCCGTTCAAAGGGCACCCCCACCACAGGCATTGGTATAAGGGGGGCCTTTGTCGTGCCACCTGACTTACCACTGGCTTGGCAAGTGACACAGGAGCGGCAAAACTCCTTGGTATCTTCGTTCATGTGAGGCCAGTGAAAGTGCGAGACAAGCCTGTCCCACGTTTTCGTCTGGCCTAAGTGACCTGCTAAGGGAATCTCGTGGGCCAAGGTAAGTAGGAAACCACGCTGAGACAAGGGGACGACCAGCCTCCTGGTCATGCCAGGCTTGGGGTCTCTTGATTCAGTGTACAGGAGTCCATCTTCCCAGTATACCTTGTGGGTACCTGTGGCGTTCCCAGCAGCCTCAGCAGCAGCCTGCTGTCTGAGGGGTTCAAGAGAAGGGCAGTCTAACTGGTCCTTCCCCAGATCTTCCCTTGAGGGTCCCCCTGAGACCAAGAATTCAGCTTGATCAAGTTCGAACTCTCTCGGCTCAGTTTCCCTCAATTCCTGTAGGTCAGCCTCCTCTGAGACTTGATCCTCGACCTGGGGCAAGGGGGAAGGCGCAGCCTTAACCCTACTGCTCTTTTTCTTGGGAGGTGTCTGGTCCGTTGTTCCAGGATCCAGCACCTGTTCAGTGGGGCATCTCCTGACCTGTGACCTAGTCACAGCGAACACATGTGCTGGCAAACCTAACATCTCCATGTGAGTCCGGTGCTCCACTTCTGACCATTGTGACGACTCCAAATCATTGCCCAACAAACAATCCACTGGGAGGTCTGGACTAACTACAACCTTCTTTTGGCCAGTTACCCCTCCCCAGGAGAAAGCTACAATTGCCATACTGTGATTGGTAGTGACATTGCTTGCATTGGTCACCAGGAATTCTGTACCTGGCATGATCTGTCCAGGGTCCACAAAGTTAGGCGTCACCATGGTGACGCTGGCACAAGTGTCCCTATAGGCCTGAGCCATCTTTCCATTTATGAAAGGCGTCTGTCTGTATTTGCCCAAGGTATTGGGACTTACGTCAGGGGACACGTCCACGTCCCCTGTACTGACAAGGACAGCCTGAGTGACCGTGCCAACTAAGTTGTCACGCCCCTCAGAACCCAGGGTTAACCCTACTAAACCCTTGGGAGGCGCACTACCACTGCTGACTGTACTAGGGGGCACAGGTGCCTTAGGGGCTGCAGTGGCAGGAGTCTGCCCTCCTCCTTTCTTGGTGCACTCACTAAACCAGTGAGATTTACTTTTACAGTACTGGCACCATCGTTTGGATTGGCCTTCTTTCTTCTTTTGGGGAGCCTGACCCCCACCCTCTTTGGGTTGTTGGGGACCTGTCGAAGACTTCTGGTCATTTTGTTCCCCTTTAGAATCTTTACCCTTCTGGTCTGCTTTCTTCTGACCACCTTGATTCTGGCCCTGGTTCTGTTTAACTCTCGTACGAACCCATTTGTCTGCCTTCTGCCCCAATTCTTGAGGAGAGGTCAGATCCGAGTCGACAAGATGCTGATGCAACAACTGGTTCTGACAATTGTTTAAGATTTGTTCTCTCATCATCAAATTGTACAATCCTTTGTAATCAGTAACCTTACTGCCCAGCAACCAGCCCTCAAAAGCCTTAGTGGCACAATCGACAAAATCAGACCAGTCTTGAGTCTGCGTTTTCTGGGTATCCCTGAACAGCACCCTGTACTGCTCAGTGGTTAGGCCGAACCCTTCAACGAGTGTATTCTTCAAGACTTGGTAATTGTTAGCGTCCTCTACCCTTGTGGTGAGAAGCTTGTCTCTTCCTTTACCGTCAAAGGAGAGCCACAAGATAGCTGCCCACTGACTCTGGGGAACACCTTGCACAGTGCAGGCCCTCTCCAAAGCAGTAATCCATTTGTGGATGTCGTCCCCTTGTTTAAAGGGGGGCACTATCTTCCCAAGGTGTTTCGTATCGAAACTCTTTTCCCTATTACTAGGTACATTGCTGCCACCAGTGGGGACTGCCCCACTTAACTGTTGCTCTCTAGCAAAAGCAAGCTTTTCTTTGGCCAGGGCAAGTTCTTCCCTTTCGATCCTCAGATTAGCTGCCCTTTCCTTAGCTTCGTACATTCTCCTCTGAGGGGACGTCATCCCTCTTTGAGAAGAGTTGTGAGAGCCATTGGTTCGAAGGGATCTGTTAGAGCCTCTTGATAGAGACCTAACTCGTCCATTCCCAATGTTAAGCGCACCTGACAGTAGCGCCGGGGGTCCCCCAGTACCACTATCATGTCTGCTTAAGTTGGACCGTGTCAGTCTGACGACTTCTACCTGTCCCTTATCTGCCTCGTCCCCAGAGAGATCTTCATCCTCATCCTCCTCCCCATCTTCGTTCTCAGTTGCGAGGTGAATGAGGTCAGGATCGTCCCGGGTTCCCTCGAGGGGAGGCATGCCTCCTTCTGGATTAGAAGGGCTAAGAAGCTTCTCAGCCTTTCTGGCATCATAAGTCTCTAGGAGACCAATCAGAAAGGAGGTGGTGGGGTTAGCCCCTTGCTTAATCTTCCTAGAGGTACATACTTGTCGTAACTCATGGAAGTTAAGCGCAGTATATCTTGACGGGATGACCTGTGGAGGGTCAACTGACACAAGGGGAGACTCAGAGTTTCCTCCTTTGTCCGACATACTGTTTCTAGTGTGGTGTAAGTGATGCACCTACCTACACTATGTGTTTACCTACTGATCCCTTGCTAAGAGTTGTAGCCAAGGTGTGCTAAGCCTTGAGGAGCTACAACAGCTGGTTCAGTAGAACTCAGAGTATTCTAAGCTTTAGTTATATGTACTAACAGTACTTATGTGATCTTTCAACAAGATATTCTTAGGATACGTGTGGTAAAACAACAGCAAGCTCAAATCCCAACCGCTGCTCACCAATGTGAGAAGTTGGCCCGATATGCAACGTTCGCTATTCTAGCGACCGCTATGTATCGTTCCAACGACCCTTATGGTGTTTGGTTGTAAGTCAACCTATAGACCAGCTATCCTAGTAGCGTGGATACGAGCAGTCTAAGGCTAAAGACTCGAGAGGGCGCGTTAAGCCAGCTGTTTACCACACATGTACCCCTTGAACACCCAGTGAAAGGACACCACACAAGTGTTATGAAAATAAACAGTATATTTATTAAGAATCACAACAGCCCTGTACTCTTTATGAGGACAGGGTACTAAGCACAAACCAAATCTCTTTAGTAAATACTTCAAGTGCACAGTTTTAAAACAAGTGTCCGGGGACACGGAAAGGTTAAGGCAAGTCGGAAGCGAGGGACTCGGGACCCTAGAGTAAGGAGGCTATGCAGGCACCGAAGTGCCGAGTTACCTAGCCACGAGGGCTGCGGTTGCGAGTCTTACAGGCGTCGGGGTCTTCGCTGACGAGCCAGGAGCCGGAAGAAAAGGAGTTGCTGGCCGGCGACCAGTGATGAATAGTTCGTAGAGATCCAAGCCTGGATCGGAGATTGATGAAACCTGAAAGCAGAGGGGACCAAGTTCGTACTACTAGCCAGTAGTCAGAGGGTACCAGGAAGGCACCGGTTGGCCGTCACCTCGACCAGGTGAGTGGGCGACGCTAGGCTCTGCAGTCTCTCGGACCAGGAGGCGTTGTCGGCGACCCCGGTGGAGGTGCGAGCTGTCCCACGACGGATGTCGCTGTCGGCGTCTTGAGTGGACCAGGAGGGTCCGGGGTGCTTCTCGAAAAGATGGAAGCAAGGGCCAGTCTGGAGCAACCAGACCGGCAGTGTTGATTCTCGGATGTCGTCACAGAAGGACACGAGCCAGCGGCTAGTGACCAGACAACTTGCTGAGCAGCGAGCAGAAGGGCCCCACGCAGATCGTGGAGATGCTGGGAGACTGCACTTCGGTGCTGGAGCGGCTCAGGGTCGGGGCTTCTCGGACCCCAGAGCACTCACCAGAGAGTTACCTCGATGGTCGTGCTGGTTTTTAAGAGCGTGCTGGTTCTGATGATGGCCGGTCCCTCGAGGTCTCGTCGCACCCACAGATCACAGCTGAGCTGATGACGTGGGTAGAGGTCAGAGGTGCCAGGGAAGCCGGTTCTCGTCGAGCTGGGCCGTCGGATTCCTTGAGGAAGGACTTACAGCAAACCGCAGAGTTCTTAGATGGTGCCCGCTGATGCAGGGTGACTACTCCTTAGCCACAAGGGAGAAATCTTGAGAAGAGTCTTGAAGGTCCTTTCGCAGAAAGTAGTTCTTGATTCAAAGATGATCTAATTTGGAAGGGTCCCCGCTCCGGCCTTTATTCTAAAGAAAGGGGTGGGTACATGACTAGGTCCTGCCCTAAGGGTGGGACCAGGAAGGGGGGTAGTTACACCCCTCTCCCCTGCCGGGCTTTCCCCAGGCCAGGGCTGTCGCCCCTGGAACTGGTTCTAACCGGCAGATGCGTAGTGAGCACCGGGGTGCCACTCCGCAGTCACCTTCTCGCAAAAGCCCTACCTACCCAGAATACACAAACCCTGTCTGGGACGGTGCGAACACCGCCCTTGACAGGAAACCCTTTGTCCAAGTGCTCCTCGCTGGGAGGACTCCCAGCAGCAGGAGGTCAGACTCGTGTCTGTGGTGGCAGCATCCATTTTGTGGAGCTGAGGCTTTCGTTAACTTTAACCGGGGTTCACAGCTACGTACATGTCGTGTCCCTCTAGAAGGGCGGAATGCTAACCTCGTCGCCAGAGTTGGTGAGAGGGCAGCATCCCGATTCGTATGACACCTTACTCGACATGTCTTGATAACGCGACACCGAAGTTACCGATATGGTACGCGTTATCATGGAACAGCCATTGGGTCTTGATTCCGCAAGCCGCAACCGGCTCGGCTCGGGCCAGAGCTTAGTTCACACGAGCCCATGCACTCTGCCTTCAGGATTGTCAAGGCCTGCCATAGGAGTGACTGATAGGAACTCGGGTGTCCATTGGAGGGTTAGATATAGGGCTACTATATCTAAAGCAAAGGGTGATTACACGACTTTGCCCCAGCTGTCATGCAGCCAGTTGTGTCAGATTTAGGAGGCCAGCCAGGGGTGGCATAATACATGCTGCAGCCCCTGGCGGCCCTGGGTACACCTATGCCCTGGGTTACAGGGTCTGATAAGGTGGCCCAGTACCAATTGGTAAATGCACCTAGGGCACATCGTAATTTAGAGAGAGAACAGCCAGGCTGTGGGTCTGATTGGCAGGCCCACAGCCAGAGAAAGTCGTAAACCAGTGAAACAAAAGCAAAAAATCTGGGTGATCATAGGATTGCAGACCCTACTCTCCTACATCCATCACCAGGCATGCTGTGGCCTGGACCAGCATTATTTGACACTCACAATACAGGAAGTGAGCCCCTTTGGGGATGTATTTCCGGTGGGGTTCCCGGAGTTAAACTGCCTGGGTGGGGCTACAGCTTGCTAAAGTTTGCACAGTGCAGGAAGAGCCCTCATCTGTACTCTGCTGGAGGAGGCTTACTCATGGCACAATAAACCACAACAGCATCACCACTGGCAACACAGCCCAGCCCACACACATAGCATGCATGCAAATAGATACACCTCACATTTCTTTGTTTGGGTAAATATTGCTGCAGGTTTATTACATACAACGGTTTGCAATATGGTGGGTTATCTTACGGGCGATCCAAGCGCAGGCAACCATCTGGGCCGCCTGCCCGCCTAATGAGCCAAAATCGGTACAAAAGGGAGTGGTGATGGACGGAGCATCTGAATCAATCAAACACTCACACCCAGTCAACAGATCTGGGTTTAATCCATCACCGTTCTTTAACCCATTCTGCCACCCCAGTTCAGACATGGCTATATGCAAATCAGTCTGACCCTGTGCCTCATGGGAACAGTCCAGCCCGAACTGCCAAGCCATGTCTTCCCTGGATCGGAAACAAGCTTCCGAGGACCGGTTTCTGGCATTCCAGCTGTCTTCAGCCCGGCTTGCTTGAATCCAGTGGCAAAATGAGTCAAGCAGCACTGGGCCGAACCCCATCTGTGCTGCCCCTTCTGATGATCCTCTGCCCGGATCACGTGACACCTTGGTCCCTTATTACTCACGCCCCTTTCAGGGTGGAGTGTAGCAAGGCAAGCTCCCAGTTGTTCAGGCCCACAACTGCCCAAAGGACTTACGAGGCGCTGACACAGTTTTCCAGGAACCTCCCAAGAGGCTCCTGGGATTTGGCTCTGGCACCTCTATTGTGCCACGCAGAGGTACCCTTCTGTACCCATTTGCTTCCAGATCGCCCTGTAACTCCGCCTGCAACGAAAAAAGAAAACATTACAACATTCTATGCCTCCTGCCTGCCACCCCCTCACCAATTAAGAGGTAGGGTGGGAGATGGCATGTCTGGCACGCAAAAGAGGAAGTCCCAATGGTGGGGGAGACCTACATACCCCTCCCCCGATCCTCGCGTACTGGAAGTGACGCGCTCCTTCCATGCCGCAGGCCAGGCTGGGGGGACTCCTCAGTGAGTCACCACTCCAAAAAGGGGGTGGGAGGGTGCCCCGATGGCAATAGAGGGCCACCCTCTTTAGTGGCCCCCTGCAGGGGCCACGGGCAGCCACATTCTGTCTATTAAAACTGTACTCCTGGCTCACACTCTTGTTACGAACGCTTGATTCGCAGTGATGACGTGCAACAGGCCTTGTGCGTTCAAAACTATGATTGGGCAGGGCCTCGGGAGCTCAAACAACAACGTGTAATTTGAATAGTTCTTTGTGAGTTTCTGCTTGAGGACTTGTGCTTGGCAAGACACAGTGTACACAGCGGCTCTGTTTCACAAACTGAGTACTGCACGGATTACCACGCCCTCCATATCGAATTGTCAACCTCTTGTATGCAGGCCAAACATGCCAACATTTTAGAGCAGGCAGGTGAGAGATTTGAAAAAAAGAAACAGTCAGGAGAATGCATTTTTCCCTTTGACTTATATGAAAGCAGAGGAAATCCGCCCCAATCGGATCTATTGGTGTGTCAGGTGACAGGCAATCAGCATTTCCTTTTTGGCAGTTTAATAACAGAGAGCAAACAAAAACAGAGTTCTAGGACTATAAAAAATAAATTTGTCGAGGCCGGTCACTCTTTTTAATATCCCCTCCCCCTGCAAGAATGAAGTACAAAGCGTTAACCTTTGATGTCAGAGGTAATTCGTGGAGGGGAGATGGGGGCGTGGTGACAGGCGTCAGCATTTCACTGTTGCGTGGTTTCTGGCAGATCACGACTCTGCAATCTAAGTCGGGAGGAGGGAGACGAGCCTTGAAATCGGTAGTCTGCCGCCTGAATTCGGTAGGTTTGGCATGAGTGACGTAGGCCTTTTGTGATGTGACGTCTAAACTAGACACCTGACTGCACACGTTTGCCTTCTGCACTTCTGCAAGCAGAGGGCCGGATTTACGAAGGTAACTTCCGTGTAGTAAAGTTACAAGTGTGGAGTATTCGTACTCGTGGTGGGACCTCCACACTGCAGAGTGCACCAGGGTTGGATTGGGAATAAAAATCGGCCTGTGCACACTAAAAAACGTGGCTCACATTTGCATATTGTCTGTCCAAAATACCTTCCTTCAGCGAAGTTTTATTTAAAAAAAAGGGGGGGGTAATAAAAAAAGCAGGATTAGTTTAGTCTAGTGAAACACACCTGAAAACAAGTGAGGCCACTTCTAATCAGGCCCCCCGCCCCTGCTCAAGCTGTATATATTAATGGGCCTGCCCAGCTAGAAAAAGGGAGCAACACCTCTGCCCGTTCCTAAATGGGAGGTAATGGACGCACATCTCCTTCCAAAAAAGCCACTCAGGCACCCACTGGGCCGCTGGTGGTATCCTAACAAAGTAGAAACCACCCAAATCGGCCCCCAGACTGCTAAAAAAAAAGCAGCCCACCGCTGGAACTAGGACACCGACCCCTCGGGCATTGCCCAAGTGCCCGAGTTACCAATCCGACGCAGGAGTGCGCGGTGTGGAGATTCCGCCCCGAGTACCGATGCTCCACACTCGTAACTTTACTATAAGTTCCCTTTGTGAATCAGGCTACTCGTACGTGTCCCTGGGCTACGTAGAGTTAGCGACAGTGCCGTTTTTGCACCGTTCGCTTGTGGACAAGCCTTCCTCCTTGTAATAATCCAGTGAGAGCTTGATTTAAAGAAGGTTTAATGTTCAGCACAGCATCAAGTCCTAGTACAGCGGTATCCAAGTTACAACTGACAGACAGAGCAGAATGCTGTATGAGGAAAGCTCCGTTCAGAATGCAGAACATAAGAAGAAACATAATATGGCACATGCAGTTAAAGGGAAAGGGTTACAGATTACATAACGCTTCAGCTATACAGAATATAACACATCTCCCTCATTAAATAAATGAACAAATTACATATTATACAAAATCCTGTAAAGTAGTAGGTCTTCTTCTGACACGCATATCATCATTGACTCTTGATGCTACTGAGTCAGAAAAAGAACTCAAATCAGTTCTACCATTGGAATTGTCACATTGGCCAAGATTATCTTGAGACTGGAACTGTACATAATTTTGTGTTGGACATTTTGCAACCTTGCTCAAATTCCAGACCTTGCCATCTTGGGTGATGACAGAATTACTGAACACTCTTTTAATTTGAATTGGTCTACCATACTTACTCATTCCTTTGCTAACTATGAAAGGTTTCAGAATCCTGACCCAATCACCCACACAAAAACTATGCTCCCTTGTCTCCCACCTCTTATTGTACCACACTGCTGACTTACTCTGTTTACAACTAACTCTATTCGCAACGCTTTGGATATCAACCTCATCCTCTCCCAGATTTTTAAATTTTTCCTTAAACCACCAGGGACATATGTTTGACGCAGGATCCCTACCTTTAAGTAATTTGAAAGGACTAACCTCCGTGGTGGTATGAGGAGTTATACGATAGGTCCAAAGCTTCTCCCTAAGCACATTCAACCAATTGCCCTTCTCCTTAATGGCATCAGCAACAAAACTCTTCAATACTCGGTTAAAGCGTTCAACCTGTTCGTTCTCATGCGGTTCATAAAGGGATGTCCGAATGTGTTTGATATTGCAGGTTTGCAAGAATGATTTCATCTTAGATGAAACCAACTGTACACCATTGTCCGACACTAACACAGAAGGGCAACCTTCCCTTGCAAAAACATCCTTAAAAAAAGCAATAACGACCTCAGAAGTCACCTTAGCCACAAATTTCACTTCTGGCCATTTAGAATGGTAGTCAATCATAACTAATGCAAAACGTGAGGCTTCTGGTAAAATATGAAAAGGGCCTGAAATATCAAAAGCTATTTTGTTCCAAGGAAACTCAGGCCACTTCACAGTTTTAAGGGGTGGAATATACAATTTTAACATTTTATCATTGGTACAACACTCGCTACATTCCCTAACTGTGCGGTCAATATACCTGTCCATCCCTGGCCACCAAAAATGTAACCTTATTAAACGCTTCATGGCTGAGATCCCAGGATGAGTTTTGTGTGCTAACCTAAGAATCAACTCCTGTACACCCACTGGCGGGATGCATTTTCCAGATTTGAAAATCAATTCACCTTCACAACACAACTCATCAGCTACATTATAGAAAGGAAGCAAATCATCCCTGACACTGGTTTTATTGGGCTAACCCTTAAAAAGATAACTCTTTACATTCCAAATTTCTCATCCTCATCTTGACATTTCATCCAAAACTGTTCAGTGATATCCTGATACTGAGGAGAAACAACATCAGATAAATTCAAAACAAAATCAATTTCACTAATACTATTGACTTTGTCTTCCTGACTTCCGCAAGGAAGGCGTGATAGGCAGTCAGCAGTAAAAAAAAATTCCCAGGGATATATTCCACAGTAAAATTATATTCCTGTAACTTTGATGCCAACCGTGCAATCCTTGCCGTGGAGTTCCAACCTACACCAACCGATAAAATATGCACAAGCGGCTTGTGGTCGGTTCTCATGATAAACTTGCTGCCCCATATGTAAATTCTGTAATGTTCAATGGCCCACACACAGGAAAGCAGTTCCCGTTCAATAACGACATACCTGCGCTCCGTCTCACTCAACGTCCTAGATGAAAAAGCCACATTCCATCCCATGACACCGTCCGTCTGAGATAACACACAACCCAAACCATACAAACTTGCGTCAGTGGTGATGATACATTTCTTACCCATTCTAAAAGGTTTCAAAGTTGGTGAATTGACAATATCATGCTTAATTTCAGTAAATGCTTTTTCTTGTTCAGCTTCCCAAACAAATTCATTACTTTGCCTCAATAATCTTCTTAATGGCTCCATTTTAACTACAAACTTGCTGTAGTATTCACACATGCCCGAAAAGGAAAGCAGTTGTTCCTTATTGCTTGGGGCTGGAGCACTGAGTATGGCTTCAACATTCAATTTCTTAGGAATTAAACCTTCCCCAGATAATGTATGTCCCAAGTACTCAACAGATTTCCTAAAAAGTTTGCATTTGTGTGCTTTGAGAGTGAGACCATACTTCTCCAACCTGCTACAAACTTAATCTAAGTGTGAAGCATGTTCCACCTCATTTTTTGAAAAAATCAAGATGTCATCCTGAAAACACTTTACGAACAAATCAAGGTCTCTGAAAATTTGGAACATAACCCGTTGAAAAACAGAGGCAGCCGATGCCAACCAAAAAGGCATCCTTTTGTATTGGAAAAGACCCATGGGAGTGATGAAGGCTGTATACTTTTTGGAATCTTCAGTAAGCTCAATTTGATGGTACGCCGACCTAAGATCCAATGTGGAAAAGATCTGCGCACCATCAAAAAGAGAAACAAGCTCATTAATGTTCGGAAAGGGTGACAATCAATAATAATATTGGAATTAAGTGCCCTCAAATCAATGCAAACTCTCAATTTTTGATCAGGTGTCCGCACCAAAACGATGGGCGAAACCCATTCTGACGACTCAATGGGCTCTATAATGTTGTCTTTCAGAAAAATCATTCGACATTTCCTTTAACTCATCTCTAACATTTAGAGGAACCCCTCTTAGTTTTTGTTTAACCGGAAGTGCCCCTTCCTTTAACACAATCTTATGTGAAAAGTTTTCCAATTTCCCTAGCCACTCACAGAAAACTTTGTCAAACTTGTTGCTCCAAAATGAAATATAATTTTTTTCTTCATCACTAGAACAAATAGCATTTATCATTTCCTGCTCACTACAAAGAGAGATGGGATCCTTGGCCTGTGGATTTAATTTGATGCCAAGCTCCCATTGGTCATGCCAACCAAGAACATTGACTCCCTTCACAGCAATGTATAATTTGATAAGAGCTGATCTTCCTCTAAAGCTTAACGGAACCTTTAAAAATCCTTCAATATCAATCTTATTCCCATAGAAACCTTCTGCAATTATATCCGAAGGTTGTAAGGTGGAAATATCACACACAGTTTGTAATTTTTCATTAAAGTATTCCTTAGTAATTATGGTCCACGGGGACCCAAGATCCACCATAAGTTCAATAGCAATAGTAAAAACATGAAAAACACATCTTGGAGATTTCTTACTGGTTAACACTACACACCCACTTTGAACCATAGAAACTACATAACCACGGTCTAGATCCTGCTTAGTTTCATCAGCAATAGTAATTGAAGATACTTTTGTAGGAGCGATAGTGTTAGAGGGCGTATGTAGTTGTCCTGGACGAAACTGAGCATTATAACGTTTTTCTCTACAAACATTACTAAAGTGTCCCAACCTACCACAAATATTACATGTTTTGTTTATAGCAGGACAACCCTGGAAAGAAGCAATGTGTGATTTGCTACCACACCTAAAACATGACACAGAATTATTAGAAAAATCTGTTCTTCTATTATTAGAACTACAAGCATTTTTTGCTCTCACTTGAGTAGGAACAAAATTTTTGGGTGCATGTTCCTGTCCCTCCGGGAGACCTATGTTGATCTTTGGAATGATGTTCCTGCGCCTCCTAGAGACCCTTTATTGATCTTTTGAATGATGTTCCTGCACCTCCGGGAGGCAGTATGTCATACTTAGGGAGGATGTTCCTGCACCTTCTGGACACCGTATGTTGATCTTTGGAATGATCTTCCTGCACCCTCTGGAACCGTAGGTTGATCTTTGGAGTGATGTTCCTGCACCTTCTGGAGACCGTATGTTGATCTTTGGAATGTTGTTCCTGCACCTTCTGGAGACCGTATGTTGATCTTTGGAATGTTGTTCCTGCACCTCCGGGAGACCGTATGTTGATCTTTGAATGATGTTCCTGCCCCTCCTGGAGGGATCTTTGGGAGCATGTTCCTGCACCTCCGGGAAATTGTATGTTGATCTTTGGAATGATGTTCCTGCACCTCCTGGAGACCCTTTATTGATCTTTGGAATGGTGTTCCTGCACCTACTGGAGACCGTATGTTGATATTTGGGATGATGTTCCTGCGCCTCTGGGAGGCCGTATGTTGATCTTTGGAGTGACGTTCCTGCACCTTCTGGAGACCATATGTTGAGTTTTGGAATGATGTTCCTGCACCTTCTGGAGACCGTATGTTGATCTTTGGAGTGATGTTCCTGCGCCTCCAGGAGGCTGTATTTTGATCTTGGGAATGATGTTCCTGCGCCTCTGGGGGACCGTATGTTGATCTTTGGGGTGATGTTCCTGCACCTCCAGGAGATTGTATGTTGATCTTTGGAGTGATGTTCCTGCACCTTCTGGAGACCGTATGTTGATCTTTGGAATGATATTCCTTCACCTACTGGCGACCCTATGTTGATCTTTAGAATGATGTTCCTGCACCTCCGGGAGATCCTATGTTGATCAATGGGAGGAAGTTCCTGCGCCTCCTGGAGACCATATGTTGATCTTTGGGAGCATGTTCCTGCCCCTCCGGGAGACTTATGTTGATTTCTGGAATGATGTGCCTGCACCTCCTGGAGACCCTTTATTGATCTTTGGAATGATGTTCCTGCACCCTTTGGAGACCGTATGTTGATCTTTGGAATGTTGTCCTGCACCTTCTGGAGACCGTATGTTGATCTTTGAATGATGTTCCTTTACCTCCTGGAGACCCTACGTTGATCTTTGGGAGCATGTTCCTGCACCTCCAGTAAATTGTATGTTGACATCTGGGATGATGTTACTGCGCCTCCGGGAGGCCGTATGTTGATCTTTGGAATGATGTTCCTGCACCTTCTGGAGACCGTATGTTGATTTTTGGAGTGATGTTCCTGCACCTTCTGGAGACTGTATGTTGATCTTTGGAATGATGTTCCTGCACCTACTGGAGACCGTATGTTGATATTTGGGATGATGTTCCTGCACCTACTGGAGACCGTATGTTGATCTTTGGAGTGATGTTCCTGCACCTTCTGGAGACCATATGTTGATTTTTTGGAGTGATGTTCCTGCACCTTCTGGAGACCATATGTTGATTTTTTGGAGTGATGTTCCTGCACCTACCGGAGACCGTATGTTGACATCTGGGATTATGTTCCTGCGCCTTCGGGAGGCCGTATGTTGATCTTTGGAGTGATGTTCCTGCACCTTCTGGAGACCGTATGTTAATCTTTGGAATGATGTTCCTGCACCTCCTGGAGACCGTATGTTGACCTTTGGGTGGATGTTCCTGCACCTTCTGGGGACCGTATGTTGATCTTTGGAAGGATGTTCCTGCACCTTCTGGAGATCGTATGTTGATATTTGGGATGATGTTCCTGCACCTCCGGGAAATTGTATGTTGATTTTTGGAATGAAGCTCCTGCTCATCCAGGGATACCATATGTTGATCTTTGGAATGATGTTCCTGCACCTCCTGGAGACCGTATGTTGACCTTCGAGTGCATGTTCCTGCACCTACTGGAGACCGTATGTTGATCTTTGGAATGATGTTCCTGCACCTACTGGAGACCGTATGTTGATCTTTGGAATGATGGTCCTGCACCTTCTGGAGACCGTATGTTGATATTTGGAATGATGTTCCTGCACCTACTGGAGACCGTATGTTGATCTTTGGAGTGATGTTCCTGCACCTACTGGAGACCGTATGTTGATATTTGGGATGATGTTGCTGCACCACCGGGAGACCGTATGTTGATCTTTGGAATGATGTTCCTGCACCTACTGGAGACCGTATGCTGATCTTTGGAATGATGTTCCTGCACCACCGGGAGACTGTATGTTGATCTTTGGAATGATGTTCCTGCATCACCGGGAGACCGTATGTTGATCTTTGGAATGATGTTCCTGCATCACCGGGAGACTGTATGTTGATATTTGGGATGATGTTCCTGCACCACCGGGAGACCGTATGTTGATCTTTGGAATGATGTTCCTGCACCTTCTGGAGACCGTATGTTGATCTTTGGAGTGATGTTCCTGCACCTCCAGGAGATCATATGTTGATATTTGACAGCATGTTCCTGCGCCTCTGAGGGACCCTATGTTGATCTTTGGAATGATGTTCCTGCGCCTTCTGGGGACCCTATGTTGGTCTTTGGAGTAATGTTCCTGCGCCTCCGGTAGGCCGTATGTTGATCTTTGGAGTGATGTTCCTGCGCCTTCTGGAGACCCTATGTTGATCTATGGAATGATGTTCCTGCACCTCCTGGAGACCCTATGTTGATCTTTGGAATGATATTGCTTCGCCTCTGGGGGATCGTATGTTGACCTTTGGGGTGAAGTTCATGCACCTTCTGGGGACCATATGTTGATCTTTGTAGTGATGTTCCTGCACCTTCTGGAGACCATATATTGATCTTTGGAGTGATGTTCCTGCACCTACTGGAGACCGTATGTTCATCTTTGGAATGATGTTCCTGCACCTACTGGAGACCGTATGTTGATATTTGACAGCATGTTCCTGCGCCTCTTGGGGACCCTATGTTGATCTTTGGAAAGATGTTCCTGCACCTCCAGGAGACCCTATGTTGATCTTTGGAGTGATGTTCCTGCGCCTTCTGGAGACCCTATGTTGATCTTTGGAGTAATGTTCCTGCACCTCCGGCAGGTCGTATGTTGATCTTTGGAGTGATGTTCCTGTGCCTTCTGGAGACCGTATGTTGATCTTTGGAGTGATTTTCCTGCGTCTCCTGGAGACCCTATGTTGATCTTTGGAATGATGTTCCTTCGCCTCTGGGGGATCGTATTTTGACCTTTGGGTGCATGTTCCTTCACCTTCTGGAGACCGTATATTGATCTTTGGAGTGATGTTCCTGCACCTTCTGGAGATCGTATGTTGATATTTGGGATGATTTTCCTGCACCTTCTGGAGATCGTATGTTGATATTTGAGATGATGTTCCTGCGCCTCCGGGAGACCGTATGTTGATCTTTGGAGTGATGTTCCTGCACCTTCTGGAGACCGTATGTTGATCTTTGGAATGACGTTCCTGCGCCTCCAGGAGGCCGTATGTTGATCTTTGGAATGACGTTCCTGCGCCTCCAGGAGGCCGTATGTTGATCTTTGGAACGATGTTCCTGCGCCTCTGTGGGACCGTATGTTGATCTTTGGAATGATGTTCCTACGCCTCCAGGAGGCCGTATGTTGATCTTTGGAATGACGTTCCTGCACCTCCAGGAGGCTGTATGTTGATCTTTGGAATGATGTTACTGCACCTTCTGGAGACCGTATGTTGAACTTTGGAATGACGTTCCTGCGCCTCCAGGAGCCCGTATGTTGATCTTTGGAATTACGTTCTTGCGCCTCTAGGAGGCCGTATGTTGATCTTTGGAATGATGTTCCTGCGCCTCTGGGGGACCGTATGTTGATCTTTGGAATGATGTTCCTATGCCTCCAGGAGGCCGTATGTTGATCTTTGTAATGACGTTCCTGCGCCTCCAGGAGGCTGTATGTTGATCTTTGGAATGATGTTCCTGCACCTTCTGTAGGCCCTACGTTGATCTTTGCAATGATATTCCTGCACCTTCTGGCGACCGTATGCTGATCTTTGGAATGATGTTCCTGCACCTTCTGGCCTTCGTATGTTGATCTTTGGAGTGTTGTTCCTGCGCCTCCAGGAGATCGTAAGTTGATCTTTGGAATGATGTTCCTGCACCTACTGGAAACCGTATGTTGATCTTTGGAGTGATGTTCCTGCACCTCCAGGAGATCGTATGTTGATATTTGACAGCATGTTCCGGCGCCTCTGGGGAACCCTATGTTGATCTTTGGAATGATGTTCCTGCACCTCCAGGAGACCCTATGTTTATCTTTTGAATGATGTTCCTGCGCTTTCTGGAGACCCTAAGTTGATCTTTGGAGTAATGTTCCTGCGCCTCTGGTAGGCTGTATGTTGGTCTTTGGAGTGATGTTTCTGCGCCTACTGGAGACCGTATGTTGATCTTTGGAATGATGTTCCTGCACCTTCTGGAGACCGTATGTTGATATTTGGGATGATGTTCCTGCACCTACTGGAGACCGTATTTTGATCTTTGGAATGATGTTCCTGCACCTTCTGGAGACCGTATGATGATCTTTGGAGTGATGTTCCTGCCCCTTCTGGAGACCCTATGTTGATCTTTTGAATGATGTTCCTGCACCACCGGGAGACCGTATGTTGATCTTTGGAGTGATGTTCCTGCCCCTTCTGGAGACCCTATGTTGATCTTTTGAATGATGTTCCTGCGCCTCCGATAGGCCGTATGTTGATCTTTGGAGTGATGTTCATGCACCTTCTGGAGACCGTATGTTGATATTTGGAGTGATGTTCCTGCACCTACTGGAGACCATATGTTGATCTTCGGCAAGATGTTCCTGCACCGCTATGAGATTGTATGTTGATATTTCGAGTGATGTTCCTGCACCTACTGGAGACCATATGTTGATCTTCGGCAAGATGTTCCTGCACCTCTGGGGGACCCTATGTTGATCTTTGGAATGATGTTCCTGCACCTTCTGGCCTTCGCATGTTGATCTTTGGAGTGATGTTCCTGCACCTCTAGGAGACAGTATTTTGATCTTTGGAATGATGTTCCTGCGCTTCCGGGAGACCCTATGTTGATCTTTGGGAGCATGTTCCTGCACCTCTGGGGAACTGTATTTTGATCTTTGGAGTGATGTTCCTGCGCCTCAAGGAGACCGTAAGTTGATCTTTGGAATGATGTTCCTGCACCTGCTGGAGATCGTATGTTGATCTTTGGAGAGATGTTCCTGCACCTTCTGGCCTTCGTATGTTGATCTTGTAAATGTAAATGTATGTATTGGCATTTATATAGCGCACTACTTACCCGTAGGGTCCCAAGGCGCTTCGACCGCTGCGAAACCCTTCCTGGCTTCCCTGAAAGATGGTCCCTTAATGGGTATCTCCAGGGTGAGACCAGGCATCCCCGGCGGTCTGGTGGGGCCGTTAGTGAAGATGAGGCAAGCTAATGCCCAGAGTTGCCGAGTGTGATCGCTGATCAGAGTGGGCACCGAGGCGAGAGAATTATCGAGTCCGCTGACCCTGGTCCAGAAACCTGCCGCGCCGGGAATCGAACCCTGGTCCCGGGCCGTCCTCTGCTTACGGGTCTGCCGCCTCTAACCAGTGAGCCACACTACTTCACTCTTTGGAGTGATGTTCATGCACCTCCAGGAGACTGTATGTTGATCTTTGGAATGATGTTCCTGCACCTGCTGGAGACCGTATGTTGATCTTTGGAGTGATGTTCCTGCACCTTCTGGAGACCGTATGTTGATCTTTGGAGTGATGTTCCTGCGCCTCAGGGAGACCCTATGTTGATCTTTGGGAGCATGTTCTTGCACCTCTGGGGAACTGTATGTTGATCTTTGGAGTGATGCTCCTGCGCCTCTTGGACACCCTATGGTGATCTTTGGGGTGATGTTCCTGCGCCTCCTGGAGGCTGTATGTTTTTCTTTGGAGTGATGCTCCTGCGCCTCTTGGACACCCTATGGTGATCTTTGGGGTGATGTTCCTGCGCCTCCTGGAGGCTGTATGTTTTTCTTTGGAATGATGTTCCTGCGCCTTCGGAGGCCGTATGTTGATCTTTGGAATGATGTTTGTGCGCCTCCTGGAGACCGTATGTTGATCTTTGGAATGATGTTCCTGCGCCTCTCGGAGACCGTATGTTGATCTTTGGAATGATGTTCCTGCGCCTCCCGGAGACCGTATGTTGATCTTTGGAATGATGTTCCTGCGCCTCCCGGAGACCGTATGTTGATCTTTGGAATGATGTTCCTGCACCTCCCTGAGACCGTATGTTGATCTTCGGGAGCATGTTCTCCACTTCTGCGCCAGTCTCTTCCCTAGTATTCCATAAAATACCTTGTAGTCACAATGTTATAAGGATGTCAGACTAGGTGAAGGGTCTCCAACCTCTCGTGGATTGAGAGCTACTCAGCCACGACCGGTGGTGGGAGTACCGGCCGGGCGGTGACGTGGGGTGGGGGAGGGCAGGGTGGGGGGTAGTAATGTATGTGAGGGAACTAGAGGGAGAAATGAGAATAATAAACAAGTTGAAAAATAAGACATAATTCAAGGGAAAGAAATGCAAAGAAAAATAGGGAGAAAAAGGAGGAGGCAGAAAGATGGCAAGGCGATGAATAAGAAGGAGCACAGAGAAAGACTGACGGAAGAAAGAAGAGAAAAGAGATAGCGAAAGCAAACAGAGCAGAGGAACAAGAAAATAGAAATGTTGAAAGGAAAAAAAGGAGACGAAAAAGAACAAACTAAACAAAGACAGAAAGTCAGAGAGAAGGAAATAAAGAAAGGAGTAAAAGAAGTAGAGAAAGAACATGTCAGAAGACGGTGGGTTTCATGGTCCTGCACTGTAATCCCCTCAGACCCTACACAGCAGGGCAGAGTGATTCAAGTGCTGCCTTAGGTGCTGCCTAAGGAGGGCAGCTGTATATTATGACACCAGCTGACAGTCATCTCCATGCGTGCTCTACTCAGAGACCGCCTGCACCCTCCTAGTAGATTGGGATGGAACTGTTGGACACCCCTGATCTAGATGAGTCATGGTTTTCAGGATCTTTGCTTGCCATCCTTCTGAAGAACCTCACATCTGTTCCCCTTTCATAAATACAGAATTAAACAATTCTTCCCAGGTGCCAACTAGGGTTTCTCTAATTTCCTTGTATAATTCCACCTGGGTCCTACCAGGACCTGCCACCTTCCCATTCTTGAAGCCAGGCATTGCTTTCTGGGCTCATCCACAGATGCTATTTTTGTTAGTAGACCTTGGTGCTGGCCACAAACCCTGGCAGATGTAAATCTTTAAGACTAGCCAAAACGTGCTCTGCATTAGGGGTTACAATTTCTTCATTTTAGAACTTGATAACAATTTAGAAAAGCTCTTTCCATGTCAAGGCTCTTCCTTAGGTGTGTCTTTGATGACTTATCAATGTATCTGATGCGTTATCAACTATTTCTTTTATGTGATTCTGGTTGGGTCAGCCCTCGTCTTCCAAGCCACCAGATCACAACTTTGTCACCATACTCAGTCAGTCAGTCAGGATTCTTTATTCGATGATTAAAAATCACCATAAAAGCACAAACATTCAGTATTATTTTAAAAAGCAATTAAATTACCATATGAATCCCAATGTGAATACAGTCAAAGTCACTGAGCAAGAAAAAAGATGACAATTGTACACATTAAAATCTATCGCTAAAAGGTTACAGTCATTCCCCCCACTGGTTACCCTTAATCTAACCGCCACTTTAATGAAATTATTAATACAGCACAGTGTGAGAGGGTCAGTTGCTTGTTGTAGATAGACCAAAGCCTTTTGGGCACATTTCACGTTAGCTTGTTTTAAAATATCAACCAAGAATCTGCGCCTAGGCTGTGAATATAATGAACATAACAATACAAAATGAAGGGTGTCCAGCGGAGACCTATTGTCGCAGCCGCAGGTTCCCGCCTGCTCAATTGTAGTTGTAAACCCTAATAATGACCCCAATAAATACGGTAATAAATTGAGCCTAAAACGACACATTAAAAACCTGTCCTGGGCATTATGTTTCAGATATAAATAAGGCTCCATTCCCTCTGTGATCTTAACAAGGTTATAAGCACACACCGTGGTTTTAGCCTTTTCTGACTCTGTCCTCTGTGTGACTGTGTGTGCCAAGAACGCTTTTTTTTACAATCGTTTTGTGCTGGGGGATGATCGCTGCCGGGTCAGCAAAGAGATTCTCGAAGCCCAGGGTCTCAAGTGCTGTCTTAACATACTTGAGCCACGGGATTCGCATCCATTTGTCTCTGCCCGGGCAGTCGTTCAGGATTTCCCTACTTAAGGTCGCCTCTGGGTTAACCCAGATTTTTAGCCAAGCTAAAATTGGCCTGACCTTCACCAGATCTTCAAGATAGAGTATCCCTAACTCCCTATGTGCAATTGATGCCGCTAAGCTTTGTGGAGCTTTCAGAATGGAACGCAAGTGTTTATTCTCCTCACGTTGCAGTTGGCAAGTATTCACAAAGCCCCATACCTCTGCCCCATAAATAACTTTAGAGCAGCACATGGAGTTATACAGGTTCAACACCTGTTCGGGGCACCATCTCCCCAACCTGCGCCCATAACCTGCGATTGCGCCGTTAGTAGCATTCATCTTACGGCAACGTTCCTCCACCAGACAATTACATTTTAATGACCCGTCAAACAGTAAGCCCAAATACGAAAATGATTTGACTTTCTCTATTTGATGACTTCCTATCTTGAAGGTACATTTAGTGCAGGGTTTATTACCAGCTGATAACACATAAGATTTACCCAAATTAACGGACAGGTCTAATGAGCCCATAAAAGAAACAAAACCATCAATTAAGATCTGTAGACTCTTTGGTGTGCGTGCTAGGAGGACCGCGTCGTCTGCGTAAAGTAGCACAGGAACATGACGCGACCCTACGCGTGGGCAATCAGATCCCAACTGCAGGAGAAACTGCTCCAAGTTATTGATGTAAAGTGAGAATAGGAAAGGTGCCAGGATACATCCTTGGCGCACCATACTCAAAATACTGCAGCCCACTGTGTTCCCAGCGCCTCAACACTTACCCTCACCGCTAGCTCCTGTACGCCTTGTGTTGAAAGGATATTACAACCTGAGCACCTAGAAACGCCTGTATAGTGTGCTCCATATAAGTGCCATCATTCCTTATTCATTGCCAAGGAGGAAGTGACAGGCGAAGGCTCATTTTAGGATATTATGGATCATATCCAAAGCTGACTTTATAAGTGGAACAAGGTCTTGTTGAATAACCTGAAGAAGGCTGAAATTTGGAGTAGCGCAAAAAGATGTGACCGAATAAATCGATGAATAAATAGATCAAGGCTGAGTTTAGAAGTGCAGCAGAATCATATTGAATAAATTGAGTAAGGTTGAGTTCAGAAGTGGAGCAAGAAGATCATATTGAATAAATAGATGAAGTCTGAGTTTAGATGTGGAGCACAATCACATTGAACAAAGGAGTTTGGAAGTGGAACAAAAATATCATATTGAATAAATCAATAAAGGCTGCGTTCAGAAGTGGAGCAAGAAGAACATATTGAATAAATCAAACACTGTTGAATTTAGGAGTGGAGTGAGAAGGTTTCATTCAATTAATCAACCAAGGCTGAGTTTAGGAGTAGAGTAAGGAGATGTTGCATAATAAATCGTACAAAGTTGGGCTTAGGAGTGAAGTAAGAAGATGTTATTGAAAATTTCGAAAAAGGCTGAGGTTTGGAGTGGAGCAAGGAGATGTTAGTGAGTAAATCAAACCAGGGTGAGTTTAGTAGTGAAGCAAGAAGCAAGAAGATGGTACAGAATTCATCAAACAAGGCTGAGTTGTAGGATTGGAGCAGAATTCCACAGAGTTACATAAAAACTCTGCAAGATTCTGCAGACTTCTGCCAATAGGCGAAAAATATGCTTGACGCACTGCGTGTGCTGCATTTTAGCACTAGTAGCATAAGCAGTACTGAAATATCAGCGCGTATTGCACCATGCGGTGTGAGTGGTGCGCGGTCATTCGAGTCGGTTTTGCTGCCGACCGAGTAGAAAATCTACTTGAGCTGCAGCAAATCTACTCAAGAAGATGCCCTCTGACTGTGACCCTCTCAACCACCCACGTTAAAAAATGGGGCTAGGGGACACCAATTCTCACTTGCATTTCTGGGATCTCGCAGAGAAGAATTTTGCCATACTGCGATTGCAGAAATTTGTAAGGAACTCCGGTTACAAGAGTCACGGGGTGTCAGCAAATTACACCAATTGTGCCCACCTATGGGGGAAGATTAGGGTTGGAGTAAGAAGATTTGAATGAATAAATTCAGCAAGGATGAGTTTAGGAGTGGAGCAAGGAGACGTAATTGAATAAATCCAACAAGGATGAGAATAGGAGTGGAGCAAGAAGATTTTACAGACAAAACCAACCAAGGCTGAGTTTAGAAGTAGAGCAAGTAGATCTTATTGAATTAATTGATAAAGGCTGAATATAGAAGTGGAGCAAGGAGACCGTATGGAAACAATCAAACAAGGTTGGGTCTAGGAGTGGAACAAGGAGATTGTTGTTTCTTCATTAAAAAGGAGGAACATTCGTGTAGGGTTCTGGAGCGTGATGGTGACCAGTCTCTAGAACACTGGGAGGGTCAGCAGTTGGCTTCCAGTCTTCCTCTCCGTCAGAAGGAATAAACGTAGCTCTCATCACCTCATCTGGTTTCCTTTGTGTCCACTTTTCAATGATGCCGCGGGATGGCCCTTTGACCGGGAGAAGAGTCTCCTTGAAACAGTGAGACTCTTCCTTGAGGCATGTCAAACATTGACTCCGTGGGGATCGTGTGCGATAAATGGACAAGAATGGTTGTTGATGTGGGAAGCTTCACAAACATGAAAACTCCTGTCAGTAAGACTCTTGATGCTAATTTTGGGCGGGAAACGATTCACACTGTGCACGCTGATTATTGTTATGGGAATGTGACATGAGGCATATCGGTGTCCCAAGGGAGGAGTTGTTGCACGTGTTGCTTACTAACATCACGCACAGTATAATGCTATCCCAAACAAAGGAAAGAAACACCACGCGTCTGTTGCTGTCTGTCAAAACCATGCACAAAGGAGCATCACCACATGATGATTCAAGGGGAGAGCAGCATTAGACTTGATTATAAGCAAGGCGTCAGCAAAATATTAAATAACATCGGGGCATATTACCGACGATTAGCGATATTTATCGCTAACTAGGCTTAGCAATGATTTTTTAAGCCCTAAGCATCGCCGGAAATTATCGCTGAGATAACGTGCTATTAGCTACATTTATCTCCAAAGCGATAATTTTTCCGGCGATAGCGTGAATATCGCTGAGAATACAGCGATATTCACGCATTAGCGACTAAATGTTCTTAGCCATGTTATCCACCTCCCATTGGGTAACATGGCTAAGAACTGGTCTGGGCAGGTGTTAGTTTTTGGCGATATTCACGCTTAGCGCGAATATTGCCATCGCTAAGCCTGCCTTGCTAATAGGCGTTAGCGACGTTAGCGTCTGCTTTCAGTCGCTAATGGGTTGGGAACGCCCACTTTGCATGTCATTAGCGATAATTATCGCTAACATGCAAAGCGGGCCCCAAACCGCTCGCTATCGCCTACAAGCTGTCGCTAACTGCTGTTAGTGACAGCTTGCTAATAAGGCGATAAAATTTTCGCCGCTAGGCGGCCGAAAACGGCCGCTAAAGCGGCGAAAATTGCCTATGGCCCCCCTTGATAATATGCCCCGTCATGCACTAGAGAGCTTATTTCGCCACTTTGTGGCATGAGGAAGGTTTATTGCCTACGATGTGGATCCATTTACTTTGTATTGACGTTCCGGGTGTATAACACGGCCTTCCCGCACTCACTTGAATTTCACCAGAGCATGCCACATGCTCTCTGGCTCACTCTTGTTCTTTGAAACTCTCTATCCTGCACTTTCCGAATATCATTAGGACACGGCCATTTCCTCCCTTCTTCATGTATGAAGTATAACCGTGTTAATAAGTGTATGGATATTCCTTGTGTAATTTCATGATTTTTCACCTTTTATCCCATTTCTCCCCGTTCATTCAACGTTTTTAAATATCTAGAGCAATTGTATACAGGCATGTCACCCTAAATGTCCTGAAGATGATCCCAGTGAATTAAATAGGGATCGAAACGTCGTCGACAAATTGTACACCATATACATTGACAGAATTGCAATGTTCAACTTGTAATGGTGCGCTCACAATATTCTGTCTGCTGTATCAATATTTAATGTGAATGTAGACATGTTTTATTTGCTTGAAACCCTTCCCTTAATGTTGTTGTGTATGTCTATGTCAGTAGGACACAGGTTGTGTCCCGCTTGCCTATTCTTGTTTTACAAGTTTATTGGATATTAAAAACTGTCTGGCTGGGCAGATAATATAGCACTGATTGGGTCTATATTAATTTACACTCTATCTAAATTGTCTAGGTATCATTGTCTTTAGAAATTATGAGAAAGGTCAGCACAGGATAAAAAGGCACTTGTAGTAGTGTTGGGATTCGTTTTGAATTTAATTTAAATTTAAATGTAACTCAAGTGTCCCCAACAATGTTGTTGCAGCCAAGGGAAAATTGCTCTAAGGCTGCAAAGAAAAAAAATTCAGTAACACGAATGCTGGAAAATAATTGTGTTTGTATTTTTACTGTGCAGTCTACAGAGAGAACTGCAAAGAGAGTGTCTGGGCAGGCATGGGCTGAGTGTCACGCGCACAGTGGGAGCACGGTTTCAGCGGCATGCGCACTAGAGTGACATTTCTGCGTGTCGATATGTTGATCCGTGGCACGCACTCTGGTAAATAATTGCATGTTGCTGTTCACAATATTGCTTCAGGGACGCGCAGACTGCAGTGCAATCTGCCTTGTTTACATTCGTGGGTTTCAATGATGGAGGGGTTAGTGGCTCCTAAGTACTTGTTACCAGTGGCGTAACGAAACTTGAGGGGGCCCCCCTGCAAACTACATGGAGGGGGCCCCCCTCCCATCCTCCGTGCCAGTCTAGAGCTCTCAGGCCAGCGACCCGCCATACTGCAGGGGATGCAGGGCTATTGTTACACCACTGTAACTAATCCAGACGTTATAAGTAACACTGGATGGTGGAGTCAAAGGTTGGGCTTAGTCTGCCAGCAGGCTATCATAGGTGGTGGTCCATTCATTACAGGGTCTCTGCCATCAGTACGCCAGGGAAGTTTGCCCAATTCTAGGTGGGTTTTCTGATGCAGACTCCTGTCATGATATACAACATCGGGCCCACTCATCGTTCAGTTTTGACAAAAGTGCATCCACTACTCCTCATCTTTTCCATTTTAAAACATTAGACAATGCGACAATGCAGTATTTCAAAAGCAGATGTAACCACAAAGAGCACATTTTGATAATACATTTTTATTAATAGACAATAGCAATCTTCAGAGGCATTTCATAGCTTCATACACACCGTGACCCCAATTCCATCACAGTCTCTCTCTCAGTGAGTCAGTCTCTCTCTCTCAGTCAGTCAGTCTCTCTCAGTCAGTCAGTCTGTCAGTCAGCCAGTCTGCCAGTCTCTCTCTCTTTCTGTCAGTCTGTCAGTCAGTCAGTCTCTCTCTCTCTGTCAGTCAGTCTCTCTCTCTCTCTCTCTCTGTCAGTTTCTCAGCCAGTCAGTCTCTCAGTCAGTCAGTCTTCAGTCTCTGAGTCAGTCAGTCTCCACTCTCTTTCCATTCTCTCTCAACTCTGTCAACTCTATCTCTACTCTCTCTCTCTCCACTCTCTCTCCACTGTCTCTCCACTTTCTCTCTCTCTATTCTCTCTCCACTCTCTCACTCTCCCTCTCTCTCTCTCTCCACTCTCTCTCCACTCTATTCTCTCTCTCCACTGTCTCCCTCCACTCTATCTCTCCACTCTCTATTCACTCTCTCTCCCTCCACTCTCTCTCTCCAATGTCTCTCTCTACTCTCTCCACACTCTCTCTCCTCTCTCTCCCTCCACTCTCTTTCTACTCTCTCGCCACTCTCTCTCCACTGTCTCTTTCTCTACTCTCTCTCTACTCTCTCTCTTTCCACTCTCTCCCTCTCCACTCTCTCCACTCTCTCTCCACTGTCTCCCTACACTCTCCCTCTCCACTCTCTCTCCACTGTCTCTCTCTCCACTGTCTCTCTCCACCCTCTTTCTCTACTCTCTCTCTCTCTCCATTGTCTCTCTCAACTCTCTCTACACTCTATCTCTCTCCACTCTCTCTCTCCACTCTCTCTAAACTCTCTCTCTCTCACTCCACTCTCTCTCACAAAGTAGTGTGTGTTGCCATGGGCGTACGCAGAAATATTTCCGAGGGGGGGGGGGGCACATTTTTAACTTCTTTACCATCCCCCTTGCACCCTTCTTCCCTCTGCCTTGCACCCTTTTCTACCTTGCACCATTCTCCCCTCTGCCTTGCACCATTCTCCCCTCTGCCATGCACACTTCTCCCCTCCCCCTCCCCCTTGCACTCTACTCTCCTCTGCCATGCACCCTTCTCCCCTCCCCTTGCACTCTTCTCCATTCTGCCTTGCACCCTTCTCCTCTCTACCTTGCACCCTTCTCCCATCTGCCTTGCACCCTTCTCCCATCTGCCTTGCACCCTTCTCCCCTCCCCCTCCCCCTTGCACTCTACTCTCCTCTGCCATGCACCCTTCTCCCCTCCACCTTGCGCCCTTCTCCCCTCTGCCTTGCACCCTTGTCCCCTCTGCCTTGCACCCTGCTCCCCTCTGCCTTGCATCCTGCTCCCCTCTGCCTTGCACCTTGCTCCCCTTCTCCCCTCCACCTTGCACCCGTCTCCCCTCCGCTTTGCACCCTTCTCCTCTCTGCCTTACACCCATCTCCCCTCTGCCTTGCACCATTCTCCCCTCTGCCTTGCCCCATTCTCCACTCCCCCTTGCACCCTTCTCCTCTCCGCCTTGCACCCTTCTCCCCTCTGCCTTGCACCCTTCTCCCCTCTGCCTTGCACCCTTCTCCCCTCTGCCTTTCACCGTTATCCCCTCTGCCTTGCACCCTTCTCCCCTCTACCTTGCACCCTTCTCCTCTCTGCCTTTCACCCTTCTCCCCTCTGCCTTGCACCCTTCCCTCCTCCCACTTGCACCCTTCTCCCCTCCGCTTTGCACCCTACTCTCTGCCTTGCACCCTTCTCACCTCTGCCTTGCACCCATCTCCCCTCTACCTTGCACCCATCTCCCCTCTGCCTTGCACCCTTCTCCCCTCTGCCTTGCACCCTTCTCCCCTCTGCCTTGCACCCTTCCCCCCTCTCCCTTGCACCCTTCTCCCCTCTGCCTTGAACCCTTCTCCCCTCCCCCTTGCACTCTTCTCCCCTCTGCCTTGCACCCTTCTCTCTACCTTGCACCCTTCTCCCCTCTGCCTTGCACCATCTCCACCCACCTTGCACCCATCTCCTCTCCGCCTTGCACTCTTCTCCCCTCTGCCTTGCACCCTTCTCCCCTCTGCCTTGCACCCTTCTCCTCTCTACCTTGCACCCTTTTCCCGTTTTCCGAGGGGGGGCACATTTTTAACTTCTTTACCATCCCCCTTGCACCCTTCTTCCCTCTGCCTTGCACCATTCTCCCCTCTGCCATGCACCCTTCTCCCCTCCCCTTGCACTCTTCTCCCCTCTGCCTTGCACCCTTCTCCTCTCTACCTTGCACCCTTCTCCCATCTGCCTTGCACCCTTCTCCCATCTGCCTTGCACCCTTCTCCCCTCCCCCTCCCCCTTGCACTCTACTCTCCTCTGCCTTGCACCCTTCTCCTCTCTACCTTGCACCCTTCTCCCCTCCGCCGTGCACCCTTCTCTCCTCCGCCTTGCACCCTTCTCCCCTCCACCTTGCACCCTTTTCCCCTCCGCCTTGTATCCATCTCCTCTCTGCCTTGCACCCTTCTCCTCTCTACCTTGCACCCTTCTCCCCTCCCCCTTGCACCCTTCTCACAAGACCTGGAACCCATCTCCTCTCTGCCTTGCACTCATCTCCTCTCTACCTTGCACCCTTCTCTTCCCCCCTTAGAAACCCCCCTGCGGACGCCCACATGGTGAGTGCTAACAAGAGTGCTTACCTGAGGGCACCATTTTGCTGCCTCATCCCTTCTCATATGAGCTTTGCCCTTGAGAATGCTGACAGTCTGACTCTGGGGGGCCCCCACTCCCAAAGGGCATACCGACTCAAGACATACTCCACCTTTCTCACAGTTTAAATTCAGAGAAACAATATACTGATGTTATAGAGGCACATTCACTAAAGAATACAAACTTTCCACACCACTCTCACCAGAAAGCTCGAAAATATCCAACCCAAAGATTTCCTGTAGTAATCAAGCTATTGTTTTAAATACTTCACAGTGGACAGCTGCAGCTAAAGGTGCGGTGTTACATGACAACCAAAGTTGTGAAATAGTACTACAATATTTGACAACATTGAGAAGATAGGATCTTGAAACCATTAATTCAAAACCTAGTCTTGCAAGTGTGTGGGACAGCGTGTTACCCGTCTGCCCATTCTTCCTTAGGAAATGGCAACCAGTTCATGAATACCATGCATATTTGCATCCATACTCTTGTCATGAGTGTGGTAACTGTGTGCCTTCAAAACCTGTCGGAAGAACACCATCTCCATTTCCCCTCTCACAACTAGGTAGACCTGACCTCATGACTTGTTCTGCGTCCTAATTGCTCTGTGCTGCCTCCTGCTCGGGGCCCCCACCCACCCCATCCTCCTTCCGGGCCTTGCTAGCTCTGACTGAAGAGAAACATTGCAACTTGTTACTTTGTTTCTCTTCAGTCAGAGGGAGGGGGCGAGGGGCTCGAAGCAGGCTGCAGACAGCCTGCACCTGTGTCAGAGGGAGAGGCGCTTCAGCGCAAGCCTCTCTCACAGCTCTCTGAAGTGCTGAGGGGCCTGGGGGCCCCCTTCATTTACTGAAGAGAGTGGGGGCCCCCCGCACTGCGGGGCCTGCGTGGGTGTTTGTTACGCCCCTGCTTGTTACAATGCCCAGGAGAGCCCGCCAGACCGTGGGAAGAGTGAAAGGAAGGTTCTTGGGCTTATGTAGAAGCCACTGGGGGTGATACTTTCACAGCTGCTGGAAAGATGGCCATGTTAAAAAAAACATTGTTTGGGAGCAGAGGGTTGACGAATATTTAAATATTTGCCAGCCTTAACTACAGAAGTAGAGGAAGAGAAGTTAAGTGAAGTGAAGGAGAAGATCAAGATGAAATGGAAGTAGGGAAATTAGATGCAAATTTCGGGAAGTAGAAGAATTAAGTTGTAGAAAGGTTTACGTTTTTAAAATGAAATCAGCTGTGTGGTGAGTCAGGAGAGAGTTATGTTGCAAGTTTGAGATAACTTGCAGCAACATGTAACTGCAAGGGTTTCCAACCCAGGATGTTAGGGGATCGACTGGTATTAAAAGTGAATAACAAGAAAGTACAAGAGAAACGGTTGAACACAAAAGGGTTGACTCTTCAAATGGTAATTGATTTAATGAAGAGAGCTTAATTGACAGATGAAGTGTTAAAGGAATTAAAGTCGGAGGAAAAGGTTGAGGCAGGTAAGAAAGATACACTCAAACCAAAGAAAGAGGAGGACGTTGGCATCAAGAGAACGGAGACAGGAAAAATGTAATATGCAAAAAGTGTGGGTACAGAGGCCATGTAGCTACTGATTAATTGTGTCCAGCTATAGAACAAGGTTGCATGAGGTGCAGAAATAAAGGGCATTTTGCCAGAATGTGTAGGGGAAGGAGGAGGAGTGTGAATTAAGAGGATGACCCTCAGTGAATATGATGGCAGACGCGTCTCCCTCTCTCTGGTAGAGTCATTTTTCTCTGCGTCGCTCAATGGTCTTGAAGCATAAGCAAGTGTGACCTCTACACCATTCGTCCTTTGTAATAATACCGCACCCATCAGGCTGGCATCTGTGTTTACCACAATAGGATCATTGGTGTCAAATAGTTTAAGTGCCAGGACCGTGGCATTGTTCATTTTTAAATTCTTAAACTTTTTTTCACAATTCTTTCATCAAACAAACTTTGCATTTTTGACCATGAGACTGTGCATGTATTTGGTCATATGTGCAAACATGAGTACAAAATAGACAGGACTTACTCTTCCACACATGAAAACATATTATGAGGCAGCCTTTTTGGACTTGGTGGCAGGTCTGATAGGTGTAAAAAACAAACGAGATAGCTTCTTCTTAGTAAAAATGTTACAAGAGTCTGATTCTCAAACCCAGGTATTTTTAAAGACTGAAAAACTCCCTAAAAGGACGAGATATAAGATCATAAAAGAACATCTATGTAGATTACAGTCCTTTTTCAAGAAAGATCTGAGCTCCTCAGCTTCCCAGTTTTTAAGCTTACGGGAGTGTTTCTGTTTGGGCCTCCAAATTAGTAATAGCCGAATACTAAATTAGGAGAATTTGGGATTTCGGGAGTTAAGACACTTCTTTGTCCAGAATAGAATTATCTCATGTAAATGCCAGCATTTGTAAACTGCACAGCTACCTCCAACGGAAGTGTCCCGGCGCTGTCCTTATACTGCTTAGGAACCCTTCCTGGCTTTCCCTGTGAAATGTCCACTCCTGGGCACCCCCAAGGTGAAGCCAGGCATCCCAGCGCTGTTGGGGCCGTTGTGGAGATTAAGCAAGCTATTGCCCAGAGTCACAGAGTGGGACCCATGATTAGAATAGGCACTGAGGCGAGAATTATCAGGTTCGAGGAAATTGAGCCCAAGACCCGCCGAGGCGGGAATTAAACCCTGGTCCCGGGCCAGACCTCTGCATCAGGGTCTGCCGCTCTAACCATTGAGCCACACTTCTCCATTGTCAAGAAGTACTGGCTAGAATAACCACTCCCATGCAACCAACGTTCTTTGAATATCTACAAATCGTCCACTTCTTGAGAAAAACTATTGGTGGACATCTCCTCACAATGGGTGAGCCGGCAACACTCCTTTATGAGGCCAAAATCACCGGCATAGGAAATTGGTACAAAAGGCTCCATTGTGCCGGTCAATTAGACACGGTGGACAGCCATCTTGAGAAAATACTTAGTGAAACTCAATGTAATTTAACACACAAGGAATGGGGAACTATAAGTTTGTTAGGCTATAAATCGCTACGTGCCGCTAACTTTAAGAGGATGGCCTTCTTGTCCCATTTGCTAGCGTACTGGTCTCCGGAAGCACTCGAGAAAAGGTTCCCAGAGGTCGAGAATAAATGTTTTAGATGCCAAGCTGCCGGTCAGGGGGGTTGGCTCCATACCTTTTTCTCTTGTCCTCAATTGAAATCTTTTTGGGAGGCCATACTCACAGACATTGAGGAGGCTATAGGGAAAACACTAATACCCTCAGCTGAATTGGCCCTCTTTGGTATATCCAAAGATAGAGGTACTCTCAATGATAACGAGGAAATATTTGTGTTTATTTCTTGTACAGTTGCTCGTTCCCTAATACTTTAAAATTGGAAATCTAAGGAACCTCCATCCCATCTAAAATGGTTTAACAAAAGGAGGAGGTCCAGGAATTTCGAAAAAGCATATGCCTGTAGAGTGGGAGCAGTCAGAAGTTTTGAAAGAAAATGGAGTATTTTGAGAATCTAGAGGCAATAAAAGGGGGGTTAAGTTAAAAAATAGATTGAATACTAAAACTAAATCTATATGATTTTAAAAGCAGTCATGAAATGTTGCTAGACTTAACCAACTTAGACTAGAATTAAACAAGCAAATTTCTTAGCACAAGCACTTTATTCCAGGTTGGATTGCACTATATTGCACTTGCACTTTACGTTCATAGCTTGCGGATGTTGCACATTGCCTGTATTAGGTTGGATTGTACTGTTTTGCACTTGCACTTTATGATCAAAGAGGGGGTACAATGGAACTGTGCAGTCGATAGGCGGGGAGGGGATTCACCTGCTGCTGGTCCTGGACTCTACTGCCGAGGGTAGGCGCGGGGACTAAGTATGGGCTGAAAATCCGTTCCGCTCGCGGAATTTGCGAATTTTGAACAACTTCGCGGTCCGCGAATCGTGCAAAATTGTCAAAGAATTTGCAATTCGTGAGTTGGTGGATTTTTTTTTGCTTGGTCACGCTTCAAAAATACAATCTTGCGCACCTGGCATTGACTTACCGTGATTTTGAGTTTGCTGAGTTGTTTCCCTCCCGGTTTGTGTGCGCTGCACCATTTTCGATCTTGCAGCATGATCTTGCGAGACTTCTCGACTGCGACTACGTCATAGCGTCCCGCCATCTTGCACTGCGAGACATGTTGAACGTGAATACGTCATAAGGGCCCGCGATCACGCACCGCGAGAGAAAACAATTGCGAAGACGTAGATGTGAAGCGCAGATGACATCCAGCGGGAGATTTGAACATCTCGCTTTCCCGAAATTGCACAAATTGCAATTCTGCACAAGAAATCTATAGCTGGCAGCATAAACCTCCTGAAAATGATGATTTGGATCAGAATAACTCCTCAGATTGACATTTGACTGCATTTTTTTGTGCAAGGAGCCCATTTTTGGGGGGGGTGGGAGGGAGGAAGTGCCCCACAGTCTCGAACTTCCTGTTCCTGTCCAGCAGGCTCCACCCAGTGCTTTGTCCATGTCCTGGTCACTTTTAAGTTTGATCTGGAGCTGGAAGGATTACTCTTTGTGAATGCTGCTGGATATTTTATTTGAGGACTTTTTTTGGGATCACTTTTGGATTTAAGATTTTACAAGTACGTTGGTGTTGTTTGTTTGGGGCATTGCAGTTGCTGCAACTACAATTTATAAACTTTAAAAAAATATATATTGTGGGTACCCACAGTATCCTGTAGGCCCAGGGTTAGTCATGGGTGCATGATAAACTGTTTCTGTGAGTTTTCTTGAACTTAAATATTATTTATGGCATGTTATTGAGTAGCTCACTGTTATA
The DNA here is from genome assembly GCF_964263255.1 of Lissotriton vulgaris. NCBI lineage: Eukaryota > Metazoa > Chordata > Amphibia > Caudata > Salamandridae > Lissotriton > Lissotriton vulgaris. The sequence continues at coordinate 877,529 of NW_028242302.1, forward strand.
TGTGGAAGTTTTTTTTTTTGAGGTGCGTGTTAAAGCCACACCAGCCAGTGGGCCCCAGGGGTAGTCAGTGGTGCATGGACCAAGTCTTTCTGTGGTGTCTCTTGAATTTGAACATCATTTAGGGCATGGATGGCATTGGATTGAAGTGATATTTGTGTGTATTTCTATTTTTTTGGGTGTTGTTGGGGCCTGGTCCAGGGCCTGGCCATGTGGTTGGGGGTCTAGGGGCCATTTTGAAGCCAGGGAGTATGCTTTGTGCCATAGGCCTGCACCCAGTCTGCCTTGCTTTCATCTATTATGCCCAGACGTACTCAGTGGTGCATAGACCAAGTATTTCTGTGGGGTCTTTTCAATGTAAACATCATTTAGGGCATGGATGGCATTGGATTGGGGTGATTTGTATGTGTATTTTGATTTTTTGGGTGTTGTTGGGGCCTGGTCCAGGGCCTGGCCATGTGGGTGGGGGGAGGGAATATTGAGTCCAGGCAGTTTTTGCCGTAGGGCGGCAAGCTTACGGGGGCACTAGGCCTAGGGTTATGATGAATGGGTGCATGAAACAACTCTCTCTGTGTGGTCTCTCTTGTTAATTTAAACATCCATTTTAGATTAGAATTGTAATTATTATTTTGGGTCTTTATGTGTTTTTGGGTGTGTTGTGCTAATAATAATAATAAATGCCTAGTTGCAATAGTATTAATTGAAGCACAACATATACAACATTTATTTAACTGATGTTCCTCTGGCTTATTTATTTTTAGGTGCACAAATACTGAGAACCAGGAAGAATCCTCAACATCATCACTTGTTGTAGTGCCAGGAAGAAGTCCTGCTGCAGTTTGTGCACAACGTCACGTGTGGCCACAGACAACTCTGCAACTCGTGCAACTGCGTCCTGCTGTTATGACATCTGAAGAAGATGGGCCCAAAGAAAGGTGGCCGTAGCTCCCCTACCAAGAAAGTTGCCAGTGCCACTGCCAGTAAGCTGGAGCAGAAGAAGCAAGTGGCGCCACTTACCAAGGAGACTGGTGTGCCGACCGGCACTTTTTGGGGGGAAAAAAAACTACGCCTGCAGCAGCGGGGTACGCCGGGGACCAAGCTGGGAGCAGCACCTCCGCTTCATTGGTCTCAGTGCCACCACGCCAAGTTAAGCCCAAGTCCATGAGTGCCGCAGAGACAGCCACTTTAATTGCTCTTTTTCCATCGACCAGTGATGTTGGCGTTGACTCACCGCAAAGTAGCATCCAATCAACGCAGGGTGTATCTCATCTGACGAGTGTTCAACCAGAGCCGCAACGACAACCACAGATGAAATAAGGAGATGCGCAAGAAGAGGCGCAAGTAGAGGTGCAAGGAGAGGCGCAAGGAGAGGTGCAAGGAGAGGCGCAAGTAGAGGTGCAAGGAGAGGCACCAGTAGAGGTGCAAGTAGAGGTGCAAGTAGAGGTGCAAGTAGAGGTACATGGAGAGTTTCATGCGGAGGTGTCAGCCGAGCAAGCCACTCCTGATGACCCACTGTCTTCCAGATCCCCAGCAAGGAAAAGGAGGGCTAGTACATCTTCTTCTTCAAGCCCCCTTCCTTCTGATGATCTAGATCTTGATTGGCACCCACCAACAATTCAGTCCGAGCCGACAAAGCTAGGTAAAAGGAAGGTTCCCGCAAGGCTTTCAGTTATGGGTGATGAAGAAGTAGAAGTGGTGTCTTCTGCTGCTGATGAAGAGTTTGACCATGATAACCCAGTCATCACAGTCGTCACTCCAGCCCCAGCGGGCATGCAGCAGACAGACATTTTTACCCTATCCCGAAATGCTGCCCGGGATGTGGGCGGCGTGGCACTGGTACCACCACCACCAACACAGGTAACTACTACACCAACATGACCTACAGCTTCCATATTTTCTGTTCAGAAGGGCCGGCATGGACCTCCATCCAGCTCAACTTCCATTAGCTCAGGTAGTGGTGCTGTAAGTGCGCAACAGAGTCGAATTCCGCTACGCCCATCCTCCACTTCATCTGGCATTGAAAGTAGCACCTCCACCACCACCACCAGAAATCTCAACTCCCCAGTTTGGGACTTCTGTAGTATTAGCAAAAAGGTGAAAAACCTAGTTATTTGTTCAATTTGTAAAGCAGTAGGTAGTCGGGGTAAGCTTGGTACCAACTATGGTACCGGAGGCCAGAGAGGTCATCTCCAAAAACACCACATCACCCAGTGGAAGGAGCACCTAAGTAACATCCGTCAAGCCAAAAGTACAAATCCAAATGTATCCATTGATATTGTATCTGATGATGATGAGCAGATCGTGCAGGGGGAGGTGAAGATTCAGAAGCGAGTGACATTTCTTCTGGTACACACAGTAGTCCAGCCAGCAGCACTGCAGTTGTAGCGCCCACACCCTCTACCCCGGCAACATGTAGGTGGCATAGTAAGAGTGTGGTAGAGACACCAATGTGAAAAACTACATCAATGAGCCGGATTGGGTCGACAAAGTCTGGATCATCATCATCACATCTGAAAAAAACGGTCCAGACCACCATTAAAAGCATGTTTTGGTCGGAGGCGCCATTTGAAAGCAACCACCCAATGGCACGTCTCTATAATGCAATGCTGGCTAAAATGTTAGCGCTGGACCTTCTCCCTTTTTCTTTCGTGGAAGGGGTGGGTTTTCGAGAATTTGTGGCAACTGTATGCCCTAAATGGAAGGTGTCTAGCCGGTCCTATTTTGCCAGAGTTGCTGTTTCAGCACTACATCAAGACGTGCTGGACGTGATTGGGGTAGCTTTGTAGAAGAGTGCTGTTCACACTATCCACCTGACAACAGACATGTGGACCAGTTGCCAAGCCGTTGATTACATGTGCATCACTGCACACTGGGTCTCTTTTGCGGGGCTTAGAGACAAGATAGCTGCAGGTGCTGACAGTGTAACAATTTTTCAAACTACTCGGAAACATGCAACAGTAGCCATGTTTGCCATGGAGAAATCTCATACTGCAGAAAACATTTTGGAGGAGTTTAACAGTAAGGTCTTTCAATGGCTGAATCCAAGAAGGCGCATGATTGGTTATGTTTCCACAAATAATGTCAGTAATATAGTTAAGGCCATGCATGATGGTGGCTATTTCAGAGTGCCGTGTTTGGCGCACAGCACTAACATTGTTTTTCAAGATTTATTGAAAAAAGAAAACACAGTCAGCAAGTTACTGACCACCTGCTGAAGAATTTGCACACATTTCAGCCATTCTTTTAAGGCCCGGAAGCAGCTGAGGATCATTCAACGTGCCCCTAGAGTGCCAAACAGAGGACTCATCCGGGAGGTGGCAAAACGTTGGAACTCAACCTTCTACATGCTTGAGCGTCTGTTTGAGCAGTACTTGGTAATCAATGAGTATGTCTTTCACGCAAGGGGTGCTGCTTTAAAAGACATGAGGTTAGAGGTGGAGGAATGGGACCTAGTTAAAAGCAGACATGCTTCGTCCTTTTGAGGTCTTCATGCGTGAAGTCAGCAGGGAGGACTGTAGTTTGGGCTAAGCTATCCCATTGTTGCGCATGCTAAAGCACCAACTGACGGCAGTGTCTTCAACGTTCCGAGGTGATGCTGAAAAACAAGACGCATATCAGTTGGCGGACAGCTTATTAAGCCGCCTAGTTGAGAATGCAAGGCTTAAAGCAATACATGCAGAACAACATTACATTTGTGCCACTATTCTGGATCCACGGTACAAAAAGGCACTGGCCAGCAATACATTCATTCCTTTTTATGAAACAGATGTTTCCAAGTACAAACATTGGCTAGCTCTGTCAGCCACTCGCTTCGAAAAAGAGCGGCAGGAAATTGAAGGAACCACCACAAGTACTACTGAAGCAGCAGGCCATCCGGCGTCAAGTTCCACTTCTGTGGCCGAAGGCATTCACTTTCCCTCAGAGCCGTTACCGACACCAGCAACCGTATCATCACCTGCACCAGGCCCAGCCATAATATTGTCGGAAGCGGATTGGATAACTCATCAAGGGTTTGCTCGTTCCAGTGTTGATGTAAAGGCATTGGCAACAGAGGGTACGCAAAGTACAGCACCCCTCGAGGGCCTTGAGTGGATGTTGCAGGCCTATCTGGATGACCCAACAGAGGTCTTCTTTGATCAGAACCCATTGGTGTATTGATATGGGAAAAGGACTCAATGGCCACTGATCACCAAGCTGGCTATAAATTATTTGGCTTGCCCACTCGCAAGCGTGTCTTCTGAACATGTTTTCAGTGCTGCTGGTGCCATTGTAACTTCAAAAAGGACCCGCCTCTCGCCAAAAAATGTGGAGAGGTTAACATTGATCAAGATGAATCAGCACTTCATATCACCAGATTACAAAATACGTGAATTCACACAGGAAGAAGAGGACACCAACTTAGGTGACAGAAGTTCTTCTCTGTTAGCTGACCTACCCCCGGCTTCAATTCACAGAGTTTGAGGACGAGCTTTACTTCCCTGACACCTAGGCTTGAAATACTAACTTTTTTTCCCATCCTTATTCACTTTTATTTCTTTGTGTCTTTCTTTGTTTTCCAACTGTTATCACAACAAAACTTTAATCACAACAAATCCATCAGCAGCACTGTCTTCGTCTTATTTCCATGTTGAAGGTGCCGCTGTCTGCATTCCTGAAGTTCATAAGTTCACAACTCAGTCATGCTCCTCTAGTATATATCTTCCTCCTCTAGACTCCCCCTATCCATTTCCCTCAAGGCAGATGGCCGGATTACGCAGAATCAAGAAACTGTTGCTTCGTAGACGAGTCCCCTCAAAAGTAGTGGCACTGGAATGACTGACTATGCTGACTGTTACTTCTGAAATTGACACGAGAGGCTGCCCTGTGGCCCTTCACTTAAGAATAAGATGCTGACAAAAAGTGGAACAGGTAATGAATGATGATATGGCATGCAACAACACTGGCTGTCTTGCTCTGATGAAAGCAATTGCTGTTTGTTTGTTGTGCATGAAATGAAACCTATGTGTTCTGTAATTATTTAATCTTTTACACACTAAATGTAACTCAAGTCTACTCTGTTTACCTTGTTTAATACAAATTGTACTTCTACTGCAGGGGCCAGTACATTGCATTTTTTTAATATGGAAATTGTCCTTGGACTCACTGTGTGTAGACTGTGACTGCATGACAACATTGAGTTTGCCAACACCATGATGATGAGCACCAGGATTCCCTTTGGGTGGCAGCCGCGCTTAACAAGTACTCATACATTACATTACATGATGATGATTCATGATGACCAAAGTTACATAATATCTTTACAGTCACTCACTGGGATGGATGGATCATCCTCGTCTATTTACGGAAGAACTATGGCCATTTCGTGAGTGGCAAACAGGTAAACAAGTCAAAACAACCACAGCAGAACTACATGTCTGTCTAGTCTGTCTCAAAGAGGTATGCTACATGGAGGTTGGTTCACTCATTGGTGCCTACCTTGACAGTCTGCCTGGCCCTGGCCTGCTGTGTGCTAATTCATATCCTGGAAACAATGGGCCCGATTCACAGAATGAACTTAAAACTCAATTCTAAACTTACTACTATTTTGGTATTCACAGAATGCACTTACTACTTTTGGCATTCACAGAATGCACTTACTACTTTTGGTATTCACAGAAGTTAGGATTTTGTCTTAAGTCTGTCTTAAGTCTGTCTTAAGTTTGTCTTAAGACAAACTTAAGACAAAATCCTAACTTCTGTGAATACCAAAAGTAGTAAGTTCATTCTGTGAATGCCAAAAGTAGTAAGTGCATTCTGTGAATACCAAAATAGTAGTAAGTTTAGGATTGAGTCTTAAATTCATTCTGTGAATTGGGCCCAGAGACTCAGAGTATGCACTTTAGAAATGATGCATGTATGTAATACAGTCGCCTCTGAAAGTGAAAGTGTTATTTTTGAACTACACACCGTACTTTATATTTTTCCTCCGGGGTGTCTTAATATCCCTTCCCTTTCTGTTTTTCCATCGACAATTACAGGCCGGCACTTACCCTGTGCGATGAGAAACACATTACTTACCATAGTAATCCGCAATTCCGCATCCGCCAGGCAGGCAGTGGACAGTGTGGTCACCAAGATTGATCAACGGAGCGCCCGATGGAATGGAGGAGTACCGCGAATAAGAGGAATAGCTGGATGCATGCAACTACCCAATTTGACCAGGACAACAACAACATACAGTTACAGTATCCACTTCACTTGTCCTTATCTTTTAAATAATGTTATTATTGCTTATTATTCGCATGCTCAATCTGGCTTCCGAGCAAAACACAGCACTGAGACCGCCCTCATCGCAGCAACAGACGACATTCGAACTCTACTGGACAATGGAGACACAGTCGCCCTCATCCTCCTTGACCTCTCTGCAGCTTTCGACACAGTCTGCCACAGCACCCTTTTACAACGCCTCAATAACATCGGAATACAAGGAAAAGCACTTGAATGGATCACCTCGTTCCTCACTGGAAGAACCCAGAGAGTCCGCCTTCCTCCATTCAAGTCCGAGGCCTCTGAAGTCATCTGCGGCGTACCACAAGGATCCTCGCCCAGTCCCACCCTCTTCAACGTATACATGAGCCCCCTCGCGGCCATCGCACGCCAACACAACCTCAACATCATCTCTTACGCGGACGACACTCAACTGATCCTTTCCCTCACCAATGACCCCAGCACCGCCAAAACTAACCTACACGAAGGAATGAAAGAAGTTGCCGAATGGATGAAACAAAGCCGTCTGAAACTGAACTCGGACAAAACAGAAGTCCTCATCTTAGGTACATCCCCCTCTGCATGGGACGACTCCTGGTGGCCAGAAGCCCTCGGAAAAGCACCCATCCCGACAGACCATGCACGGAACCTAGGTGTCATCCTGGATTCTTCACTCTCAATGAACAGACAAGTCAACGCCGTATCCTCTTCCTGCTTCAACATTCTTCGCATGCTCAGAAAAACATTTCGCTGGATCCCCTCCGAAACAAGGAAAACAGTCACCCACGCTCTGGTCACGAGCCGACTGGACTACGGAAACACCCTCTACGCAGGTACCACCGCAAAACTCCAGAAGAAACTCCAACGAATCCAAAACGCCTCAGCCAGGCTCATATTAGACATCCCACGCAACGAACACATCTCTGGTCACCTTAAAGACCTCCACTGGCTACCCGTCGATAAGAGGATCACTTTCCGTCTGCTTACCCACGCACACAAATCACTCTACGACATCGGACCAGATTGCCTCAACTCACGACTGTCCTTCTACACCCCCCCGCCAACTACGTTCTTCCAGCCAAGCCCTCGCCACTGTACCTCGCATCAACAAGACCACCATGGGAGGCAGATCCTTTTCTTACCTGGCTGCTAAAACATGGAACTCACTCCCCGCTCACCTCCGCCTTACCCAGAACCACCTAGCATTCAGAAAGCAACTTAAAACATGGATATTTGACAAGTAATCCTCCTCCCCTTCCTAAGCGCCTTGAAACCCTATGGGTATGTAGTGCGCTATACAAATTCCTTGACTTGACTTGACTTGACTTGAGTGTGCGACTCTGCTTCAAGTTCATCCCTACAGCTATTTGATAAGTTTCTTTGCTATTTGTAAAAGTAGTGTAATGTACTACTAAGTGTTTATTCTCTCTGAGGGCAGATATGCAAGTGAAATTGCGTAATTCTTGCAGCCCGATACTGTCTAATAGTTTAGAACTAGTTAGTAAGTTGTAGTATAAGTTGTACTACTTTTCATTAACCTAACCGTCCACTTAGCAAACAACTTCATGCATGCACTTCCTTTAAGTCCCTTAAAAGATTTATGAATATGGTTGTATCGTAGATTTGTTTTTCTTCATTTGTTGTTTCTCCATACTGTATTTTCTTTTTCTCTCTCCAAAAAACTTTCTCAAAAACCCCCATTCCCATTAAGCATGGGCTGAAAATTTGTTCCGCTCGCGGAATTTGCAGATTTTCCGCGATTTCGCGATCCGTGAATCTCGCGAAAATGCTGTAAAATCCGCGAATCAGCGGGGACGAATTTTCAGCAAAGCACTTACAGGGTTACAGCAGCAGGTGCAAAAGTTGAAGCTAATTTTTTGTAACCTTTTACAAAAGGGTTACAAAGAAATTAACTTCAACTCGGGCACCTGCTGCTGTAAGCCTGTAAGTGCTTCCTGGCGCCTCGTTGCCTACTTGCAACTATTCTCTGACCCTGCTCTGACCCTTGAAGCAGGGTCAGAGAATAGTTACAAGTAGGCAATGAGGCGCCTGTCACGAAAATTAAACCTCAACAGGAAGCACTGACAGATATAAAAACAAGCATTTGCAATGCAATAGGTCTCGCATTAGGAAAGTTTGAGCTATTGGTCTTGTAAATGACAATTTTTTTTATTTATGTGTTGGTTTTGAAAATAGCTAAATTATTAGCTTTGTCATTTACAATGCCAATAGTTATAACTTTCGCAAATGTGGCAACTATAGCATTTGTAATGGAACATGTTTTGTATTTACGTGACTTAGCTGTATTGATATTACAAATTACAATGGCTTTTAATTTTTTTAAATAATTAATACTTAAATAAAAGTTATTTTAATTTATAATGGCAATAGCTTAAACTTTTGTAAATAACTTTTGTGAAGATTATGTTCAGTGTATTTTATTGTGACGAAAAGCAAAGAACAGAAGTGAAATATTAACATCTTTTTGTGACATTTGTAATAAAGTTTGAAAAATTGAGAGAACATATTTGAACTAGTTGTTGTTGAATGGTTGTGCAGATTGATGCTGGGGTGGCGCTGAGTGGTGCTGTGGTGGTGCTGAGTGGTGCTGTGGTGATGCTGAGTGGTGCTGTGCTGGTGCTGAGTGATACTGGGATGGTGCTGAGTGATGCTGGGGTGGTGCTGAGTGGTGCTGTGGTGGTGCTGAGTGATGCTGTGGTGATCCTGAGTGGTGCTGTGGTGGTGCTGAGTGATGCTGTGGAGGCGCTGAGTGGTGCTGTGGTGGTGCTGATTGGTGCTGTGGTGGTGCTGAGTGATGCTGTGGTAGTGCTGAGTGATGCTGTGGTGGTGCTGAGTGGTGCTGTGGTGGTGCTGAGTGATAATGTGGTGGCGCTGAGTGATGCTGTGGTGACACTGAGTGGTGCTGTGGTGGTGCTGCGTGGTGCTGTGGTGGTGCTGAGTGATGCTGTGGTGGTGCTGTTGTGGTGCTGAGTGATGCTGTGGTGGTGCTGAGTGATGCTGTGGTGGTGCTGAGATGTGCTGTGGTGGTGCTGAGTGATAATGTGGCAGTGCTGAGTGATGCTGTGGTGGTGCTGAGTGTTGCTGTGGTGGCACTGAGTGGTGCTGTGGTGGTGTTGAGTGGTGCTGTGGTGGTGCTGAGTTATGCTGTGGTGGTGCTGAGTGATGCTGTGGTGGTGCTGAGTGGTGCTGTGGTGGTGCTGAGTTATAATGTGGTGGTGCTGATTGGTGCTGTGGTGGTGCTGAGTGATGCTGTGGTGGTGCTGAGTGATGCTGTTGTGGTGCTGAGTGGTGCTGTGGTGGTGCTGAGTGATAATGTGGTGGCGCTGAGTGATGCTGTGGTGGCACTGAGTGGTGCTGTGGTGGTGCTGAGTGGTGCTGTGGTGGTGCTGAGTGATGCTGTTGTGGTGCTGAGTGATGCTGTGGTGGTGCTGAGTGATGCTGTGGTGGTGCTGAGTGGTGCTGTGGTGGTGCTGAGTGATAATGTGGCAGTGCTGAGTGATGCTGTGGTGGTGCTGAGTGATGCTGTGGTGGCACTGAGTGGTGCTGTGGTGGTGTTGAGTGGTGCTGTGGTGGTGCTGAGTGATAATGTGGTGGCGCTGAGTGATGCTGTGGTGACACTGAGTGGTGCTGTGGTGGTGCTGAGTGATGCTGTGGTGGTGCTGAGTGGTGCTGTGGTGGTGCTGAGTGATAATGTGGTGGCGCTGAGTGATGCTGTGGTGACACTGAGTGGTGCTGTGGTGGTGCTGCGTGGTGCTGTGGTGGTGCTGAGTGATGCTGTGGTGGTGCTGTTGTGGTGCTGAGTGATGCTGTGGTGGTGCTGAGTGATGCTGTGGTGGTGCTGAGAGGTGCTGTGGTGGTGCTGAGTGATAATGTGGCAGTGCTGAGTGATGCTGTGGTGGTGCTGAGTGTTGCTGTGGTGGCACTGAGTGGTGCTGTGGTGGTGTTGAGTGGTGCTGTGGTGGTGCTGAGTTATGCTGTGGTGGTGCTGAGTGATGCTGTGGTGGTGCTGAGTGGTGCTGTGGTGGTGCTGAGTTATAATGTGGTGGTGCTGATTGGTGCTGTGGTGGTGCTGAGTGATGCTGTGGTGGTGCTGAGTGATGCTGTTGTGGTGCTGAGTGGTGCTGTGGTGGTGCTGAGTGATAATGTGGTGGCGCTGAGTGATGCTGTGGTGGCACTGAGTGGTGCTGTGGTGGTGCTGAGTGGTGCTGTGGTGGTGCTGAGTGATGCTGTTGTGGTGCTGAGTGATGCTGTGGTGCTGCTGAGTGATAATGTGGTGGCGCTGAGTGATGCTGTGGTGACACTGAGTGGTGCTGTGGTGGTGCTGCGTGGTGCTGTGGTGGTGCTGAGTGATGCTGTGGTGGTGCTGTTGTGGTGCTGAGTGATGCTGTGGTGGTGCTGAGTGATGCTGTGGTGGTGCTGAGATGTGCTGTGGTGGTGCTGAGTGATAATGTGGCAGTGCTGAGTGATGCTGTGGTGGTGCTGAGTGTTGCTGTGGTGGCACTGAGTGGTGCTGTGGTGGTGTTGAGTGGTGCTGTGGTGGTGCTGAGTTATGCTGTGGTGGTGCTGAGTGATGCTGTGGTGGTGCTGAGTGGTGCTGTGGTGGTGCTGAGTTATAATGTGGTGGTGCTGATTGGTGCTGTGGTGGTGCTGAGTGATGCTGTGGTGGTGCTGAGTGATGCTGTTGTGGTGCTGAGTGGTGCTGTGGTGGTGCTGAGTGATAATGTGGTGGCGCTGAGTGATGCTGTGGTGGCACTGAGTGGTGCTGTGGTGGTGCTGAGTGGTGCTGTGGTGGTGCTGAGTGATGCTGTTGTGGTGCTGAGTGATGCTGTGGTGGTGCTGAGTGATGCTGTGGTGGTGCTGAGTGGTGCTGTGGTGGTGCTGAGTGATAATGTGGCAGTGCTGAGTGATGCTGTGGTGGTGCTGAGTGATGCTGTGGTGGCACTGAGTGGTGCTGTGGTGGTGTTGAGTGGTGCTGTGGTGGTGCTGAGTGATAATGTGGTGGCGCTGAGTGATGCTGTGGTGACACTGAGTGGTGCTGTGGTGGTGCTGAGTGATGCTGTGGTGGTGCTGAGTGGTGCTGTGGTGGTGCTGAGTGATAATGTGGTGGCGCTGAGTGATGCTGTGGTGACACTGAGTGGTGCTGTGGTGGTGCTGCGTGGTGCTGTGGTGGTGCTGAGTGATGCTGTGGTGGTGCTGTTGTGGTGCTGAGTGATGCTGTGGTGGTGCTGAGTGATGCTGTGGTGGTGCTGAGAGGTGCTGTGGTGGTGCTGAGTGATAATGTGGCAGTGCTGAGTGATGCTGTGGTGGTGCTGAGTGTTGCTGTGGTGGCACTGAGTGGTGCTGTGGTGGTGTTGAGTGGTGCTGTGGTGGTGCTGAGTTATGCTGTGGTGGTGCTGAGTGATGCTGTGGTGGTGCTGAGTGGTGCTGTGGTGGTGCTGAGTTATAATGTGGTGGTGCTGATTGGTGCTGTGGTGGTGCTGAGTGATGCTGTGGTGGTGCTGAGTGATGCTGTTGTGGTGCTGAGTGGTGCTGTGGTGGTGCTGAGTGATAATGTGGTGGCGCTGAGTGATGCTGTGGTGGCACTGAGTGGTGCTGTGGTGGTGCTGAGTGGTGCTGTGGTGGTGCTGAGTGATGCTGTTGTGGTGCTGAGTGATGCTGTGGTGCTGCTGAGTGATGCTGTGGTGGTGCTGAGTGGTGCTGTGGTGGTGCTGAGTGATAATGTGGCAGTGCTGAGTGATGCTGTGGTGGTGCTGAGTGATGCTGTGGTGGCACTGAGTGGTGCTGTGGTGGTGTTGAGTGGTGCTGTGGTGGTGCTGAGTTATGCTGTTGTGGTGCTGAGTGATGCTGTGGTGGTGCTGAGTGGTGCTGTGGTGGTGCTGAGTTATAATGTGGTGGTGCTGAGTGATAATGTGCTGGTGCTGAGTGATGCTGGGGTAGCGCTGAGTGATGATGTGGTGATGCAGAGGGCAGAAAGGCACAAAAAGCAGTCTAACAAAGGGCAGAAGGGCAGAAAAACAAGGGAAAAATGAGTCTAACAGAGGGCAGAAGGGCACAAAAAACAGTCTAACAGAGGAGAGAAGGGCAGAAAACAAGGGAAAACGAGTCTAACAGAGGGCAGAAGGGCAAAAAAACGAGTCTAACGGGGCTGAAAGGCACACAAACAAGCCTAACAGAGGGCAGAAGGGCACAAAAAACGAGTCTAACAGGGGGCAGAAGGACAGAAAAACAAGGGAAAAACGAGTCTAACAGAGGGCAGAAGGGCAGAAAAACAAGGGAAAAACTAGTCTAACAGAGGGCAGAAGGGCACAAAAAACGAGTCTAACAGGGGGCAGAATTAGTCCGCCCTGCGTGTTTGTCCACGAAGATGCCACCTTTTTGTGCAATACCTCTACTCAACTGGATACTTTCTACTGTCTAATCAGTAAGTGCTCCCTCGTTGGCTAAATGTATAGGGGCAGATTTACAATAACTGGTGCATCCCCAGGGATGCGCCAGTTATTGTGCGCCGCAGCTCCGCCACCCATGGTGCGCCGCATTTACAATGTGGCGCAACATGTGGCAAAAACGACACAGATGCGTCACGCATCTGTGCCATAAAAGCAGCGCATTGCTGGAGCTGCGTCGCGCTTGGGACGCAGCTCCAGCAATGCTCTGGGGGGCCCTATCTCCCCAATGCTGCATCAAGCCTTGCACCTGCTTCAGGCAGGCGCAGGGTTTTGACGCAGCATTGGCCTAAAAGTGACTGAGTGAAATCTTGTAGATTTCACTCAGCTACTTTTAGGAGGCGTTCCTGTGCAGGAACGCCCTCCCCTGCGCCGGAACGCCTCCTGATGGCGCAGGGCTTTACAACGTGACGCATCTCTCAGAATCGTCACGTTGTTAATACCCAGCACCATGGCGCATCTTTTGTGCTGCTGCTGCGTCACAAAAGGTCTCGGTAGAGGGTGGCACTGGTGAACCAGAGGGTGGCAGTGATGAACCAGAGGGTGAAAGTGATGAACCAGAGGGTGGCAGGGGTGAACGAGAGGGTGACAGTGCTGAACCAGAGGGTGGCAGTGCTGAACCAGAGGGTGGCAGGGGTGAACCAGAGGGTGGCAGGGTTGAACCAGAGGGTGGCAGTGATGAACCAGATGGTGGCAGGGGTGAACTAGAGGGTGGCAGTGGTGAACCAGAGGGTGGCATGGGTGAACCAGAGGGTGGCGGTGGTGAACCAGAGAGTGGCAGTGGTGAACCAGAGGGTGGCAGTGCTGAACCAGAGGGTGACAGTGGTTAACCAGAGGGTGGCAGTGGTGAACCAGAGGTGCTGTGATGAACCAGAGGGTGGCAGTCGTGAACTAGAGGGCGGCAGTGGTGAACCAGAGGGTGACAGTGCTGAACCAGAGGGTGTCAGGTGTGAACCAGAGGGTGGCAGTGGTGAACCAGAGGGTGGCAGGGGTGAACCAGAGGGTGGCAGCGGTGAACCAGAGGGTGGCAGTGCTGAACCAGAGGGTGACAGTGGTTAACCAGAGGGTGGCAGTGGTGAACCAGAGGTGCGGTGATGAACCAGAGGGTGGCAGTCGTGAACCAGAGGGTGGCAGTGGTGAACCAGAGGGTGACAGTGCTGAACAAGAGGGTGGCAAGGGTGAACCAGAGAGTGGCAGTGCTGAACCAAAGGGTGGCAGTGGTGAACCAGAGGGTGGCAGGGGTGAACCAGAGGGTGGCAGGGGTGAACCAGAGGGTGGCAGTGGTGAACCAGAGGGTGGCAGTTATAAACCAGAGGGTGGAAGTGGTGAAACAGAGGGTGCTGTGCCCATACACGACCGCATGGGTAACTCCGCCATGCAAGCGGCCAGCGAACACGGAAAAAGCCCAGCGAACACGCAAAAAAAACAGCGAACACGCAAAAAAACAAAAATCCGCAAATTCGCACGAATTTGCGGATTTTGCTGATTGCAAATTCGATTTCGCGCAAATTCGCGTAACGCGAGCTCGCAAATTTCACCCATACTTAATTCCCATCCATTTTTCAAACCCTAACCCTATTCCCCCGGGCTGTATGGTTTTCATTGAGGTGTATGAGTAAATGACACCAATATTTCCACACGCTTGCTGGGGAGGATAAGGTCAAAGCAACAGAAAATCAATTTAAAGGCAGGTGAAGGAATCCAAGGATATATTCCTATTCTGCTTGACAGACACCCATGAGTATTTGCAAATCATTTCAGAATTTCATGTCCGCCATCGAGTGTATTCATCAACAACAACATCCTCCTACAAGTGACGAAAGCTTACACTGCTGTGTCCTTCAGTACTAGTTCTTGTAGTAGCCATAATCCATGCAACTACTGGTTAACTTTTGATTGAATACTTTAGCATTGCTTAGGCTACAATTTAATTTATGGCACTGTTCTTGTGTACTGTACGATCGTACTGTTCTAATGCTCCTCTCAGGCCACTCAATGTCTCATTTCCTTTTTTTTCATATGCTGCTACTGACAGTGATTACCACTACTACTACCACCACAACAATTCCATTTCATTCATCCAGGATTCCATAGCCGACCTTAATCGCCCTTTGCCATGAAGCCAGCCCTGTGCCTAGCCCTATTCTCAAACACTAATGACAGGTGAGATAAGCATTTTGGGGGAGGAAGAATAATGGAGTAGGAGGAGAGGAGAGACTGACGGTAGTACTAGTAAAGTAGTAGGACACATAAATTCACTAACTCTGTCAGTGGCACTTTTGTTGAAATTTGGGCGATTACTTAGACAATTAGAATAAAGCAGCCAGTTAAGTTTCAGGAAAACAAATGAACAGTTAACCCCACCCTGCCTCCCCCACAAAACATAAAACGCGTATGCTATGTTTAAGTAAGAAATAAATAACTATTTTGTCCCTAACAAAAAAAACTATCCTGCAAAACCCAACCCACCCCCCTCACTAACCCCAACCAATGTCCATGAAATCAAAATGTCCAAAAGTCCAAAAACCCCAACGCCCAATTCCCCCCCCCAAAGTCTTTAAAAAAGGGGCAAGGGGCAGTCTCTCTCCATCTACTTCCGCCGCCGGTGTCCTGTGGCCAGGTGGTCGCGCAGCTCTCAACGGAGGGCCTTGAGCAGGGCTTTCTGCCTCGACAGTTGGGCCACCTGCTGCTCAAAGTAGGCCACTTGCAGGGACAATTGGTGCATCCTAGCCTTGCAGGCACTGTGGGGGGCAGCTGTTGCTTTCGCTGCTCGGCGGTGGCGGGTGGCTACCGGACCACGGCGCTGTACCGCTGGAGTATTGCGCTGACCGTATGACCCAGGGGCAGCGGAGGAGGATGCAGCTGTTGTCCATGTTGACTGCGATTCCTCCTCCTCCTAGGCCACCGGCTGCTGATATTCGGTAACAATTGCCTCCAGCTTCCGGTGTCTGGCCCGGATAGCCAACTCCTTCCGAGATAGTGTAGAAGAAGTATCTAGATGAAGAAAGAGAAAAATACTGTAACCAAGTCCAATACTCTTTAATATTAACACAAAATAGTTCAACAGGAAGTTGTGTCACAGTAGCACTAGCAACTTGCAAGCACAGTACATAATATTTGTGTGGCATGTATCTATCGAACCTCCAACTTTGTCGGCCTCTGCTCTAACATTAGTGGGAGTTTCAGGAATTCTACTAGCACTACATGGACTCACTGCATTAGACTCAGACTGTACACCAGTCTTCTTCTCTCTTGTTTAGAGAAAGTAGTACGTAAACTTGTGGAAGCCGGCATAATGCCAGTGCAGTCAGCTTGCACCCAAGCATAACAGACGCAAGCCATGATGACGCAGACTTGCGTTACTGTTACCAGTCCAATACATGCAGGTGGTGAAGCTCTTACTTTTCTATTACGGGTGGCACTGGCCATACTCTGTTACAAGGGCTACTGCTCAATTAATTTAACTTTCACCCTGCCCTGCCGCTGACTACTATAAAAGGAAAATGAGGAAGATAATATGATCATCTATCCCTTCGCAGGATATTTGCTTATATAAGGGATGACTTTACGTGCTTTGTTTTTATTGATTGAGTGAACACCGATAGGCCACACATGAATGACAGAGTTGAAAAAAAATTATTAATAGAGGTAGTGAGTGGTCCCCGTAATCGCCGGAGGAAGGCACTTGTGAGTTGTGACTTGACTTGATAATGTGAACTATACAATAGATACACCTTATATGCTGTGCTTGCTGTGCTTGAAAACTACTGTTAGTCAAGGGAGTATTCTGAAGAATTACAACTTCTACTTTCCTCAGCTTTGGTACTCTGGCACGTGCGGTGTTACATGCTCTTCAAAGTAACACTCTTAGTCTTCATCCAGTGACCGTCTACTCTGTCTACTCTACATACACCTATGCTATCTATGAGGAAGATACCATCCAGGCATCCATCCATTCAAAGTAAATGTCAATAATTCTTCTTAATGTCTCAACTGGACAACCCTTACTTTTTCTCACCCAAAACCACTCTTTTTTTTTTTTTTTAGAAAGCCGCCAGCCATGCATCCGTGCTTGACTTGCATTTGAATTTGCACCAAAGGATATATTGCGCACACATACAGTTTCTGTTTCACCCACCCAGGCAGTCCTCTTTTCTTTCTCCTTCCACCCATCCTTGCTTCAGCCTTCAACCGACCGGTACAGAGCAGGAATATCGCCGCAAAAATATCGCCTAACATAAATATCGCCGCAAAAATATCTACAGGAAGAAATATCGATGACAAAAATATCGTCTGAGCAAAATATCGACAGACAGGTAAGTAATATCGTTAACATTAATATAGTTGTAATAAATATCGTTTACAAAAACATAGTTTACAATAATATCGTTTTTTAAATAATTATAAGTAATGTAGTGTTTTTAATGATTATTTTTAGTCAAAGTAGTATTTTTAGTAGTATATTATTATTTAATAATGTATTTTCAGTTGAATTTAGTATTAATAGTTCCGTAGCGGGTTGTGGGTTTATAGGGGAGTAGGGTGGGAAGTTATTTAAATATAATGAAATAATACATTAATTAATGTTTTAAATGAATATAAATAGTGTAATAAATAATAGTTAATTAATTTCAATTAGTTAATTGAATAATAAATATGTAAATAATTATGTTAATTTTTTAATTATTTTTAGGTGTGTGTACAGGATTTTTTTAGTGAAAATGTTTTTGGGTAAAGGGGTATTTTTAGGGTTCAGGGTCAGTTTTCAGTTTTTGGGTAAAGGGGTATTTTTAGGGTTCAGGGTCAGTTTTCAGTTTTTGGGTAAAGGGGTATTTTTAGGGTTCAGGGTCAGTTTTCAGTTTTGGGGTAAAGGGGTATTTTTAGGGTTCAGGGTCAGTTTTCAGTTTTTGGGTAAAGGGGTATTTTTAGGGTTCAGGGTCAGTTTTCAGTTTTGGGGTAAAGGGGTATTTTTAGGGTTCAGGGTCAGTTTTCAGTTTTTGGGTAAAGGGGTATTTTTAGGGTTCAGGGTCAGTTTTCAGTTTTTGGGTAAAGGGGTATTTTTAGGGTTCAGGGTCAGTTTTTAGTTTTTGGGTAAAGGAGTATTTTTAGGGTTCAGGGTCAGTTTTTAGGTTTTTGGGTAAAGGGGTATTTTTTGGGTTCAGGGTCAGTTTTCAGTTTTTGGGTAAAGGAGTTTTTAAATATAATGAAATAATAGATTAATTAATGTTTTAAATAAATATAAATAGTGTAATAAATAATAGTTAATTAATTTTAATTAGTTAATTGAATAATAATTATGTCATTAATTATGTTAATTTTTTAATTAATTTTAGGTGTGTGTACAGGATTTTTTTAGTGAAAATGTTTTTGGGTAAAGGGGTATTTTTAGGGTTCAGGGTCAGTTTGGGGTTTTTGGGTAAAGGGGTATTTTAATTATATATATGTATTATTGTTGTTATATAAAGTAATGTGTAAAATTAATTTATATGTCCACATTTATTAAGTTTATAATTAAAAAGTGTAGTAAATTTGTTTGAAATAGTTATAAAATAAAAGTAATGTAATGTATTTTGTTAATAGTACTTATATTTATTTATTATTTAATGTAATTTTAATTATTTTAAAAAGTCGATATTTTTTACATCTATATTAATGACAACGATATTTTGGAGTCGATATTTATGTACTTACCTGTTTAAGTATAGGGTGTCGATATTTTTGTAAACGATATTTTTGCAACGATATTTATGTCAGCTATATTTTTGTTATCGATATTTTAACACCCTACCCAACCGACCATGCATCAGATTCCCAGCCAACCTTGCCTGCATTCAAAAACATGTATCATTTTTTGACAGTCATTAATTTAACTCGCTCGTCCTTCCTTAAACCCTTCTTTCCCTTTTCGTTCATCCCATCCATCAAGTTCATCTCTGATCTGACTTGGCTTCTTGATAAAACTTTTACAGCTGAGTTGAAGTCAAAATTAGAAGAGGCCATTGGTTACTCGTCAACTCCCACCGCTAATGCTATTGCTAATGCGAAGTCAAGGGTGACTGTCTTCTACCTGGTTGACAAAAACTTAGTTCTAAATTTGTAAGTCTTCTTAACAGTAAAGTGTACTTACTGTTACTGTACAACATATACTACACCCCTAGAGCGAGCCTACTCTGCAATCTCAATAAGGAAGAAATAATATAATAGCTTACCACTGCCCGCCACCACCGTGGCATCCCCCACAGCAGTTCCTGCTGGCATCGCATCTACCCCTGGAGTGACCGCCTCCGCGCTGGCCCCAGCACTGGTGGTGGGCTGTGTCGATGGTGTTACGCCTAGAAAATACATTTGATATTTTTAGATGCCATATACAGCACTCCCTATTTTGTCTAGGAATGCAAAAATATGTTACTACATAAACAAATTTAATTATTTGTGACTCTCTAGTCTAAACTACAAAAAATTCCCCTTTCGGAAGGGGAGGGTGTTTTTTATTTATGCTTAGCCATGATAACAAGCTACACTTTTTGGCACAACTGATGAATGCTTGCTTTTTAACAAGCAACATTTTTCTCATAACAGACAGAAGCTTCCCTTCTACGAGCAAGAGCTATATGTTATGTTAATCATCATCACCACCAGTACTTTAAGTTCCAACCAGGTGAGGGGTCTCCCACAATTAATGTGTAAAATCAGCCACTGTTCAGTTTTAAAGACTTCACCGTTTACCTTATATGAATGAATTTGATTGGAATACATGTTTTTATATAATGCACAATTGAAATGTAATATACAGAGTACACAAAGAGCTAGTTGTTTTACTTTTAATAAAGTTTTAAAACTTACATAGACTCTGTGGTTTTTTGGTCATGAGTGAGTGAGCGAAAGGGTTTACAATTTGCAAGCATGATTCCGTGACTCTGAGAGGTCGGGAGTGGACTCTGACTCCGTAGTCTTATGTTCTGGGTTGTATAATCATTGGGGATCATCGCTGCATTTGGGAGTTAAATAATGACTGACACAGTAGCTAGTCTAAGTAAAAGGAGATTGGGGGTTCAACTTCTGTTATGACTGAGGTATGTGGAAACTGGAAAGTCTAATTGCGCCTATTATCACCAATGCCCTATTTCTTGTCCACAGCTCTGTATGTGCAGAATAGTCCCTGCAACAGTAGTGGTATGTCCTCATATTAAATCAAAAAGTAAACTAGTATCTTATTCTTGGTGGCCACTGACATTTTATTGTTGGGAATTGTCAAATCAAAGCATAAACATTAAGAAGACTTCAATAGACATTATGGACAACCCAGAGGACTGCACTCAGTGCCTAGAGCTATTGCTGAATAGGAGTTTTGTTTAACACCTTTTGCCAACTGTGCCAGCTTAGCTAGCTACACAGACGGACTAATAAAATAGTAGTAGCACAGAGAGTCATAGCAGAGGCAGGATAAGAATTTAGAAACAGTCCACAAAAAGATCAAAGACGATTTAGGAAAAAATAGAATTATGATGAACGTTTGGATTAAATAGGTGCTGTAAAAGTTAGGGAAGTATAATTATTAATATTAACAGGGAAACTTACTGGGGCCAGCAGTAGAGCCCTCGGTGGACCGATCCTGGCCTTCCTGCTCCACCGGCGCCGCCACGCCACCCCGGTCCTCTTACCCCTGGGAGGAGCTGATGTACATGAAAGAAAGACACAAACATGGATGATTGTTGTCAATGAAATCAAACATTTCAAAAAAACAATAACAAATTATTTTGGGGAAATAAAAAACAATTGCACTAAATTTATTGACCTATCTGATGTGGTCTACTAGGATATTAGTATTGCTGGATTCGGGGCCGTCTACTTGGAAAGTTATGTAACTCACTAAACCAACTGCAAAAAGATTCTACTAGGACTGGCAGCAGTAGCACTCAGAAGCACGCGAAGTGGCAGACACAGTCCGCCATGATTGCAGACCACTAGAAAGTTTCCTACCAAATAACCAGTCATAATATACTCAAACTATCAATCCACCACCACTATCGCTTCTTAGTGGCAGGAGTACAAAGGAAGGACTGGACTTGAGTCTCTAGTCCATAATCGCTCAGGCCAAATGAGCACAAAATTGAAAACAAGTAAGCATAGAAGCACCGCCAGTGAGCAGGCAAGCACCTGCAATCACAGAAGCTTTTAAAACATAGTTTATCTGCAATGTAATCTCTAGTGTCTAGCATTACGCAGTTCTGTAAAGTACACTCATACTTTACACTCAGGCCAAATGAGCACAAAATTGAAAACAAGTAAGCATAGAAGCACCGCCACTGAGCAGGCGAGTACCTGCAATCACAGAAGCTTTTGAAACATAGTTTACCTGCAATGTAATCTCTAGTGTCTAGCATTACGCAGTTCTGTAAAGTACACTCATACTTTACACTCAGGCCAAATGAGCACAAAATTGAAAACAAGTAAGCATAGTAGCACCGCCACTGACTGAGCAGGCAAGGACCTGCAATCACAGAAGCTTTTGAAACATAATTTACCTGCAATGTAATCGGCACCATTCTTTCTCTTCGGAAAAAACGTATATTTGCAATATAACACAGAGCAGAAGAAAACAAAGTAGTTATTAAATAGCTACTAGTACTCACCAAGCCCAGGGATCTCAAAGCCAAGCAGGTCGAGCAGGTCTTGTTCCCGGTCCAGGATGTCGGACCACCGGTGCGTCGCCTGTTGGTAGTTGTGCCGGACCCCAGACTCCCGATACATGGCCCGCCACACCTTACCCCATAGCTGGCGACACTCTAATAGGCCGTACCCGGTACCGGGCCTGTCGCCTGCCGCGACGGTCTTGGGGAGGTGGTGCTGCATGAAGAAGACCAGTGTGGCCACCTCCACCGCGCTGAAGATCTCCCGGGAATTTACTGTCTCCCCCTTAAGCGCCCACAAGGGAGCCGGCTACGGGGTGCGGGAACCTTGCCCTTCAGGTTTTTGCTGGCTCCCTTTGCCATGGTCCTGGACAGTTAAAGGAAAGTAAAATAGGAAAGAATAGGGAAAAAGTAAATAAAAGAAAAGAGAGTTAAAAAAAGTAGTTTTAAAGTACCGAAAAGTAGAAAAAACACTAAATATAGATCTACAGAAATAGAGTGATAGATAATGAGTAAAAAAGATTTTTAAAAAGTTCAAACAAACAAAGGATTACAAAGATTGAAGGAGAATTGAAAAAGCATGCCCAGAACCATAGCAATGAATTAAAAACAAGATGGCCGCGCCCATTGCGACCACATGGGTAAGTTTGTGCGATATTTCCCCCGCGAGCACGCAAAAACAGACGTGAACACGCAATTGTGCCCCGCACGTAGGGAATGCACAAAGCGAGCATGCAACTAGCACCCGGAAACGGAAATACGCAACGCGAACACTGAAAACAAGATGGCCACGCCCATGTACGACCGCATGGGTAATTTCACGGTAGCCGCGCTGAAAATAAATCCAGCGAACACACAAAAATGCAAAAAATCTGCAAGTTCGCAAAAGTTAATGAATATTGCAAAATGCGAGTACGCTTTCGCGTGAATTCGCACACCGGGAATTCGCAAAATTTGCCCATACTTAGGGGGGAGGGGACTGACCTGCCGGTGGTCCTGTCTCTACTGCCCTATCCCACAATGTATAGACTGTGTGGACTCTTTAAGGGGCTGCCTGTGTTCAGGTACCTCGGTGGCCCAATGAGCTCTGCGGTGGCCTGTATTTCAAGCAATGCAATGTTTGCTGTAGCGCGTTGGGGCCTGCCGGCACAATGTGGGCAGCTGGATCGGCCGAGTCGGCCAACAAATTTAAACACATGTGTATGGCGAAGCTGAAATCAATTATAATGTTATGCCTAATTTCCTTACTGCCTTATGCCATGTGGATGTTGCTAAAGGTCTGTTCATGTGAATAATGATATATGTATATCTCCGAGTAGTACTTTACTCCCATTGTGGTTGTGTAGATTTATATGAGTTAATGTGAATAAAAGTCTACACCTTGGACAATATAACCGATTTTGATATTCTTGGTCCCAGTGGGAGCTGATAGGTGTCAGAAGTGAAGGGGAGAGAGTGTTTCATTGTGTGCGTACTATGTGAAGCACTCTTCTGCCAGGGCCAGCCATCTTTATGCTTGGTTTGCTCCAACCCATCCGCACACATGACCAGGTGCGGAGCAGACCTGACAAGTAGTAATTGTTTCTTTTTTAAGATAGCCTGAGGTGAAATTTACTGGGGAAGTTACTTCAGAAACAGTAATTGTGTTTCTGTAAGAGTTTTTCAGGAGGAAAGGAGTGTCGTAAAGGATGGTTTCGGATAATGGTGTCAAATTTGTATCTCAGCGTATTAAAGATTTTTTTTGTTCAAGAGCGAGGAATAGAGCACGTTCGTTTGTGAGTGTACTATCCCCAAAGCATTGGTCTTGTAGAGAGGTGGAATAGAGCATTAAAGGAGGGTTTACAACTGGCTTTGGCTGGAGGAGAAGATTGGAGGGTGGCAATAAGAAAGTTGTTGTGGTCTTACTATACCACAGGTCATTGTGTGACTAGGTAATCCCTTTTAAAATCATGAGGGTCCGCAGGGCCAGAGCATTGATGTCCAAAGAACGAAACAAACTAAGGGGCCAATTAGGATTGCGGTGATTCCGCATCCTCCGGGCCGGCGGAAGCCACCGCCGGCCCGGAGGATGCGGAATCACCGCAGCAGTGCCTCCAAAGACCCCCCGCCAGATTAGGATGGCTGGGGGGTCATCGGCGGAAGGGAAAACCGTCCGCCGCTTTTCCGCCACGGTCGCCTTCCGACCGTGGCGGAAAAGCTCTAATATGGTGGCGGTGTCTGTCAGACACCGCCAGCCATATTAGGATGGGGCAGGAAACATGCTTTTCCACGGCTGCTTTTCTGCAGTGGAAAAGCATGTGGTCTTTTCAGTTTGGGGCCCATTGCGAGCCCCCAGGGTGTCAGGGGGTGGGGTTACACATGGGGGGTACCTATGGTACACCCCTGCATTTACATGAACAAAGCGGCAGGCACCACGCGGTGCCTGCCGCTTTGTGGATGTAAATGCAATACATGCATTTTTAACCTTGCGGCGGGTGCTGCTTCAAGCTGCACCCGCCGCAAGGTTAAAGATACGGGATGTGACCGCCAGGGTGGCGGTCACATCCTAATTTGCATGGAGGGACCGCTGCCCATGCGGACGGTCCCTCTACCTCGGGGGTGGCAGACGGACGCAGGTTCGTCCGCCATCCTAATGACCCCCTAAGTTTGGACTGTAAAATGAAACCGGGAAGGATTGTGACTATGTGATTGGTGACGAGTATTGAAAGGGTGAATGGTTAGAAAAGTCCAATCCAAGTATTCTGTACCTCTTCAGGTGAAGAAAGTGAATAAATACACACATTTTTGAGTGATAGAAATATATGGAATTGGAAGAAAATATTGAAAGCTCCATTGACGAAGGAAAAGAAAGACCAGGGTAAACTTGATTGCAACTCCAAAGTAGGGGTGTCTGGCAAAAACGAGTTCGGAGTCCTTAGAGACCGCAATAATATCAACCCCGCCCCCCCATGTGGTTTGCTCAATTTCTGAGGTAATTCACACTCTGGTGGCTCACATTCTGACGTATGACTTCAAATTTAACATCAACAGCATAGGGAACAAGTATGCAAGGAAGGACATTAAAGTACACACTCCATTGTAAAACCATATTCTTTTTAATAAACAATTATATTAAAATCCTTATCAGATCGTAAATCTTATTAAACACAATACATACATAAATAAATACACAGTGAAAATAGAACCATTGTTCCTAAATAAGAAAAATGCAAAGGAATCATTTAAAACACACCTAAATAATATCAAAAAGTGGCAATTAATGTAATCGACACGCGTTTCGGCGTTTAAGGAACGCCTTCATCAGGAGCCACACAAAATTCTGAAATACATAATAAACAACAGAAGAAAATAAAACTTCATTGTCTCAATAATACATAATCAATCACAAGAAACAACATTTCATAAAATTCATTAATATCTCACATTTCATAATAACAGGAGACAACCTATAAAGGCAACACCTTGTCTCCTGTTATCATGAAATGTGAGATATTAATGAATTTTATGAAATGTTGTTTCTTGTGGGAGCTACAGTCTAAACCAAAAAACACATGCTGGAGTTCAGAAGGGGAATGAGAAATAAAAATGATTTTTATCTCTTACATCTGCTGCACTCTTCAAATGTCAGGCTGTGTCTTCTCCCCAATTGCTGCTTATTCTTTCAAGTAGGAAATGGAGTTTACTTTTCTTTTTGTGACTACACAGTAATAGGATTTTGTAAAATGAACAATGGGACAACCTCACTGGGGTGCAGGCAGGGCCCTGGAATTATGCACCCGGTGAGACCCAACCTATGTGGCAAGGTTGACTAAATTATACAGCAAGAAAACTCAATTATGCGGCTTAATGCGGCACATTTTGTGTTAGTATTACTTCTTATATCTTTTTACACATGTTAGGAATGTCTGGGAAAAGGTTTCACTCCATATATACAAGTTCCACATCCAGATGCAGCTGTAAAGAACTGAAAGGTGGCCCCCACATGTCAAGGCACTCTGTTTAGATCAAGTGAAACTGAATGTATGTGATAAGTACGTTTGCAGCTGCTGTCGGACATTTGGGTGGGGAGGGCAAAGATTAAAAATCCCCCCTCCCTTATGCCCCCCCAAATAAAACGTTTCTATGCCCCATTAAAAGGCATGACATTTTGTGAATCCTCAGATTTCTCAATGCTCCACTTTGGTGCTGCACCAAGGCTTAGCATGAAGGGGGGGGGGGGAGACAGGGACCTAGTGCACGTAAGACTATGCTCCCCCCTTTTCCCTCTGTAGGATATCAATTGGCAGCCATCATTTGGGTGTCGGGTGCGACTGCATCTGTTGCACTCATGTTAGCTGCGCACCCGACTCACCACCATCTGCGGTAAGAGTTCTCTCCAGGGCTCCTCCCCCCATCCGCCGTTTCTGCTGTAAAAGAAAGCTCCTGGTGTCTGTTCAGAAGAGCCCCCACCTCTCCATGCCCCAGTCATAGGCCCCCGTCGGGCCTATCCACTGCCTCCCTATGTGCAGTTATTGTAAAATCGAATGATTGTTTGCAAAGAACAGACCTCCACCCCTTCTTGCGGCATTCAGAGGCCCGACCTGTTGTGAATCATGGAGAGTTCTGTACAGAGCTGCCCCCCCGTGCTCACTGTAATATCTGATGATGGGCCATATGTATCAAAGTCTTCTTTTGCGATTCTCAAATAGCGATTTTTTGCAAATCGCTATTTGAGAATCGCAAAATGCTATGTATGTAGGATTTGCAATACATTTTGTGAATCCTACATATTCCTTAACTGCGAATCTCAAATTGCGATTCGCAATTAAGGATTCCCTCCCCATTCATTCCTATAGGCCTAGAGGTCCATGGGAATGAATGGGAAGACATTGTACATTTGCGATTCGCTATTAGTGAATCACAAATTGAGAATGCGATATCAAGGGTGCAGGGGTGTCAAAAGGACACCCTGTTGCACCCCTGAAATAAGCATGGGTGCACATGTGGCGCACACCCATGCCCTAAGGTCATGGGTGTGCTTCACATTGCACTTTGAAAAATGCAAAAAAGAGCATTTTTCAAAGAAATCGCAGATTACCACCCACTTGAAGTTGGTGGTAATTAGCGATTCCTTAAGACCAAATTACACTTTTTTGGTGCTTCTTACATTGCATTTAAGGAATCACAAAATGTGCGACTCCTTAAATGCAATCGCAAAATAGAGAATAGCTAATTTTGCAATTCCTTATTTTTAGTTTTGCCTTAATACATACCACGGCGAATTTCGGCATTTGCAATCACAATTTAGCTTGATACGTATAGCCCTATATTTCTATAGGTCAACTCGGCCCCGCCTCTTGATGCACCGAGGTGGCCTGTTGGTAAACCTCTCCATCCCGTTTCACACAGCATCCCTGCGCTACTGACCCCTGCCAGCCCCTCAGACACCGCAGGCCTCCTGCACCCACCCCGAGCCCTCGGTGCCAGCTATCGAGCGCTATGCAGGGCTGGGGAGGGGGCTCCAAGCACTGCAGGGCGCAGCCCCATGCCGCAGTCTGGCTGATGCTTCGGTGGGAGGTGGGGGCCCTCACTGCTGAATCAGCATCCAGGGGTGGGGGGCACTGACTGCTGAATCAGCATCCTGTGATGGAGGGCCGGGGTGGGGGCCGGGGTGGGGGGCTGCCAGCGCAGCGCTATCGATCTCCTAACAGACCCTGGCAGCCGGCTCGAGTCATCAGAAAGCATTACTGCAGCCGGACAGACAGACACACGGCCGTCAGCAAGAGGCCCCCGCAGGCAGCAGGCCCGGCCGCTGCGGCAGAGGGGGTGGGGCGGGGAGAGGGGGCGCACAGGGGCCCTCCTGCCCACACCGGGGCCCCCGCAGGGACTCGAGAAGCTGCAGGGTGCGCTGACGCACTGCAGGCCGGGGCCCCGCTATCCACACTGGGGCCCCCGCAGGGACTCGAGAAGCTGCAGGGTGCGCTGACGCACTGCAGGCCTGCAGGGCGGGGAGAGGGGGCGCCCCTGGACCCTGCAGCCCACACAGGGGCCCCCCCGCAAGGACTCGAGAAGCTGCAGGGTGCGCTGACGCACGGCAGGCCGGGGCCCTGCTGCCCACACAGGGGCCCCCGCAAGGACTCGAGAAGCTGCAGGGTGCTCTGACGCACTGCAGGCCTGCAGGGTGGGGCGGGGAGAGGGGCGCCCCGGGGCCCTGCAGCCCACACAGGGGCCCCCGCAGGGACTCGAGAAGCTGCAGGGTGTGCTGACGCACTGCAGGCCTGCAGGGCGGGGCGGGGAGAGGGGCGCCCCGGGGCCCTGCAGCCCACACAGGGGCCCCCGCAGGGACTCGAGAAGCTGCAGGGTGCGCTGACGCACTGCAGGCCTGCAGGGCGGGGCGGGGAGAGGGGCGCCCGGGGCCCTGCAGCCCACACAGGGGCCCCCCGCAAGGACTGGAGAAGCTGTAGGGTGCTCTGAGCACTGCAGGCCTGCAGGGTGGGGCGGGGAGAGGGGCGCCCCGGGGCCCTGCAGCCCACACAGGGGCCCCCGCAGGGACTCGAGAAGCTGCAGGGTGTGCTGACGCACTGCAGGCCTGCAGGGCGGGGCGGGGAGAGGGGTGCCCCGGGGCCCTGCAGCCCACACAGGGGCCCCCGCAGGGACTCGAGAAGCTGCAGGGTGTGCTGACGCACTGCAGGCCTGCAGGGCGGGGCGGGGAGAGGGGCGCCCCGGGGCCCTGCAGCCCACACAGGGGCCCCCCGCAAGGACTGGAGAAGCTGTAGGGTGCTCTGAGCACTGCAGGCCTGCAGGGCGGGGCGGGGAGAGGGGGCGCCCCGGGGCCCTGCTGCCCACACAGGGGCCCCCGGAGGGACTCGAGAAGCTGCAGGGTGCGCTGACGCACTGCAGGCCTGCAGGGCGGGGCGGGGAGAGGGGCGCCCCGGGGCCCTGCAGCCCACACAGGGGCCCCCGCAAGGACTCGAGAAGCTGCAGGGTGCGCTGACGCACTGCAGGCCTGCAGGGCGGGGCGGGGAGAGGGGCGCCCCGGGGCCCTGCAGCCCACACAGGGGCCCCCGCAGGGACTCGAGAAGCTGCAGGGTGCGCTGACGCACTGCAGGCCTGCAGGGCGGGGCGGGGAGAGGGGGCGCCCCGGGGCCCTCCTGCCCACACAGGGGCCCCCGCAAGGACTCGAGAAGCTGCAGGGTGCGCTGACGCACTGCAGGCCTGCAGGGCGGGGCGGGGAGAGGGGCGCCCCGGGGCCCTGCAGCCCACACAGGGGCCCCCGCAGGGACTCGAGAAGCTGCAGGGTGCGCTGAGGCACTGCAGGCCTGCAGGGCGGGGCGGGATAGGGGGTGCCCCGGGGCCCTGCTGCCCACACAGGGGCCCCCGGAGGGACTCGAGAAGCTGCAGGGTGCGCTGACGCACTGCAGGTCTGCAGGGCGGGGCGGGGAGAGTGGCGCCCCGGGGCCCTGCAGCCCACACAGGGGCCCCCGCAGGGACTCGAGAAGCTGCAGGGTGCGCTGACGCACTGCAGGCCTGCAGGGCGGGGCGGGGAGAGGGGGCGCCCCGGGGCCCTCCTGCCCACACAGGGGCCCCCGCAAGGACTCGAGAAGCTGCAGGGTGCGCTGACGCACTGCAGGCCTGCAGGGCGGGGCGGGGAGAGGGGCGCCCCGGGGCCCTGCAGCCCACACAGGGGCCCCCGCAGGGACTCGAGAAGCTGCAGGGTGCGCTGACGCACTGCAGGCCTGCAGGGCGGGGCGGGGAGAGGGGCGCCCCGGGGCCCTGCAGCCCACACAGGGGCCCCCGCAAGGACTCGAGAAGCTGCAGGGTGCGCTGACGCACTGCAGGCCTGCAGGGCGGGGCGGGGAGAGGGGCGCCCGGGGCCCTGCAGCCCACACAGGGGCCCCCCGCAAGGACTGGAGAAGCTGTAGGGTGCTCTGAGCACTGCAGGCCTGCAGGGTGGGGCGGGGAGAGGGGCGCCCCGGGGCCCTGCAGCCCACACAGGGGCCCCCGCAGGGACTCGAGAAGCTGCAGGGTGTGCTGACGCACTGCAGGCCTGCAGGGCGGGGCGGGGAGAGGGGCGCCCCGGGGCCCTGCAGCCCACACAGGGGCCCCCGCAGGGACTCGAGAAGCTGCAGGGTGTGCTGACGCACTGCAGGCCTGCAGGGCGGGGCGGGGAGAGGGGCGCCCCGGGGCCCTGCTGCCCACACAGGGGCCCCCGGAGGGACTCGAGAAGCTGTAGGGTGCGCTGACGCACTGCAGGCCTGCAGGGCGGGGCGGGGAGAGGGGCGCCCCGGGGCCCTGCAGCCCACACAGGGGCCCCCCGCAAGGACTGGAGAAGCTGTAGGGTGCTCTGAGCACTGCAGGCCTGCAGGGCGGGGAGAGGGGGCGCCCCGGGGCCCTGCTGCCCACACAGGGGCCCCCGGAGGGACTCGAGAAGCTGCAGGGTGCGCTGACGCACTGCAGGCCTGCAGGGCGGGGCGGGGAGAGGGGCGCCCCGGGGCCCTGCAGCCCACACAGGGGCCCCCGCAAGGACTCGAGAAGCTGCAGGGTGCGCTGACGCACTGCAGGCCTGCAGGGCGGGGCGGGGAGAGGGGCGCCCCGGGGCCCTGCAGCCCACACAGGGGCCCCCGCAGGGACTCGAGAAGCTGCAGGGTGCGCTGACGCACTGCAGGCCTGCAGGGCGGGGCGGGGAGAGGGGGCACCCCGGGGCCCTCCTGCCCACACAGGGGCCCCCGCAAGGACTCGAGAAGCTGCAGGGTGTGCTGACGCACTGCAGGCCTGCAGGGCGGGGCGGGGAGAGGGGCGCCCCGGGGCCCTGCAGCCCACACAGGGGCCCCCGCAGGGACTCGAGAAGCTGCAGGGTGCGCTGACGCACTGCAGGCCTGCAGGGCGGGGCGGGATAGGGGGTGCCCCGGGGCCCTGCTGCCCACACAGGGGCCCCCGGAGGGACTCGAGAAGCTGCAGGGTGCGCTGACGCACTGCAGGTCTGCAGGGCGGGGCGGGAAGAGGGGCGCCCCGGGGCCCTGCAGCCCACACAGGGGCCCCCCGAGAGAACTGGAGAAGCTGTAGGGTGCTCTGAGCACTGCAGGCCTGCAGGGCGGGGCGGGGAGAGGGGGCGCCCCGGGGCCCTGCTGCCCACACAGGGGCCCCCGGAGGACTCGAGAAGCTGCAGGGTGCACTGACGCATGGCAGGCCGGGCCCTGCTGCCCACACAAGGGCCCCCGCAGGGACTCGAGAAGCTGCAGGGTGCTCTGACGCACTGCAGGCCCGCAGGGTGGGGCGGGGAGAGGGTCGCCCCGGGACCCTGCTGCTCACACTGGGGCCCCCGCAAGGACTCAAGAAGCTGTAGGGTGCTCTGACGCACTGCATGCCGGGGCCTCTGCATTGCTTGATTTACTCTGAACTGTGAGGTGTGTTCCTGCTGCATCACACCGTGCTATATTCACCGCACCATTGCATTGTAATATGAACTTGATATGATATATGTCACATATTATTCACTCATCTCTATTTCTCGCATATGTGACACGTGTTCAGAATCCACAAAGAAATCCCCTCAGATTTCACACCACAAAAAATCACAGGGCGGATTTACAAGCCGCTTGTGCCACTTTTGCGTCATTTTTAACATGGGAAAAGTGACGTAAAGACGGCACAAGGGGCTTGTAAATAACCCGCCAAGAATACAAACCTTATATTCTTCTACTTCCAAATACATTTTAGTCAAACATTCTATTAAGGATGAAACATGAAAGGATGGGCGGGAAAAATGAAAGAAAGTAGGATGAAGAAATGAAGAAAGGTTTCTTTCCATTTCCAAAAACGTCGGGCCATGTGATATTGCACACCGGACTGTTTAAGGCTGCCTGCAACACCTATGACTGTTTGGCACATTTTTAGCCAAATTATGTTAACAAATGCTCAGTTTAAAGGCATCATTTTCAAAGCTTCTGGAGTGTCATGAAACCCCCACGTCCTTGGGGAGAGACTTCCTGGTATTACAAGAAAATTTGGGAATATTGATTGATCGCTTTGTCAGAACCTATGTTTTTTTTACATTTTATTCTATACTTTATTTTGAATTAGTGATAAACGTTCCAACATCTGTATTCCTAAGTAAGACTATAAACAGCTCCAAGGACCGTTAGGAATATTTTGTTTTCAACGTCCTCACACCTTAAATGTTTTTGATAAATCTAAAATGGAGGCTTCTTATGAATTATTCAATTTAAGTATATACTCTCACGTCATACGAGTCCAGGCACTTTCCTCACACTTCATCGTGAAAACTTCTGCACTTTTCCACCACATAAGTTCATGCCTAATGCGGGGCTCCCGTAAAGATCTATGCAGCCACGCACAGCTCCCTGCGTTGCTTGGAGTGGCCTCCGAAATCTTGAGTAAGGCAACGCAGCACAAATCCCTGCAGCGCCGCACTCTGCACCAGGGAGGCGTTCCGTGGGCGTTGCGCTGGGCTTTCCCACCACCCCCCGTGGAGTTTGACGCGGCCCCAGATTGACAAAGTGATGTAAACCCGGGGAAGCGCCAAATCCGTACGCAAGTGAGGAGTAACGAGGAGAAATGTTTATTTCTCCTCGTTTTTTCCCTCTATCCATGTGTGCTGCATTCCGCAGCACACACAGAAAGAGGACAACACCATGTAATATTTTGTGCTCCTTCCTGCAAAGAAACAACCCTGCCTGCAACGGAAGCACCCGTGCATCGCGGTTCAAGGGGGCCTGCGTTGGCACGAGACAGCTGTAATGGCACCAGCGCAGGCGGAGAGGACAGGAGGCTCGTCCTGCTTCAATACGACGCAGGCGGAAATGACAGGAGGCTCTGTCCTGCTTCAATGCAGCGCAGGCGGAGAGGACAGGAGGCTCTGTCCTGCTTCAATGTAGCACAGGCGGAGATGACAGGAGGCTCGTCCTGCTTCAATACGGCGCAGGCGGAGAGGACAGGAGGCTCTGTCCTGCTTCAATGCAGCGCAGGCGGAGAGGACAGGAGGCTCTGTCCTGCTTCAATACGACGCAGGCGGAGATGACAGGAGGCTCGTCCTGCTTCAATACGGCGCAGGCGGAGAGGACAGGAGGCTCTGTCCTGCTTCAATACGGCGCAGGCGGAGATGACAGGAGGCTCTGTCCTGCTTCAACACAGCGCAGGCGGAGAGGACAGGAGGCTCTGTCCTGCTTCAACACAGCGCAGGCGGAGAGGACAGGAGGCTCTGTCCTGCTTCAATGCAGCGCAGGCGGAGAGGACAGGAGGCTCTGTCCTGCTTCAATACGGCACAGGCGGAGAGGACAGGAGGCTCGTCCTGCTTCAATACTGCGCAGGCGGAGATGACAGGAGGCTCGTCGTGCTTCAATACGGCGCAGGCGGAGAGGACAGGAGGCTCTGTCCTGCTTCAATGCAGCGCAGGCGGAGAGGACAGGAGGCTCTGTCCTGCTTCAATACGACGCAGGCGGAGATGACAGGAGGCTCGTCCTGCTTCAATACGGCGCAGGCGGAGAGGACAGGAGGCTCTGTCCTGCTTCAATGCAGCGAAGGCGGAGAGGACAGGAGGCTCTGTCCTGCTTCAACACAGCGCAGGCGGAGAGGACAGGAGGCTCTGTCCTGCTTCAATACGGCGCAGGCGGAGATGACAGGAGGCTCTGTCCTGCTTCAATACAGCGCAGGTGGAGAGGACAGGAGGCTCTGTCCTGCTTCAATGCAGCGCAGGCGGAGAGGACAGGAGGCTCTGTCCTGCTTCAATACGGCGCAGGCGGAGATGACAGGAGGCTCTGTCCTGCTTCAATGCAGCGCAGGCGGAGAGGACAGGAGGCTCGTCCTGCTTCAATACGGCGCAGGCGGAGATGACAGGAGGCTCTGTCCTGCTTCAATGCAGTGCAGGCGGAGAGGACAGGAGGCTCTGTCCTGCTTCAATGCAGCGCAGGCGGAGATGACAGGAGGCTCGTCCTGCTTCAATACGGCGCAGGCAGAGAGGACAGGAGGCTCTGTCCTGCTTCAATGCAGCACAGGCGGAGAGGACAGGAGGCTCTGTCCTGCTTCAATACGGCGCAGGCAGAGATGACAGGAGGCTCGTCCTGCTTCAATACGGCGCAGGCGGAGAGGACAGGAGGCTGTGTCCTGCTTCAATGCAGCGCAGGCGGAGAGGACAGGAGGCTCTGTCCTGCTTCAACACAGCGCAGGCGGAGAGGACAGGAGGCTCTGTCCTGCTTCAATACAGCGCATGCGGAGATGACAGGAGGCTCGTCCTGCTTCAATACTGCGCAGGCGGAGATGACAGGAGGCTCGTCCTGCTTCAATACGGCGCAGGCGGAGAGGACAGGAGGCTCTGTCCTGCTTCAATACAGCGCAGGCGGAGAGGACAGGAGGCTCTGTCCTGCTTCAATACAGCGCAGGTGGAGAGGACAGAGGCTCGTCCTGCTTCAATATGGCGCAGGCGGAGAGGACAGGAGGCTCTGCCCTGCTTCAATACGGCGCAGGCGGAGATGACAGGAGGCTCGTCCTACTTCAATACGGCGCAGGCGGAGAGGACAGGAGGCTCGTCCTGCTTCAATACGGCACAGGCGGAGAGGACAGGAGGCTCTGTCCTGCTTCAATACAGCGCAGGCGGAGAGGAAAGGAGGCTCTGTCCTGCTTCAATACGGAGCAGGCGGAGATGACAGGAGGCTCGTCCTGCTTCAATACAGCGCAGGCGGAGAGGACAGGAGGCTCGTCCTGCTTCAATACTGCGCAGGCGGAGATGACAGGAGGCTCGTCCTGCTTCAATACGGCGCAGGCGGAGAGGACAGGAGGCTCTGTCCTGCTTCAATACAGCGCAGGCGGAGAGGACAGGAGGCTCTGTCCTGCTTCAATACAGCGCAGGTGGAGAGGACAGAGGCTCGTCCTGCTTCAATATGGCGCAGGCGGAGAGGACAGGAGGCTCTGCCCTGCTTCAGTACGGCGCAGGCGGAGATGACAGGAGGCTCGTCCTGCTTCAATACGGCGCAGGCGGAGAGGACAGGAGGCTCGTCCTGCTTCAATACGGCGCAAGCGGAGAGGACAGGAGGCTCTGTCCTGCTTCAATACGGCGCAGGCGGAGATGACAGGAGGCTTGTCCTGCTTCAATACAGCGCAGGCGGAGAGGACAGGAGGCTCTGTCCTGCTTCAATACAGCGCAGGCGGAGAGGACAGAGGCTCGTCCTGCTTCAATATGGCGCAGGCGGAGAGGACAGGAGGCTCTGCCCTGCTTCAATACGGCGCAGGCGGAGATGACAGGAGGCTCTGTCCTGCTTCAATGCAGCGCAGGCGGAGAGGACAGGAGGCTCGTCCTGCTTCAATACGACGCAGGCGGAAATGACAGGAGGCTCTGTCCTGCTTCAATGCAGCGCAGGCGGAGAGGACAGGAGGCTCTGTCCTGCTTCAATGCAGCGCAGGCGGAGATGACAGGAGGCTCGTCCTGCTTCAATACGGCGCAGGCGGAGAGGACAGGAGGCTCTGTCCTGCTTCAATGCAGCGCAGGCGGAGAGGACAGGAGGCTCTGTCCTGCTTCAATACGACGCAGGCGGAGATGACAGGAGGCTCGTCCTGCTTCAATACGGCGCAGGCGGAGAGGACAGGAGGCTCTGTCCTGCTTTAATGCAGCGCAGGCGGAGAGGACAGGAGGCTCTGTCCAGCTTCAACACAGCGCAGGCGGAGAGGACAGGAGGCTCTGTCCTGCTTCAATACGGCGCAGGCAGAGATGACAGGAGGCTCTGTCCTGCTTCAATACAGCGCAGGTGGAGAGGACAGGAGGCTCTGTCCTGCTTCAATGCAGCGCAGGCGGAGAGGACAGGAGGCTCTGTCCTGCTTCAATACGGCGCAGGCGGAGATGACAGGAGGCTCTGTCCTGCTTCAATGCAGCGCAGGCGGAGAGGACAGGAGGCTCGTCCTGCTTCAATACGGCGCAGGCGGAGATGACAGAAGGCTCTGTCCTGCTTCAATGCAGCGCAGGCGGAGAGGACAGGAGGCTCTGCCCTGCTTCAATACGGCGCATTCCCGCCCTTACACTTTGGCGCAGTGCAGCTCTTCAAGGTGCCCTGTGGTGCAACCCTACATCAAAATGCCATAAATGGGGGCCCTGGTGCATTTCTGACCATGAACTTTAACTTTTACTGACATTGAAAGTTTGGACATTTTATTATTTCCTCAACGTTTTCATTCCCATAGAATTGTGTTCAGCTGTTACCTTTACGGATTCATAACACCATGTGAAGGAGGAGGCGCCTTTAATCCGCTTTAAACAAAGTGCAAAAAACATAATCACCGCTAAGAACAGCCGCTCAAGCTCTGTTGTTACCAAACATTCCTGGTACATTTACACAGTGAACGGTGTGTTGACTGCAATGTTTTGGCATCAAAAAGAAAGCGATGTGTGGAATGCTTGAATGAATCTCAGCGGCTGGCAATCACGGGGGGCGGGGGGAGGGGGGTTTGGCTCCCCGCACATTGGTACTTTGCACACCCTGCAACTCAATGTGGACTCTGCTCCCGTGGGAAGAGTCCATCCCAAACTGCCAGCCCGGCCCTCCCTGCACTGGCTCACTAGCACTCGAGGACCTGTTTTGCACTTATTTGGGCTCATGAGCCGGGTACAGCTTGGTTCCAATGACACAGTGGGCACAGGACCCAAGCCCGGGCACACCCATCACACTTAGGGCATCAAAAACAAAGTGAAGAATGGAATGATTGAATTCATCTCAGCCTCGGGGAGTCACTCGGGCCACATCCCAATCCATCCTCTTTCTCCCATCACGCCACCTCAGGTTGGACCCAGCCATGTACACATCAGTCTTGACCCTGCAGCAATGTGAACAGTCCAGCCCGAACCTCAGACCAGGGCCTCCTTGAACCAGAACACAAGCCACCCATGGCTAGTTTCACCCTCAATATGCTTGTCAGCCACAGGAACCACTTTACATCCAACTGCAGAGCCCCTATCAGGGTGAAACTGTCTTATGCTTTGCAGGTGCGTGGTGCGCCTTCCAGGTTCATGGTGTGCTTGTGGGTGCATAGTGTGGCTTGGGGGGGGTGTGGTGCACTTTGCAGGTAAGTGATAGGTGTGCAATGGTCCAATGCATAGTGGACCTTGCATGTTGCATGGTGTGGCTTGTGTGTGCATGGTGAGCCTTGTGGGTGTGTGGTATGCATGAATGGTGCAGGTGCATAGTGGGCCTTGAAGGTGCGTGGTGTGCCTTGCAGGTGCATGGTGTGGCTTGTGTGGGCATGGTGAGCTTTGTGCGTGTGTGGTATGCGTGCATGGGGTGTGTGCACAGTGGGCTTTGAAGGTGCATGGTGTGCCTTGCAGGTGAATGGTGTGTCTTCCAGGTGCGCAGTGTACCTTGAAAGTTCGTGAGGGTGTGTGATGAGGCTTGTAGGTAAATGTGCCTAGCAGGCGTGTGGTGCAGTTTGCGGGTGCTTGGTGTGCATGCATAGAGCTGGTAGAGGGTGGACCTTGCTGGTGTTTGGTGGGGTCTGTTTATACATGGTGAGTATTGTAGGTGTGTGGTGCATCTTAGGGGTGTTTGTTGAGCCTTCGGCATGTTTAGTACGGGTCGCAGGTATGGCTTGAAAGGGCGTGGAGCAGCCTGTGGGTGCATGGTGAGACTTGCAGGTGAGTGGTGCGGCATGCAGGTGTGTGGTGTGGCTTGAGGGTAAGGGGTGCACTTTGTGGGTGGTGTCTAGTGGACACTGCAAGTGTGTGGTGTGGCTTGCAGGTGAGCGGTGTTTCATGCAGGTATGTGGTGTAGCTATAGGGTGGGTGGTGTGCATTGTGGGTGTGTGGTGAACGGTGTAGGTGTGTGGTGTGCCTTGCTCATGAGTGGTGTGGATTGAACATTCATGTGGCATGGTGCAGCTTGCAGATGTGTGGTGTGGCATAAGGGTTACTGGTGTGCCTTGCAGGTGTGTGTGGTGGACAGTGCAGGTGCGTGGTGTGGCTTGCTCATGAGTGGGGTGGATTGAACATTCATGTGGCATGGTGCAGCTTGCAGGTGTGTGGTGTGGCTTGAGGGTGAATGGTGGATCTTCCAGGTGTGTGATGGACAGTGCAGGTATGTGGTGTCGCTTGCTCATACGTGGTGTGGATTGCACATTGGTGGCGCATGGTGCAGCTTGCGGGTGTGTGGTGTGGCTATAGGGTGAGTAGTGCACCTTGCCGGTGTGTGCTAGACAGTGCAGGTGCATGGTGTGGCTTGCAGGTGAGGAGCGCTACATACAGGTGTGTAGTGCGGTTTAAGGATGAGTGGAGCACTTACTAGGTGGTGTGTGGTGGACAGTTAAGGTGTGTGGTTTGGCTTGCTCATAAGTGGTGTGGATTGCACATTGGTGGTGCATGGTGCAGCTTGCTGGTGTGTGGTGTGGCTATCGGGTGAGTGGTGCTCCTTGTGGGGCATGTGGTGGACATGGCAGGTGAATGGTGTGGCTTGCAGGTGAGTGGCGCAGCATGGGGGTGTGTGTTGTGGCTTGATGGTGAGTGGTGAACCTTGCAGGTGTGTGGTGGAATAAGCAGGTGTGTGGTGTGGCTTCTAGGTGAGTGGTGCTACATGCAAGGGTGTGGTGTACCTTGAGGGTGAGTGGTGCACCTTATGGGTGTGTTGTTGACAGTGCAAGTGCGTGATGTGGCTCGCTCATGAGTAGTGTGGATTTCATATTCCTGGTGCACTGTGCAGCGTGGGAATGTGTGGTGTGCCTTGTGGGTGTGTAATGGACAGTGCAGGTGTGTGGTGTGGCTTGCCTATGAGTGGTGCTACATGAGTGTGTGGTGTGGCTATGAGGTGAGTGGTGCTCCTTGTGGGTGTGTAGTGGACAGTGCAAGTGTGCGGTGAGCCTACCTATAAGTAGTGCTGCATTCAAGTGTGTGGTGTGGCTATAGGATTAGTGGTGCTCCTTATGGATGTGTGGTGGACAGTGCCGGTGTGTGGTGTGGCTTGCAAGTGAGTGGTGCTGCATTTGGGGTGTGGTGTGGCTTGAGGGTGAGTGGTGCATTTTAAGGGGTGTGGTGGACAGTGCAAGTGCATGGTGTGGCTCGCTCATGAGTAGTGTGGCTTGCACATTCATGTGCCATGGGGCAGCTTGTGGGTGTATGCTGTGGCTATAGGGTGAGTGATGTGCCTTGTGGGTGTGTGATGTAAAGTGCAAGTGTGTGGTCAGGCTTGCCGATGAGTGGTGTGGCCTGCACATTTGCGGTGCATGGTGGAGATTGAGGGCGAGTGGTGTTGCTATAGGGTGAGTGGTGCACCTTGCTTGTGTGATGGACATTGCACGTGGGTAGAGTGTCTTGCAGGTGAGTGGTGCTGCATGCAGTGGTGTGGCTATAGGGTGAGTGGTGCTCCTTGTGGGTGTGTGGTGGACAGTACAGGTGTGTGGTGCGGCTCCCCTATGAGTAGTGCTGCATGCGGGTGTGTGATGTGGCTATAGGGTGAGTGGTGCTCCATGTGGGTGTTTGGTGGAAAGTGCAGGTGCGTAGTGTGGCTTGCCTATGAGTAGTGATGCATGTGGTTGTGTGGTGTGGCAATAGGGTGAGTGGTGCTCCTTGTGGGTGTGTGGTGGACAGTACAGGTGTGTGGTGCGGCTCCCCTATGAGTAGTGATGCATGTGGTTGTGTGGTGTGGCAATAGGGTGAGTGGTGCTCCTTGTGGGTGTGTGGTGGACAGTGCAGGTGCGTATTGTGGCTTGCAGGTTAGTGATGCTTCATGCTGGTGTGTAGTGTGGCTATAGGGTGAGTGGTACACCTTGTGGGTGTGTGGTGGATAGTGCAGGTGTGTAGTGTGGCTTGCAGTTTGGTGATGCTTCATGCTGGTGTGTGGTGTGGCTATAGGGTGAGTGGTGCTCCTTGTGGGTGTGTGGTGGACAGTTCAGGTGTGTATTGTGGCTTGAAGGTTAGAGGTGACTGCATGCAGGTGTGTGGTGTTGCTTTAGGGTGAGTGGTACTTGTTGTGGGTGTGTTTGATAGTGCAGGTGTGTAGTGTGGCCTGACTATAAGTGGTGCTTTATGCATGTGTGTGGTGTGGCTATAGGGAGAGTGGTGCTCTATGTGGGTGTGTTGGACAGTGTAAGTGTGTGGGGTGGCTATAGGGTGAGTGCTGCTACATGTGGGTGTGTGGTGTGGCTATAGAGTGAGTGGTGCTCCTTGTGGGTATGTGGTGGACAGTGCAGGTGTGTTTTGTGGCTTGCTCATGATCGGTGTGGATTGCACATTCGTGGTGCATGTGCAGCCTGCAGGTGTGTGATGTGACTATAGGGTGAGTGGTGTGCCTTCCGGGTGTGTGGTGGACAGTGCAGGTGCGTGGTGTGGCTTGACTATGAGTGGTGCAGCCTGCAGGTGTGTGGTGTGGCTATAGGGAGAGTGGTGCTCCTTGTGGGTGTCTGGTGGACAGTGCAGGTGTGTGGTGTGGTTTGGTTATGAGTGGTGCTGCATGTGGGTGCGTGGTGTGGCTATAGCGTGAGTGGTGCTACATGTGGGTGTTGTGTGGCTTGCATGTGAGTGGTGCTGCATGTAGGAGTGCGGTGTGGCTATCGATTGAGCGGTGCTACATGTGGGTGTTTGGTGGACAGTGCAGATGTGTGGTATGGCTTTCTCATGAGTGGTGCATGGTGCAGCTTGCATGTGTATGGTGTGGCTTGGTTATGAGTGATGCTGCTCCCCAGCCTTCTGTCATCCAAAACCCAGACAGGCAATCCACATTCCAGCAGAGGCACAGGGGATGACTGAGCAAGAAAATACCCACTTTCTAAAAGTGGTATTTTCATACGCAGAATGTAAAAAAATCACCTTCCCTAAAAGATCCATCTATAGATTCTGAGTTCAGGCATGCTAAATGTTATTTTCTTACCGAATTCACTGGGCCAGTTATGTTTTTAAGATATTATAAACAAACCTCCCATTCTGTCCTATGGGGAACTGGTAGCCTTGCAATAGTGAAAAACGAAATTGGCTGTAATTCACTATTAGGACATGCCACACACACCAGGGCATGTCCTACCTTTCACATGCACTGCACCCGGCCCACAGGGGTACCTTGGGCTTACCTTAGGGGTGGCTGACATGTAAGAAAAGGGAAGGTGAGTGACTGGCAAGTGTGTGCCCTGGCCAAGTCCACATGGCAGTTACAAACTGCACTCAGACTCTGTAATGGCAGGTCTGAGGTACCTTTTCAGTGCTACTGATGTGGTTGGCATAATCAGTGCTAAAGGGGCACGAGTAGCATTTGATTCACAGGCCCTGGCACACTCAGTGCACTTTACAAAGGAAAAACAAGTAAATCAAATATCCAGTCAAGGAAACACCAATCCATAGCACAATTTACACAGAGCACCTGCACTTTACCACTGACCAGCAGTGCAAAAAGTGCGCAGAAACGCTACGCCAGCAAAAACAGAGTCATATCCGGGAGGCCAGAAAGCAAAAGAGTCAGGGGAAACACGCCACAAGATGCCAAGTCTAACATACGCTGATGAACCACAATTGCTCTAACCTTAGATAAAGTGGTCCCTAATGCACGGAGCAATTTTAAAGCTTGTATTTCGTCTGCCGTTTCTTGGATGCTGCCAACAACCAGCAATGAAATACCGGTAAGAGAGAAATCCTGCTTTTTGGCTCCCTCCTCTTAACTGTGACAATGACACCTGGTCGAGCGGAATTCCAGCCCGACCTGACCCCAGCACAGCGGCATGCAATCTGGGGGTGAACTTTGACAGTGCAGCCACCTTTGCCCCTCAGGTGGCCAGTGTGG
This sequence comes from Lissotriton vulgaris, assembly GCF_964263255.1. Taxonomy (NCBI): domain Eukaryota; kingdom Metazoa; phylum Chordata; class Amphibia; order Caudata; family Salamandridae; genus Lissotriton; species Lissotriton vulgaris. The sequence continues at coordinate 918,593 of NW_028242302.1, forward strand.
TGGTCTACTGTTTCGGTTTGCTAAAAAGCATACAAATGTTTCTTGACCTCACCCTTCTCCCATGACAGAAGACAGTAATTCAGGCCCTCATCCCCTTGCGGTTGGACAATGCCAACTCACACTGCCATTTGTGGGTCTGGCTGAATGTATGGTGGGCAGAGATTGTGACACCGTCAATCTGGAGTCAAATCGTGCCCCAGCCCCGTAAAGATAGAGATCTGCATTCTGCTGCCTCATGGCAAACAGGAGGTACATTTAGGGGACACACCTGTGGTTCAAAGCAATGCCCTTTGAAGCTCCCCCCAACTTCAAATGCCCGATGGGGTATAACTGACCAGTGCCACCCCACCGCACAGGGAGATCCCCTTGTGGGGACACAGGACGGGAGAACCTGGTCTGCGTGCTGCACATTACCAGAGGACTTGTTGTGCACGTGGAGGATAACTGCCTTGGAAAGGACGAGTGCTTTCCTGAATGGTGACTTGCGTGGGCTGACTACCGGTTGGAGTGCGGCACCTGGAAATGGGCGCCCCATGGACCAGTCAGCTGGGCCCCCTGCTATTTTGGGGGTCTCAGGGATATCAAAGATCTCCTACGAGGGTCCTATAAGATCTACCGGTGACATCTGGAGAGCGGTGCCCTCTAAGTGCCCACAGCGCCTGCTGAAAGCTGAACGGAGCAGTGTGAGTTTGGAGCTACTGAATCCTGCCTAGAGACAAGAGTGCTGAGTGTGCAGCTCAAGATGTTGCCTGCATCTACGGCAAAGTGGTTCCTGTACAGCATGGACCCCGGCAAGCATAAGTGTCTTGTTGGTGGTGAGCGGATTCACAGGTTGCCGGGTCCAAGTGCCCCCTTCATCGGCAGGGCTGCATTTCTCATGTGTGCCATGCTGACTGCATGCTCATGGCGTGTGGTGTCTGATTCACAGGTTGTGCGCCTCGGAGGTGGGGGACGCACCCATTGCAGAGTCTCATTCTCCATTGTGAGGCACTCCTGACCTTGCGTCTGTGTGTATCCGGAATTGTCTGGCTCAACTGATATCAAGGTGTGCCGGGCATAGTGCCTCATTTCCAGGGAGGTGCGGAATGCAACTCTAGTTCATGTAACATGAAGTTTCTGGTGCGACTCATCTTGTCATGTCCCAGACCCGGTGCCCGGACTGCTGTAGCACCACTTGGATCAATGTACACCACACGGGGTGCCTCTTCGGGCCGAGAGGCTCCCCAGTGCGTTGTTCCCCATTCACTGTTTGTTCCCTCACTGGCCTCATCACAGTGGACCAAATGCCTTCTTCCCATCTGGCCCTGCCAAAGACTTTGTGGTGCCAGGTAGGAGTGAGAGGAATTGACTTGGTTGGAGGGACGCTTCTGAGCAGGTTTGGGAGTAGGTGAAGAGACTGCGTGACCCCTCTGTGCTTCGCAGCACTGGGATGGTGCCAGAAGGCCCTGGTGGAACCCTGCTTGTAACCTGTTGCTGTTCTTGGCCCGTTTCTGCTTCATAACTTGTTGGTAAACAACTGAGTGGCAATAAGACCCACTGTGTTTATGTCTGCCTCTTGTTTATGCTTATTATCCATCTCCAACCCCACACGGCCGCCTGCTCGCGGGACACGCCGTCTCCCACCCTACCGCTTACTCGGCGTGGTCGGTAGTAGGAAGCATGGTAGAATGTTGTAATCTTGTACTTTTTTCTTTGCAGGCGGAGTTACAGGGTGATCTGGAAGCAAATGGGTACAGAAGGGTACCTCTGCACGGCACATAGGGGTGCCAGAGCCAGAGCCCGGGAGACTCATGGGAGGTTCCTGGAAACCGTGTCAGCGCCCCGTTGTCCTTTGGGCGGTTGTGGGCCTGAACAACCGGGGGCTTGCCTTGCTACGCTCCGCCCTGAAAGGGGTGCGAGTAATAAGTGTCACGTGATCTCGGAGGAGGATCACCAGAAGGGGCAGCACAGATGGGGTTCGCCCCAGTGCTGCTTGGCTCATCAGGTGGGCAGGTGGTGAGAATGCTGCCTGCCCTTGGATCGCCCGTAAGATAACCCACCATATTACATAACGTTGTATGTAATAAACCTGCAACAGTTTTTCCCAATAACAAATTTGTGTGGTGTGTATTTATTTGCATGCATGCTAGGTGCTTGGGGTTGGGGAGTGCACCATGTTGGTACTATGGGACAGTGGGACAGCATTGGAGGGTGGCGGGAGACTTGGTGCCACGGGGTCTGTATCCATTGTTCTGATCAGTATAAGTGGCACTGCATTAGGGTGCTGTGTGCGTTTGAGTGTGAAAGTGCCCGTACGGACCGTGCTGGTACCTGTCACATTGCATAGCAGTGCAAAGGGATTATGAGTACCAAAAGCACTTTCCCTCTCAACAGTGTGTTTACCCGCGTGGCCTCATCCTGCGGCGCTGCTAAGTGTTATAATTCTGTGCATGCACATATTACTGATATTGTTGTAGCCCAGGGTGCACTCTATAGCCATGTGAAATTGCATGATTAGGATTGTGGGGGTGTGCCAGGGTGCTGGCAATATGTTGCACCGCATAAGGGTGCTGGGTGGGGTTTAGAATAGGACGATTCCTATCTGCACATATTATTGAGAGCTGATCAACACGACCCGGGCCTAGTACTGCTAGTAATATTGCCAGGTGTGAGCTATGCGCCAGATCTCATGATATTCATGTTGCGTTGTTTAACGTGTGCTGAAAATAAATGGCATTTCTCAACATCAAGTGTGAAGTCTCTCTTTTGTGTCATGCGGATCTTTTATTGAGTGCGCGTGCTGCGCCTCTGCTTTACACGTGGCTTCTGAGTGACGCCGCGCTGCTCAGTGCCAAGCTACGCCAGGGTGAGCAGGGGTTGTGCAGCGTGTGTGATCCCCCGCCCTTGACGGAAACTGTGAGTCCTGCCTGGCTGGGGCACCCCCTCAGCCATCCAGGCAGGGCCAGTTCCAAGAGTAGTGAAGTGTGATATTTTGGTGGTGACCGGAGGCGCAGGCTCGGAATGTGATGTGAAGGAATTGTGGGCTGCAGTGGCAGCTCTTCCGCTATGGCGGAGGAGCGTCGCCCCACTGCTTTCAAGCAGTGCGAGAGGGGGAAACATAACATGAGATACCTTTCAGTTCCTATCATGTTATGTTTCCTTTGTGGGTGGGCGGGGCTGCTCTGCTCACGGAGCTTGGCAGGGCAGAGTAGTTTGCCCACTCAAGTGCGCAGTGACTCCTTGGTCGTCTCTCTCGGGCCACCCAAACCAGTCATGCGCACTTTCCCCTTCTCCACGCAGACTGCATGACAGCCTACATGGAGAACAAACCCAGGATCCCATTCCCTGGTTGATCGTCCAACCAGGATGCTGACAACCAATTGGTCAGGGACCATGGGTGCCTACTAATCACAATGCTGCAAGCATCGTTGTGATTGGCCAGTGGGGTCGAGCTGTGCATTGTTTCTGGAGGAGAGCAGGAGCTGGAGTGGAGATGCTGGACACGGCGGGAAGGTACGTTCAATTTTTAAATATTATTATGCATGACCACCCGCCATCCGCAACCCCACACCCCTCCCGCGTGACCCACGAGCCGCCCGCCCCGCCATCCGCTAGCCATGCCGGCCACCTTGGGTGAGTTGTGTATGATGAAGGAGAAGGAGGGTCCAGGCTCTGTTTGTGAGAGCATAACTGCCAATAGACGGTGCAGCGGGGAAACTCTGATCTTTAAAGCCAAAACGTACTTCCTTTTGGCCGTCCCTGGCCTCAAATTGCCTCAACTTCAATAGAAGGCAAAGGGGAAAATACATTCTCCCGATTATTAGAATCTCCCTCTTTCCTCTTCTAAAATGTTGGCATGTATGTGAGAGGAGAGGGCGGCACATTTTAGTGCATGAACCAGAGCCTCAAATGCTAACTGCGGAAACAGATTTATATCGCGTCACTTCTGCTCCTTCACCCAAGAGCCATACGGGCCCCGTTCACCGCCGAAGTGTCACTTTTGTTGACGCTCCAGTGGCTTAGATCCATTTTCAATATTTACAAGCTGGTGCTAAGCCACCTAGCTGAGCATGGATTAACGCCAACTTGTAAATATGCCCCTTTCAGCCGCAGTCCCTTGCGGCAAAGGGGCGTGCACTGCGTGTTGCTCTGGGCGTTCCACCGCAACACCCGTTGTTTTTGACGCCGCCCCAGAGTCAAGGAAGTGTAAATCGGATGCAGCGCCAAAATTAATGCCCTGCAAGAGTAGGCGCTAGAATGGCGCAATGGGAGACATGCTTTTGTTTCTCGTGGTTGTTGCTTTTTCTATGTCTGCTGCAGAATGCAGAGGACATAGAAAGAGCAAAGGTCCATGTTTATGCGCAGGAGGGTGCCCCTCCCTGCACATAAACAATCATTAATTAGTGACACTTTGCTGCTTCTCTGTGCGCTGCAGACTGCCGCACACATAGAAGTGACAAACAGCCATGGGTTGTTTATGTGCAGTTAGGGTTCTTCACGGGCAGCTTATTTTAGCGGCCGCACTAAGGAAAAGAAAGGGCTGCGCAGTATTGTAGTAAATACGGCGCATCACCGCCTTTTGAAAATGTCGGAGCATGGCGCTGCCAGATTTGGCTCAGCTCCGCAGACTGACATTTCTACTCAATATGCCCTGTAGGCTGTCGGAGACATCGGCGGTGCTTACCGCTGATGCGGAGGTCTCTTCTCGCGAGGGGCGGTGCCCCGTGCCCCGGGGGTGCCAGGTGGATGTACCGCTCTCAGCCCTTCATGATGACAGAGCTGTCAATCCAGCTGTTTTATTTGGGGGCGGGGTCCAAGCATTTCAGCATTCATTACTCTGGTAATAAGCAGACCCGGTCACCATACAGCTTCCAGGCGCCCGCCTGTGTCTCGAAGAGTTAAACATCCGATTTGAGGCGCATGAGAGTAAGGGGGGGGGGGTGATCGATTACTGCAGGGGGGCCGTTTATCTTTCCCAGATCAATAAACTGACCATGACTAAGCCCTCACACCACCTCCTCCGACACCAGCACTTAATAGTCATCACCAGCACTAACTACACTCTACCACGTGATGGCGCTGTCTGTATGATTCTGAGATTACAACGAAAACAGCGTTTAATGATTAAACTTGCATTAAAAATGAGAATTCAGAGTATTCCCTGCTACTGGCTGGTGTGTGATGGTCAGTAGTTGTGTTGCTACTGTCATTGGCTGGTGTGTGATGGTCGGTAGTTGTGTTGCTGCTGTCATTGGCTGGTGTGTGATGGTCGGTAGTTGTGTTGCTGCTGTCATTGGCTGGTGTGTGATGGTCAGTAGTTGTGTTGCTGCTGTCATTGGCAGGTGTGTGACGGTCAGTTGTTGTGTTGCTGCTGTCATTGGCTGGTGTGTGATGGTCAGTAGTTGTGTTGCTGCTGTCATTGGCTGGTGTGTGATGGTCGGTAGTTGTGTTGCTGCTGTCATTGGCTGGTGTGTGATGGTCGGTAGTTGTGTTGCTGCTGTCATTGGCTGGTGTGTGATGGTCAGTAGTTGTGTTGCTGCTGTCATTGGCTGGTGTGTGATGGTCAGTAGTTGTGTTGCTGCTGTCATTGGCTGGTGTGTGATGGTCAGTATTTGTGTTGCTGCTGTCATTGGCTGGTGTGTGATGGTCGTAGTTGTGTTGCTGCTGTCATTGGCTGGTGTGTGATGGTCGGTAGTTGTGTTGCTGCTGTCATTGGCTGGTGTGTGATGGTCGGTAGTTGTGTTGCTGCTGTCATTGGCTGGTGTGTGATGGTCGGTAGTTCTGTTGCTGCTGTCATTGGCTGGTGTGTGATGGTCGGTAGTTGTGTTGCTGCTGTCATTGGCTGGTGTGTGATGGTCAGTAGTTGTGTTGCTGCTGTCATTGGCTGGTGTGTGATGGTCGTAGTTGTGTTGCTGCTGTCATTGGCTGGTGTGTGATGGTCGGTAGTTGTGTTGCTGCTGTCATTGGCTGGTGTGTGATGGTCGGTAGTTCTGTTGCTGCTGTCATTGGCTGGTGTGTGATGGTCGGTAGTTGTGTTGCTACTGTCATTGGCTGGTGTGTGATGGTCAGTAGTTGTGTTGCTGCTGTCATTGGCTGGTGTGTGATGGTCAGTAGTTGTGTTGCTGCTGTCATTGGCAGCGCCAGTAGGGCCATGGGTGGTGCACGCCGCAGCGGCCTCCTCAGAAGGGCCTGGCACTTACTTCTGTGACAAATTAAGCAGTGCGTGTATCAAGAGGGAGAGAGAGGACCAGATAGCTAGTCCAGATCCCCGGTTTATATGTATATTTAATCAAAAGAGGACTAGCTGCGATGGGGTTGGTATGATATTATATTGTAATCATACTGGTGACTCAGTATAGTTTTGTCAGGGGGAGATGGCACCTGTTGGGTGTCTTTAGAAAGCCCTCACCCACCAACCTAGTTGGTGGCATGCTTCATCATCGGGCCCACCCAGTGACACCTAGCGTGTCCCGGGTGTGCTACGACGCCTGGCTACAGCGGAGCAGGTATGTCACTGTGTGTGCGGTGAAGGGTGTTAAGTAAGTGAGTTTAAAATGGCTTGGCGGGGGTCCCAATACCTGAAGGGTAAGAATACTTTATTAAATGGGCCTCCGCCAGCGATTAAAAATAAGGCAGTGGGACGTTGGAGGCGGGTTACGACCTCCTACGTCCTTTAATGTGTCAACATGTTTCAGCCAGTGCCTTATCTGTAATCTGGCTTTCTTCAGGACTGATAAAAATGTGTGTGATTAAAATTAGGGGTTGTGTAGTGCAGGCTATGTGTCTACACGCCCTAAAGTGTATCTAACTGTGAGAGGGGGGGATTCCCTTCTCAAGATCACCTGTACAAATAGCATAAAAGGACATAGACAAAACATACATGGGAGAAAAAGAGTCACTAGGAGAATCTTGTCACAGGTGCTGACAGCCGGCTAAATAGCGATGGGGTGCAGGCTATTCACGGCTCAAGTGTAATGGTACTGGTGGTACCATTAAGGTGATAAGTCGCACTAGAACTTCGGTAGTGAAGTGATTAAAACAACGGAAATGTCAAACATTAGTGAAAACAGTGAAGAAATTAGGCGTAAGGGCTGTGGCTTACGCTATTTTTAGGTAGGTCAGACTTCAAGGTTATTGAAGTGGCATGGGGTTGACCCTATATAGGAGACAAAGTAGGGACCACTGGGGTTAGGAAACCTGTAGGGAGAAAGATAGCGCTTACCCAGTGTAGAGGTGGTAGGTCAGCATACTCACAGGATTACTGGTCAGAGCCGGCGTGGGACCTGTTGTGCCTCCTTCGCAGAACCGGTAAATGATGGCTAGTTCTGCTGGTTTATATACTGGTGCTGATAGGTTAAGTGAGGGCACCTGGAGGTGGAGGTAATGGTAGAAAGACTCGAGTTTTCGAGTCATGGTAGCGTGGCCTGGGCGCTGATAGGCTGAATGAGGCCACCTGGAGGGAGGAAAAAGGCTCGGGTATCGAGTGATAAACGCGCTGCAGGTGCGCCGGTTGTTTTGCGCTGTAGCGCGTCATTTTGGCTTCATCGCGCATGTGCGCGAATCAGTAGCTGATCTTCGCGCATGCGCGGAACGGGAATCAGACAGGGAGCATGCGCGGAGGAGCAGTGTTGCTGCGCATGCGTCTGTGCTGTTCTGGGCGTCCTGGTATTGCCGGTGATAAGGCAAAATGTAGCGCTGGGTGATTATTCATTTGGGCAATATGTCAAGGGTGCCAATAAAAAGAGTTTGGAGATTTTACAGAGAGTTTGGCCGGTGATAAGGCGAAATGTAGCGCTGGGTGATTATACAATTAGGCAATATGTCAGGGGTGCCAATAATAAAAAATTTTGAGGGATATTACAGAGAGTTACAGGGAATGAGCAAGTAAGGCACACAATAAATTGCTAGTCATGGGAGCTAGTGGTCAGAGTGATGACAAGCAAAACCCATAAGTCAGGGGAATAGGCTACCAAGTGGTGCTAGGGGGTTCAGGGGGTAGCTAAGTAGGTGATAGAGAGTTCCAGGGGATGGCATCGTTCAGGCCATTAGTGGATGTAGAAAGGCGGTATATCCATCTTTGTTCTTTATTGAGCAGTTTTTTGTCATTGTCGATTGGACTTTCGGGGATTTGTTCAATGACAGTCCAAGAGAAGTCATTGGGTGTGTGGCATTGGGTGATGAAATGGTTTGTCAGTTTACTGATATTCTTTTTACATCGCATCGTACTGCGGTGTTCGGTGATCCTGGTTCTAACTTTACGTGTGGTCATGCCCACATATCTGAGGCCACATGTACATGTGATTAAGTAAATCACATTACGGGAATTGCAGTTAGTGTGACTCCTTTGGGTCCAGATTTTGTTAGGTTCCAGGTCTAAAGTTTTAGTGTGGGATGTGAGATGGCATACACTGCAGTCATTGCAGGGGTAGTGTCCTGTGACTCTGGGCATACCCCAGGCATTGAGTATGGTATTCTCTGCCGGTTTTGGGGGTGGTTTTGGGCGGGTGTTGACTAGTTGGTCTCGCAGGTTATGGCACCTCTTGTAGGCGAACCTTGGTAACTCCCAGTTTCTCTGTCCAGAGTTGATTATTTTCCAGTGCTTCTTGATAATCTTCGCCACCTCATTGGAGGCAGTGTTGTAAGTGGTTACACAGGTAGTGGGTTGTTCCTCATCTTCTTTGATGATGTCCTCCAGTAGTGCTTCCCGGTTTTGGTTTCTAGCCCTTTTCTGGGTCTTCTTAATGATGGTCTTAGGGTAACCGCGGTTTTCTAGTTTCATAGCTAGATCCGTGGATTGTGACTTGTAATCATTCACATTTGTGCAGTTTCTTCTGATCCGAAGGAACTGACCGAACGGTAGGTTTTCTTTGAGCGGCCGGGGGTGGAAGCTGGTGAAATGGAGCAATGAGTTCCTCGCTGTGGGTTTGTAGTAGGTGGTGGTCACCAATGTTCCATTCGCGGCAGTTATTTGTAGGTCAAGAAAAGGGAGTTGATGGTTGCTGGCTGTACTTGTGAAGTTTAGGTATGGGTCTCTGCTGTTAAGCCAGGCCAAGAAGTTGTCCAGTTCATGCTGTGAACCTTGCCAGATGACCAGTATATCGTCGATATATCTGTGCCATTTCAGGATATGGTGTTTGAACGGGTTGGTTTCCACTGCGATGTTGGTGCTTTCGAAGTGGTGTACATAGAGTCCAGCCACGCTCGGCGCGAAAACACTGCCCATTGAGGTTCCATTCGTTTGCAGGTAGAAGGTGCCTTCGTACTCGAAGTAGTTTTCCTTCAGGGCGAGGGCTGCACATGCCAGTACAAAGCTCCTCGGAGTGTGGTAAGGCCAGGGTGAGGCTTCCAGGATGTCATGTAGTACCTGCAGGGTGGCATCTTGTGGGAGACTAGTGTACAGGCTTTCCACGTCAAGCCCTACCAGTAATTGTGTGTCAGGGTTGAAGGTGATGTTATTGATTACCTGTAACAGGTGTTTGGTGTCTTTAATGTAGGGAGGGGTCTTTTGTACCAGGGGATTCAAGAAGAAGTCACAATATCTAGAGAGTGGCTCTAGTACAGAATTGATGCCCGACACAATTGGTCTGCCTGGGGGTGGGATGACCCCTTTGTGTACTTTGGGTACTGTGTAGAAGTATGGTACTCTGGTGTGTACTGGGCAAAGATATTCAGCCTCCTGTTTGGAGATGTGTTCTTCGTCTGCTGCCCTTTTGACAAGGGTATGTACAGTTGTTCGTAGGCGATCAGTTGGATCATGTTCTAGTCTGCGGTAATTCCTGCGGTCGCTGAGTAGTCTGCGGCATTCTGTTTCATAGTCAGTTTTATCAAGGAGTACGATGCCACCTCCTTTGTCCGCGGGTTTTATTATTAGCGCGGGGTTGTTTTGGAGGCGTTGTATGGTCTGTCTGTCCTCCCATGACAGATTGTTGAAGTGTGTGGTTGGGTTGAGGTTCTCAATGTCATGATATACTGCCTGTTCGAAGGTGGTGATCTCAGGCGGGATGGTGGAGGGAGGTGGGATGAAGGTGGATTTGACTCTAAGCCCTGTGATGTTAGGGTTGTCATCAGGTAGTGTGGGATCGGGGGTTGTTTTCTCAAAGAAGGATTTCAATTTCAGTTTCCTGAAGAATTGTGCTAATTCAGCATGTAGCTTGAATTTGTCAAGTCTGGTTGTTGGCACAAATGACAATCCCTTCTCCAGGACTGCCTGTTCCTTGATGGACAGTGGGGTACTAGATAGATTAAACACCAGTGATGGTTGCACGGTGGAGTTCGCTATTTGCTCGTTCCTGGTGTTGCCTCTTTCGTCTTCTGGCGTGTGTTGGAGCTCACTGGGTTTCCATCTTCTGCCCAATGTACCTGCGTGTTGTTGTGCTGGGTTGTTCTTCGGCGACCTCGTGTTCTGTGGCCCCGTCCTAAAAAAGGAAAATTGGGACCTTGGTTGCCTGCAAAAAGTGGCATAGGACCGGTGGGGTACATGTTGGGGAAGCCAAAGTAGGGGTTCTGCATGTGGCTTAAGTTCGGTGGGAAACCATAGAATTGGTTTGGTTGTCCTCCTTGCCATTGGTTGGGCCATCGTTGTCCTCTGCGTCCTCTTCCTCCCCGTTTCTGTGATCCGCTATTAGAGTCACTGGAGACGGAGCTGTCATCACCTGATGAATTGGGGTTGTTGGTATCTTTAGTGGGCGGGGTGTAGTTCTCCTCTGAGTATGGATATACTTTGGCATAGGAGAATTTCTTGAGATCTTTCTCAAATTTTTTTTTAAATTTGGCCTGGGTCAGGTAGTCCTTGTACTCATTGATCTCCCTGTTCTGGTCATCTAGTTTTTAGGTTTCGCTGGTGAGCGGAGCCGATTAGGCTCCGCCTCCAGAGAAATCTAATGAGTATAGTAAGCACTATGGAAGACGCCCCCCCGTCCGATTGGCTAGCTCCATAAACGGAGCCTAGCCATTGGACGAGGGGCCTGTCCGTCAATGCCGGACCAGACACGGGGGCGTTCCCGACATTCTTTGGCTTTTGCCGACGTCACGGGACGCCGGGAACGCCCCCGTGTCTGGTCCGGCCGGCCGTGCTTGCTGCTGTCCTCCCTCCTCCCGCCGTCCCCACGTTTCCCTCCTCCCTCCCGACGTCCGTGTCCTTTCCCGCCCCCCTCGTCCTCTCCCGCCCCCCTCGTCCTCTCCCGCCCGCCCCCCTCGTCCTCTCCCGCCCCCCCCGTGTCCTCGCAAATATTGGTGTCCCGCCCGGGGGTTTCTTCAGCCGGCCGGCCAATCCCAGCGCGGCCGGCCGGAAGTGCCCGCCCCCCCCGCCGCCCAGCGCGAGAAGAGGAGCCACGGCGAGCGCTGGAAGTCTGCGCTGCTCCCGGCCGGCAGCTCGGGGACGCTCTCAGGCCTTCGCACCGGACACACACCTCTTCTTCGCAGCGCTACGGTGCCTCCGGGTGCCCGGGGGCAGCGGAGCTCCGGCGGGGGGTACTCACCAGCCGTCCACCTTACCAGAGGGCCGAGAGGAGAGCGGCAGCACCGGAGGCGGCCTCGTAGGAGCGGAGTGAGGCCAGCCCGAGTGTCACTTCCCCCAGTGAGGCTGCCGGGACAGCTGCATTGATACAGCCCGACTAAAAATAACCCCGAATGTCAGCGAGGGAGGGCAACTCCTGCGCCCGGCTCCCTGCCCCGCTCCCCAACCCCCACGCGAGCTGTGGGAGCGCCGCCGACCGAGCTGCAGACTGCAGTGCTGCCGGCGGTGGCTGATCACGGTGAGTTATCTCGGTGGGTCAGTGCGTCTGCTGCAGGTGTGCGTGTGTGTGAGTCTGGGACAAGAGGACACAGAGGAAATAGCCGACCCGAGGGTCACAGGTTGAGATCCTTGCGGGTCAAGTCTGCGTTCCATCCTCTCGAGGGAACTACATCCAGCGTTAATCTATCTCACTACAGCGCTTAGAAGGGCTTCTAAGAGACATGCAATCATTGATGCTTGTGTGACTGTGAGATTAATACAGCCTAGTGAATTGATCACAATCTTTAAGTCTCTGGGGCAGATACAAATATGCTGATACCCATTCAACACACTGAAAACGTGTTGTTCTGTAGCAATGGCGCAAGCCATTCTTCCTACTGCCCTTTTATGATGTTACGCCTTTTTGTAAATCGCTGTTTTTGCCAAGTTTCTACTGCCCTTTTATGATGTTACGCCTTTTTGTAAATCGCTGTTTTTGCCAAGTTTGTTTAATGTGTGTATTAAACGAATTGCCCTTTGGTCCCTTAAACATAGTTGGACTTCGCTTTCCATAATATTGATTGTTGCTCTCGTAGAGGTTCTCTGTTCTCAAAGACTGTTGCTACATTACCGGAATGGAAGCAGTAAAATGATGGTTAAAGATTAACTAGTCATTCGAGGGTAGGCTGGCATGATGGACTGGGTGCACTATTGAGACTTAATCTGAATACAACATCTTGCAGTACATATTTTGTTACATTCTAATTTCCAGTGACTTCCCGCACACCATGCCTCCACCCCTGAGTTGGTTTAAGGATTCATCTGCTGGTTAGTATGACAGACCCTGCCTATTCACGTTCTCAGGGTCACCTTGCCGCTTCAGAGGCCCGAATCAAAAGTTAAGCCCCCCTTTAAATCGTGGCCTTGTGGGACAGTCCGTTCTGCGCATGCTTCTTGCTATCTTGTTGTTGTTCTACTCTTTAGGGGACATGCGCTTTTTCAAAACTGCACATATTATGTAACACATTTTTGCCGATTTAAGCTTCCTCTTTCCATGCCTATATTTTATTAATCCAGTATGTACAAGCTCAGAGAGCAACCTCAGAATGGAAGTGAGATTTCACATTTCCTTTTATACAGCTTGGGGCTGCCAGACACTGGCTCGGATTTCGCCACTCTCACCCTGATATTTGAAACTGGACGAACAATGCTCTTTCTGGTTTCGAGCAGTGCTTAGCACAAGATGGTGCGTCGAATTCACCCTCCCCCATGCAGAGAGCGTTCGTTGGAGCTTCGATGCATGGAGATATCAGCAGTTTCTCTGCGTTCCCTTTGTCCGATAAAAGGTTGTTTGCCAACTTCATACGCGGCCTTTTTTTGTTTCAATTCCTCACCGACTACTAGATGGCTTGATAAATCGGCATGACAATGCCCTCTTTCGCTTGCACGTGCCTCAGCTGTTTCAGGGTCACATGTGAGCGCGAGCCGCGTCTCTTGGTGTTCTGGAAGTTTTGTGCGCTTTGTTAGTGATACTTGGTTTCCACGTCCATTACTGACATTCCATTCCGTCTATTTGAGCATTCCATACTAATAGTGCTGAAACTTAAGACCCTGTTTACACTAGTTCAAGGCCGTGCACGTCGGCATGGCTCGCTGTATTCATCGGGAAGTAGACATTCCAAAAATCCGACAACTGCACATGGTTTATTTTTCTTGGTATGTGAAGTTTTTGTAGCCAGTAAGCGTGCAGTACATTCAGTTGTCTTTTTTTTCTTGGTGGTCTTGCAATCTGTATTGTCCCAGAAGTACCATTTCTTAGTCTATTACAAAATGTGCCTGTCGGGTGTGTGAAAGCAACTGTTCATTTGATGCTATACTTTGTAAAATACTCCTCCTGTTGCACCCAAACGAATTTTGTATTGTTTAATATACTTATATTTTTAAAATGCTTAGGGGGAGTTTCCTAGATCAAGGATGACTTTGAGCAAGCAGATCGGAGTCCAAACAGTGATAATGTTTAGGTTTCGTCTGCACAGCGCTTGGGATGGGCTTGTGAAATCTATTATTTTTAATATAAATCTTAAAAGGAGCTTACTTCCTGCCCCCTCGCTTTCCTGGCATTTTATTGGTTCCTGTGTTGCTGCTTACGTTTCCTCCATTTCTATTGGCTGTAGCATATTGTACTGCATGTACCAATGCTTTTTACTTGTTTACTTCTCTTATCAATTTCCTGTAGCCGAAATACGGTTACCTTCCTCTTTAGTGGAACTATTTTTTCATAGTGTTTTGCCTCTTACTGCTTTTTCGTCTTGCAGCAGATTTATATAGCACAATCTATCACCTGGGCAGATAATGTTTGCCATGTCAAATTATTTTACACTTTGCCCTACCTATTTTCAATACCACATGCCTGCCATGGAGTCAACATTTACCATGTTTCTATCCTTAGCTTTATTGCTTCTTTAAAAAATGGTCTCCTTCAGACAGCTTCTTTGATTTGTTAGCCTTTCTTAGACTCTATATACAGGGCGTTAGTATAACCGTAGGTCACCGGGGAGTAGTCTTGCATGCCTCCTTAGGTTTACATATGAAAGTAATTTTCTATCTCGTTTAAAAAAAAAAAAAAATCTATCTATCCGTAGTTCCACTCTTAATTGTGGGGCTCTTTGCATGTGTGTGGGGCTCTTTGCGTGTGTGTGTGGCTCTTTGCGTGTGTGTGGGGCTCTTTGCGTGTGTTTGGGGCTCTTTGCGCGTGTGTGGGGCTCTTTGCGTGTGTGTGTGGGGGGGGCTCTTGCGTGTGTGTGGGGGCTCTTGCGTATGTGTGTGAGGGGCTCTTGCGTGTGTGTGGGGGGCTCTTGCGTGTGTGTGTGTGGGGGGCTCTTGTGTGGTGTGTGTGGGGGGCTCTTGTGTGGTGTGTGTGGGGGGCTCTTGTGTGGTGTGTGTGGGGGGCTCTTGTGTGGTGTGTGGGGGGGGCTCTTGTGTGTGTGTGTGGGGGGCTCTTGTGTGGTGTGTGTGGGGGGCTCTTGTGTGTGTGTGTGTGGGGGGGGCTCTTGTGTGGGTGTGTGTATTGGCATTGTAAATGAGAATGCCATTTATTTATCTGTTTTCAAAACCAACACATAAATAAAAAGTTTGCCATTTAGAATGCCAATGGCTCAAACTTTTCCGAAGGCGAAACCGTTGCATTGTAAATGCTTGTTTCTTAAATGATGTGATGGTGGCTTTAAAGTGTCTCTCTGTTTCTTCGATTTCAATGGATAATGTGTCTGACAGGCGTTTGGCTGTCTTGAGAATGAGAATCATCCAGTCCCTGGTGCAGTGCCAGGTGATCTGGGCCCAGTCCTTCCTAAATGTAGGGTCATCAAGGAAAATCCTGGGTGCGTTGGATACTAGGAGCCCTCTTGGAGCTGAGTTGGTTCTTAGATATTGGGCCAGGATTGTCCCATGGAGGATAGTGCGTATCCTGTCGCGCTTTTTCTCTGTTAAGGTCTCCCAATCAGTGGTCTGTGCGATGGTGTTGGAGATGTTAAAATCTGCTTGGAATGACGGGTCAGATAGTATATCTGCCAAGTCAGTTTCAGAAAAGGTCAAGCCATGGTTTTCAGCCATGGTCAGGTATACTCTCACAGCTGCGCGCTGTCGATAAGTGCGTGTATCAAGAGGGAGAGAGAGGACCAGATAGCTAGTCCAGATCCCCGGTTTATATGTATATTTAATCAAAAGAGGACTAGCTGCGATGGGGTTGGTATGATATTATATTGTAATCATACTGGTGACTCAGTATAGTTTTGTCAGGGGGAGATGGCACCTGTTGGGTGTCTTTAGAAAGCCCTCACCCACCAACCTAGTTGGTGGCATGCTTCATCATCGGGCCCACCCAGTGACACCTAGCGTGTCCCGGGTGTGCTACGACGCCTGGCTACAGCGGAGCAGGTATGTCACTGTGTGTGCGGTGAAGGGTGTTAAGTAAGTGAGTTTAAAACGGCTTGGCGGGGGTCCCAATACCTGAAGGGTAAGAATACTTTATTAAATGGGCCTCCGCCAGCGGTTAAAAATAAGGCAGTGGGACGTTGGAGGCGGGTTACGACCTCCTACGTCCTTTAATGTGTCAACATGTTTCAGCCAGTGCCTTATCTGTAATCTGGCTTTCTTCAGGACTGATAAAAATGTGTGTGATTAAAATTAGGGGTTGTGTAGTGCAGGCTATGTGTCTACACGCCCTAAAGTGTATCTAACTGTGAGAGGGGGGGATTCCCTTCTCAAGATCACCTGTACAAATAGCATAAAAGGACATAGACAAAACATACATGGGAGAAAAAGAGTCACTAGGAGAATCTTGTCACAGGTGCTGACAGCCGGCTAAATAGCGATGGGGTGCAGGCTATTCACGGCTCAAGTGTAATGGTACTGGTGGTACCATTAAGGTGATAAGTCGCACTAGAACTTCGGTAGTGAAGTGATTAAAACAACGGAAATGTCAAACATTAGTGAAAACAGTGAAGAAATTAGGCGTAAGGGCTGTGGCTTACGCTATTTTTAGGTAGATCAGACTTCAAGGTTATTGAAGTGGCATGGGGTTGACCCTATATAGGAGACAAAGTAGGGACCACTGGGGTTAGGAAACCTGTAGGGAGAAAGATAGCGCTTACCCAGTGTAGAGGTGGTAGGTCAGCATACTCACAGGATTACTGGTCAGAGCCGGCGTGGGACCTGTTGTGCCTCCTTCGCAGAACCGGTAAATGATGGCTAGTTCTGCTGGTTTATATACTGGTGCTGATAGGTTAAGTGAGGGCACCTGGAGGTGGAGGTAATGGTAGAAAGACTCGAGTTTTCGAGTCATGGTAGCGTGGCCTGGGCGCTGATAGGCTGAATGAGGCCACCTGGAGGGAGGAAAAAGGCTCGGGTATCGAGTGATAAACGCGCTGCAGGTGCGCCGGTTGTTTTGCGCTGTAGCGCGTCATTTTGGCTTCATCGCGCATGTGCGCGAATCAGTAGCTGATCTTCGCGCATGCGCGGAACGGGAATCAGACAGGGAGCATGCGCGGAGGAGCAGTGTTGCTGCGCATGCGTCTGTGCTGTTCTGGGCGTCCTGGTATTGCCGGTGATAAGGCAAAATGTAGCGCTGGGTGATTATTCATTTGGGCAATATGTCAAGGGTGCCAATAAAAAGAGTTTGGAGATTTTACAGAGAGTTTGGCCGGTGATAAGGCGAAATGTAGCGCTGGGTGATTATACAATTAGGCAATATGTCAGGGGTGCCAATAATAAAAAATTTTGAGGGATATTACAGAGAGTTACAGGGAATGAGCAAGTAAGGCACACAATAAATTGCTAGTCATGGGAGCTAGTGGTCAGAGTGATGACAAGCAAAACCCATAAGTCAGGGGAATAGGCTACCAAGTGGTGCTAGGGGGTTCAGGGGGTAGCTAAGTAGGTGATAGAGAGTTCCAGGGGATGGCATCGTTCAGGCCATTAGTGGATGTAGAAAGGCGGTATATCCATCTTTGTTCTTTATTGAGCAGTTTTTTGTCATTGTCGATTGGACTTTCGGGGATTTGTTCAATGACAGTCCAAGAGAAGTCATTGGGTGTGTGGCATTGGGTGATGAAATGGTTTGTCAGTTTACTGATATTCTTTTTACATCGCATCGTACTGCGGTGTTCGGTGATCCTGGTTCTAACTTTACGTGTGGTCATGCCCACATATCTGAGGCCACATGTACATGTGATTAAGTAAATCACATTACGGGAATTGCAGTTAGTGTGACTCCTTTGGGTCCAGATTTTGTTAGGTTCCAGGTCTAAAGTTTTAGTGTGGGATGTGAGATGGCATACACTGCAGTCATTGCAGGGGTAGTGTCCTGTGACTCTGGGCATACCCCAGGCATTGAGTATGGTATTCTCTGCCGGTTTTGGGGGTGGTTTTGGGCGGGTGTTGACTAGTTGGTCTCGCAGGTTATGGCACCTCTTGTAGGCGAACCTTGGTAACTCCCAGTTTCTCTGTCCAGAGTTGATTATTTTCCAGTGCTTCTTGATAATCTTCGCCACCTCATTGGAGGCAGTGTTGTAAGTGGTTACACAGGTAGTGGGTTGTTCCTCATCTTCTTTGATGATGTCCTCCAGTAGTGCTTCCCGGTTTTGGTTTCTAGCCCTTTTCTGGGTCTTCTTAATGATGGTCTTAGGGTAACCGCGGTTTTCTAGTTTCATAGCTAGATCCGTGGATTGTGACTTGTAATCATTCACATTTGTGCAGTTTCTTCTGATCCGAAGGAACTGACCGAACGGTAGGTTTTCTTTGAGCGGCCGGGGGTGGAAGCTGGTGAAATGGAGCAATGAGTTCCTCGCTGTGGGTTTGTAGTAGGTGGTGGTCACCAATGTTCCATTCGCGGCAGTTATTTGTAGGTCAAGAAAAGGGAGTTGATGGTTGCTGGCTGTACTTGTGAAGTTTAGGTATGGGTCTCTGCTGTTAAGCCAGGCCAAGAAGTTGTCCAGTTCATGCTGTGAACCTTGCCAGATGACCAGTATATCGTCGATATATCTGTGCCATTTCAGGATATGGTGTTTGAACGGGTTGGTTTCCACTGCGATGTTGGTGCTTTCGAAGTGGTGTACATAGAGTCCAGCCACGCTCGGCGCGAAAACACTGCCCATTGAGGTTCCATTCGATGACCAATTCTATGGTTTCCCACCGAACTTAAGCCACATGCAGAACCCCTACTTTGGCTTCCCCAACATGTACCCCACCGGTCCTATGCCACTTTTTGCAGGCAACCAAGGTCCCAATTTTCCTTTTTTAGGACGGGGCCACAGAACACGAGGTCGCCGAAGAACAACCCAGCACAACAACACGCAGGTACATTGGGCAGAAGATGGAAACCCAGTGAGCTCCAACACACGCCAGAAGACGAAAGAGGCAACACCAGGAACGAGCAAATAGCGAACTCCACCGTGCAACCATCACTGGTGTTTAATCTATCTAGTACCCCACTGTCCATCAAGGAACAGGCAGTCCTGGAGAAGGGATTGTCATTTGTGCCAACAACCAGACTTGACAAATTCAAGCTACATGCTGAATTAGCACAATTCTTCAGGAAACTGAAATTGAAATCCTTCTTTGAGAAAACAACCCCCGATCCCACACTACCTGATGACAACCCTAACATCACAGGGCTTAGAGTCAAATCCACCTTCATCCCACCTCCCTCCACCATCCCGCCTGAGATCACCACCTTCGAACAGGCAGTATATCATGACATTGAGAACCTCAACCCAACCACACACTTCAACAATCTGTCATGGGAGGACAGACAGACCATACAACGCCTCCAAAACAACCCCGCGCTAATAATAAAACCCGCGGACAAAGGAGGTGGCATCGTACTCCTTGATAAAACTGACTATGAAACAGAATGCCGCAGACTACTCAGCGACCGCAGGAATTACCGCAGACTAGAACATGATCCAACTGATCGCCTACGAACAACTGTACATACCCTTGTCAAAAGGGCAGCAGACGAAGAACACATCTCCAAACAGGAGGCTGAATATCTTTGCCCAGTACACACCAGAGTACCATACTTCTACACAGTACCCAAAGTACACAAAGGGGTCATCCCACCCCCAGGCAGACCAATTGCGTCGGGCATCAATTCTGTACTAGAGCCACTCTCTAGATATTGTGACTTCTTCTTGAATCCCCTGGTACAAAAGACCCCTTCCTACATTAAAGACACCAAACACCTGTTACAGGTAATCAATAACATCACCTTCAACCCTGACACACAATTACTGGTAGGGCTTGACGTGGAAAGCCTGTACACTAGTCTCCCACAAGATGCCACCCTGCAGGTACTACATGACATCCTGGAAGCCTCACCCTGGCCTTACCACACTCCGAGGAGCTTTGTACTGGCATGTGCAGCCCTCGCCCTGAAGGAAAACTACTTCGAGTACGAAGGCACCTTCTACCTGCAAACGAATGGAACCTCAATGGGCAGTGTTTTCGCGCCGAGCGTGGCTGGACTCTATGTACACCACTTCGAAAGCACCAACATCGCAGTGGAAACCAACCCGTTCAAACACCATATCCTGAAATGGCACAGATATATCGACGATATACTGGTCATCTGGCAAGGTTCACAGCATGAACTGGACAACTTCTTGGCCTGGCTTAACAGCAGAGACCCATACCTAAACTTCACAAGTACAGCCAGCAACCATCAACTCCCTTTTCTTGACCTACAAATAACTGCCGCGAATGGAACATTGGTGACCACCACCTACTACAAACCCACAGCGAGGAACTCATTGCTCCATTTCACCAGCTTCCACCCCCGGCCGCTCAAAGAAAACCTACCGTTCGGTCAGTTCCTTCGGATCAGAAGAAACTGCACAAATGTGAATGATTACAAGTCACAATCCACGGATCTAGCTATGAAACTAGAAAACCGCGGTTACCCTAAGACCATCATTAAGAAGACCCAGAAAAGGGCTAGAAACCAAAACCGGGAAGCACTACTGGAGGACATCATCAAAGAAGATGAGGAACAACCCACTACCTGTGTAACCACTTACAACACTGCCTCCAATGAGGTGGCGAAGATTATCAAGAAGCACTGGAAAATAATCAACTCTGGACAGAGAAACTGGGAGTTACCAAGGTTCGCCTACAAGAGGTGCCATAACCTGCGAGACCAACTAGTCAACACCCGCCCAAAACCACCCCCAAAACCGGCAGAGAATACCATACTCAATGCCTGGGGTATGCCCAGAGTCACAGGACACTACCCCTGCAATGACTGCAGTGTATGCCATCTCACATCCCACACTAAAACTTTAGACCTGGAACCTAACAAAATCTGGACCCAAAGGAGTCACACTAACTGCAATTCCCGTAATGTGATTTACTTAATCACATGTACATGTGGCCTCAGATATGTGGGCATGACCACACGTAAAGTTAGAACCAGGATCACCGAACACCGCAGTACGATGCGATGTAAAAAGAATATCAGTAAACTGACAAACCATTTCATCACCCAATGCCACACACCCAATGACTTCTCTTGGACTGTCATTGAACAAATCCCCGAAAGTCCAATCGACAATGACAAAAAACTGCTCAATAAAGAACAAAGATGGATATACCGCCTTTCTACATCCACTAATGGCCTGAACGATGCCATCCCCTGGAACTCTCTATCACCTACTTAGCTACCCCCTGAACCCCCTAGCACCACTTGGTAGCCTATTCCCCTGACTTATGGGTTTTGCTTGTCATCACTCTGACCACTAGCTCCCATGACTAGCAATTTATTGTGTGCCTTACTTGCTCATTCCCTGTAACTCTCTGTAATATCCCTCAAAATTTTTTATTATTGGCACCCCTGACATATTGCCTAATTGTATAATCACCCAGCGCTACATTTCGCCTTATCACCGGCCAAACTCTCTGTAAAATCTCCAAACTCTTTTTATTGGCACCCTTGACATATTGCCCAAATGAATAATCACCCAGCGCTACATTTTGCCTTATCACCGGCAATACCAGGACGCCCAGAACAGCACAGACGCATGCGCGGCAACACTGCTCCTCCGCGCATCCTCCCTGTCTGATTCCCGTTCCGCGCATGCGCGAAGATCAGCTACTGATTCGCGCACATGCGCGATGAAGCCAAAATGACGCGCTACAGCGCAAAACAACCGGCGCACCTGCAGCGCGTTTATCACTCGATACCCGAGCCTTTTTCCTCCCTCCAGGTGGCCTCATTCAGCCTATCAGCGCCCAGGCCACGCTACCATGACTCGAAAACTCGAGTCTTTCTACCATTACCTCCACCTCCAGGTGCCCTCACTTAACCTATCAGCACCAGTATATAAACCAGCAGAACTAGCCATCATTTACCGGTTCTGCGAAGGAGGCACAACAGGTCCCACGCCGGCTCTGACCAGTAATCCTGTGAGTATGCTGACCTACCACCTCTACACTGGGTAAGCGCTATCTTTCTCCCTACAGGTTTCCTAACCCCAGTGGTCCCTACTTTGTCTCCTATATAGGGTCAACCCCATGCCACTTCAATAACCTTGAAGTCTGACCTACCTAAAAATAGCGTAAGCCACAGCCCTTACGCCTAATTTCTTCACTGTTTTCACTAATGTTTGACATTTCCGTTGTTTTAATCACTTCACTACCGAAGTTCTAGTGCGACTTATCACCTTAATGGTACCACCAGTACCATTACACTTGAGCCGTGAATAGCCTGCACCCCATCGCTATTTAGCCGGCTGTCAGCACCTGTGACAAGATTCTCCTAGTGACTCTTTTTCTCCCATGTATGTTTTGTCTATGTCCTTTTATGCTATTTGTACAGGTGATCTTGAGAAGGGAATCCCCCCCTCTCACAGTTAGATACACTTTAGGGCGTGTAGACACATAGCCTGCACTACACAACCCCTAATTTTAATCACACACATTTTTATCAGTCCTGAAGAAAGCCAGATTACAGATAAGGCACTGGCTGAAACATGTTGACACATTAAAGGACGTAGGAGGTCGTAACCCGCCTCCAACGTCCCACTGCCTTATTTTTAACCGCTGGCGGAGGCCCATTTAATAAAGTATTCTTACCCTTCAGGTATTGGGACCCCCGCCAAGCCATTTTAAACTCACTTACTTAACACCCTTCACCGCACACACAGTGACATACCTGCTCCGCTGTAGCCAGGCGTCGTAGCACACCCGGGACACGCTAGGTGTCACTGGGTGGGCCCGATGATGAAGCATGCCACCAACTAGGTTGGTGGGTGAGGGCTTTCTAAAGACACCCAACAGGTGCCATCTCCCCCTGACAAAACTATACTGAGTCACCAGTATGATTACAATATAATATCATACCAACCCCATCGCACAAATTAAGCAGTGCCTTTGCCTCAACACACAATGATCACGCATGTGCGATTGAGGAACTTTTGGGACCAGACCTACAGACACAGTGTGGCATTCTGGTCTAGAGGGGCGCACCACGTGTGTGCTCTTCACAGGGCACCAGTACTGCTAGCTCACCGGGATCTAGAGGGCTGGCACGTCAGGGCTGCAGATCTGTCCCTGCTAGGGAGGGTTCCCCACCAGGGAGGGTCCCCCACCAGGGAGTGTCCCCCACCAGGGAGGGTCCCCACCAGGGAGGGTCCCCCACTAGGGAGGCTCCTCCACCAGGGAGGGTCCCCCACCAGGGAGGATCCCCACTAGGGAGGGTCCCTGCCAGGCAGTGTCCCCCACTAGAGAGGCTCCCCCACCAGGGATGGTCCCCACTAGGGAGGGTCCCGATTAGGGAGGCTCCCCCACTAGGGAGGGTCCCCCACCAGGGAGGGTGCCCCACTAGGGAGGGTCCCCCACCAGGGAGGGTCCCCCACCAGGGAGTGTCCCCCACCAGAGAGGCTCCTCCACCAGGGAGGGTCCCCCACTAGAGAGGCTCCCCCCCCAGGGAGGCTCCTTCACTAGGGAGGGTCCCCGCCAGAGAGGCTCCTCCACCAGGTAGGGTCCCCCACTAGGGAGGGTCCCGATTAGGGAGGCTCCCCCACTAGGGAGGGTCCCCCACCAGGGAGGGTCCCCCACCAGGGAGTGTCCCCCACCAGAGAGGCTCCTCCACCAGGGAGGGTCCCCCACTAGAGAGGCTCCCCCACCAGGGAGGGTCCCCCACTAGAGAGGGTCCCCCACTAGGGAGGGTCCCCCACTAGGGAGGGTCCCCACTAGGGAGGGTCACCCACTAGGGAGCATCCCTCACTAGGGAGTGTCCCACACTAGAGAGGCTCCTCCACCAGGGAGGGTCCCCCACCAGGGAGGGTCCCCCACTAGGGAGGGTCCCCACTAGGGAGGGTCCCCCACTAGGGAGGGTCCCCCACCAGAGAGGCTCCTCCACCAGGGAGGCTCCCCCACCAGGGAGGGTCCCCCACTAGAGAGGGTCCCCCACTAGGGAGGCTCCTCCACCAGGGAGGGTCCCACACTAGGGAGGGTCCCCCACCAGGGAGTGTCCCCCACTAGGGAGGCTCTTCCACCAGGGAGGGTCCCCCACTAGAGAGGCTCCTCCACAAGGGAGGGTCCCCCACCAGGGAGTGTCCCCCACTAGGGAGGGTCCTCACCAGGGAGTGTCCCCCACTAGGGAGGGTCCCCCACTAGGGAGGGTCCCCACTAGGGAGGGTCCCCCACCAGAGAGGCTCCTCCACCAGGGAGGGTCCCCCACTAGGGAGGGTCCCCCACCTGGGAGGGTCCCCCACTAGGGAGGGTCCCCCACTAGGGAGGCTCCCCCACCAGGGAGTGTCCCCCACCGGGGAGGGCCCCCCACTAGGAATGCTCCTTCACTAGGGAGGGTCCCCCACCAGGGAGTGTCCCCCACCGGGAAGGGTCCCCCACTAGAGAGGCTCCCCCACCAGAGAGGGTCCCCCACTAGAGAGGGTCCCCCACTAGGGAGGGTCCCCCACCAGGGAGGGTCCCCCACTAGAGAGGGTCCCCCACTAGGGAGGGTCCCCCACTAGGGAGAGTCCCCACTAGGGAGGGTCCCCACTAGGTAGGGTCCCCCACTAGGGAGGCTCCTCCACCAGGGAGGGTCCCCCACCAGGGAGGGTCCCCCACTAGGGAGGGTCCCCCACCAGGGAGTGTCCCCACTAGGGAGTGTCCCCCACCAGGGAGGGCCCCCACTAGGGAGGGTCCCCCACTAGGGAGGGTCCCCCACTAGGGAGAGTTCCCACTAGGGAGGGTCCCCCACCAGAGAGGCTCCTCCACCAGGGAGGGTCCCCCACCAGGGAGGGTCCCCCACCAGGGAGGCTCCTTCACTAGGGAGGGTCCCCCACCAGAGAGGCTCCTCCACCAGGGAGGGTCCCCCACCAGGGAGGGTCCCCCACCAGGGAGTGTCCCCACCAGGGAGTGTCCCCCACCAGGGAGGCTCTTCCGCCAGGGAGGGTCCCCCACTAGAGAGGCTCCCCCACTAGGGAGGGTCCCCCACCA
This sequence comes from Lissotriton vulgaris, assembly GCF_964263255.1. Taxonomy (NCBI): domain Eukaryota; kingdom Metazoa; phylum Chordata; class Amphibia; order Caudata; family Salamandridae; genus Lissotriton; species Lissotriton vulgaris. Next base: position 943,281 of record NW_028242302.1, read on the forward strand.
GGGAGGGTCCCCACTAGGGAGGGTCCCCCACCAGAGAGGCTCCTCCACCAGGGAGGGTCCCCCACTAGGGAGGGTCCCCCACCAGGGAGGGTCCTCCACCAGGGAGGGTCTCCCACTAGGGAGGCTCCTCCACCAGGGAGGGTCCCCTACTAGGGAGGGTCCTCACCAGGGAGGGTCCCCCACCAGGGAGGGTCCCCCACTAGGGAGGCTCCTCCACCAGGGAGGGTCCCCCACTAGGGAGGGTCCCCCACCAGGGAGTGTCCCCCACTAGGGAGGCTCTTCCGCCAGGGAGGGTCCCCCACTAGAGAGGCTCCTCCACAAGGGAGGGTCCCCACCAGGGAGTGTCCCCCACTAGGAAGGATCCTCCACTAGAGAGAGTCCCCCACTAGGGAGGGTCCCCACCAGGGAGTGTCCCCCACTAGGGAGGATCCCCCACTAGAGAGGGTCCCCCACCAGGGAGGGTCCCCCACTAGGGAGGATCCCCCACTAGAGAGGGTCCCCCACTAGGGAGGGTCCCCCACCAGGGAGGCTCCTCCACCAGGGAGGGTCCCCCACCAGGGAGGGTCCCCCACCAGGGAGGGTCCCCCACTGCTCCCTCGCATCTTTTTTTAAGTGATCACCAGAAGAGGGCGCTGTACCCATCCATGGGTCGCATGGATGCTACAAGTGTGCACTGTTTTGTGCTTATGGCGTGTGTATGTATATGGTGCTGCTATAGCGTGATCCTATCTGAAGACAGCGAGTGATGGACAAGGTCACAGACTGGAATTATACAATTCTGCGGCTGCAGCTATTTTTGTATTATTTTAGATAAATTGCATTTCCCACATAATCTATCATCTACTGCATAATCTGCGGATATTTACAAAAAAATTCTTTCTAGCTCAAACGGTTCAAAAGTTACAAAAAATGCAGCGGCCCGTGATGCCCCACAGTGGAAGGCCCTCTGCAAAGCTGGGCTGATCCCCTTTCTGTTGCTTAAAGCTGTATTCGGGTGTAATGTTAAACTGGTTCTAATGAGGTGCAGCCAATGTCCAAACAGGGTTTCCAAGTTTAGAAATGACTGTAGTAATAATAGACCAAAAATGTGGCCCATGTCCCACGTAGTTTGACTTTTCTTGCCGCAAAATGTGCTCAACCCTGTCGCATAATTTGACCCTCTCCTGCCACATCTTTTGTGGCCCTGGTTAGTGCATTATGATGCATGTTCTTTAAATATGTGAGTCTCCAGCTCTTTCCTGAATTGCAGCAGCGTTGGGGCAGTTCTGATTGATAAAGGGACATTGCTCCATAAAGTATGCATGTATGCAGAGGGGGCCGCTGTAGATGCGATGGCATCCATTTTGTTTTGATGCATCACAAAGGTGTCTAAGATGGCGGGCTGGAGGAAGAGCCCAAACAACAGGTGTGACCTGCAGGGCTCCTCCCGGGACACTCCAGGGTCCTTTGTAGTGGGGCAGACCTGGGAGTGATACATAGAGGAGGGGCGGGGGTGCCTTCGGTCAATGAGATAGCAGGTCCCTCCCAGGGCCACTAAGCAATATCGAAGCTACTGTGGGGAGACCCAGATACTAAAGGGAGATTGTTATGTTATGTTATGCTATGTTATGCTATGTTATGCTGTGGTATGCTATGGTATGGTATGCTATGCAATGCTATGCTATGGTACACTATGTTATGCTATGCTATGTATTCTATGCTATACTATTGTATGCTATGCTAGCCTATGCTATGGTATGGTATGCTATGCTACGGTATGCTATGCAATGCTATCCTATTGTACACTATGCTACGGTATGCTATGCTATGTTCTGGTATGCCATGCTATGCTATTATATGGTATGGTATAGTGTGCTATGCCTTTGGCCCAATATATAGAGTGTCCCCTCTCAGGGCAACTAAGCAATATCGAAACTACTGTGGGGAGCCCCAGATACTAAAGGGAGATTGTTATGTTATGTTATGCTATGTTATGCTATGATATGCTATGCTATGGCATGCTATGTTATGGAATTCTATGCTATGCTATGGCATATGCTATGGCATGCTACGGTATGGCATGCTATGCTATGCTATGCTATGCTATGTTATGCTATGGTATGCTATGGTATGGTATGCTATGCAATGCTATGGTATGGTACGCTATGGTATGCTATGCTATGTTCTGGGATGCAATGCTATGCTATGCTATGGTATAGTATGCTATGCCTTTGGCCCACGAGATAGAGTGTCCTCTCTCAGGGCCACTAAGCAACATCCAAGCTACTGTGGGGAGCCCCAGATACTAAAGGGAGATTGTTATGTTATGTTATGCTATGTTATGCTATGATATGCTATGCTATGGCATGCTATGCTATGGAATTCTATGCTATGCTATGGCATATGCTATGGCATGCTACGGTATGGCATGCTATGCTATGCTATGCTATGTTATGCTATGGTATGCTATGGTATGGTATGCTATGCAATGCTATGGTATGGTACGGTATGGCATGCTATGCTATGCTATGCTATGTTATGCTATGGTATGCTATGGTATGGTATGCTATGGCATATGCTATGGCATGCTACGGTATGGCATGCTATGCTATGCTATGCTATGTTATGCTATGGTATGCTATGGTATGGTATGCTATGTTATGGAATTCTATGCTATGCTATGGCATATGCTATGGCATGCTACGGTATGGCATGCTATGCTATGCTATGTTATGCTATGGTATGCTATGGTATGGTATGCTATGCAATGCTATGGTATGGTACGCTATGGTATGCTATGCTATGTTCTGGGATGCAATGCTATGCTATGCTATGGTATAGTATGCTATGCCTTTGGCCCACGAGATAGAGTGTCCTCTCTCAGGGCCACTAAGCAACATCCAAGCTACTGTGGGGAGCCCTAGATACTAAAGGGAGATTGCTATGCTATGCAATGATATGCTGTGGTATTCTATGCTATGCTATGGTATGCTATGGTATGGCCTGCTATGCTATGCTATAGTATGCTGTGGTAGTATATGCAATGGTATGGCATGCTATGGCATTCTATGCTATACTATTGTATGCTATGCTATGCTATGCTATGCTATGGTATGGTATGCTATGAAGTGCTATGCTGTTGTACACTATGCTATGGTATTCTATGCTATGTTTTGGTATGGTATGGTATAGTGTGCAATGCCTTTGGACCACAAGATAGATTGTCCCCTCTCAGGGCCTCTAAGCAATATCCAAGCTACTGTGGGGAGCCCTAGATACTAAAGGCAGATTCTTATATTATGCTATGCTATGCTATGATATGCCATGCTACGGCATGCTAAGCTATGGTATTCTATGCTATGCTATTGAATGCAATTGCTGTGCTATTGTATGCTATGGTATGCTATGCTATGCTATGGTATGGGATGTTATGCTATGCAATGCAATCCTATGCTATGGTACACTATGCCATGGTATGTTATGCTATGTTCTGGTATTGTATGCTAGGCTATGGTATGCTATGGTATGCTATGCCATGCCATGCTATGGTACACTATGCCATGGTATGTTATGCTATGTTCTGGTATTGTATGCTAGGCTATGGTATGCTATGGTATGATATAGTATTCTATGCTATGCATTGCTATGCTCTGGTATGCTATGCTCTGGTATGCTATGCTATGGTATGCTATGCTTTGTTCTGGTATGCGATGCTATGGTATGCTATGCAATGGTATGCTATGCTTTGTTCTGGTATGCGATGCTATGGTATGCTATGCAATGGTATGCTATGCTTTGCTATGGTATGCTTTGCTATGCTTTGCTATGGTATGCTATGCTATGGCATGCTATGGTATGGTAACGGCCTTAGCCAAGGTTACCACCTGCTAGTAATCACAAAAAGAGTACTATTACCGCCACCTTTAGGTGTATTGCTTCTGAACCATGTATGCACAGAATCAAGTTGTGTTTGGCTCAAGTGATGCTGGAAGGGAGATGATGGGCACCAGAGTGACGAGGGGTGAGGGGTGATGGGAACGGAGGAGGCCAGAAGGCCTGAGGAGAGAGGGTGAGAGGAACCGCTGGAGCAGCGGGGTATGATGGGGGGCTAGGATAGAGTCAGTCACATGCCAAGCTCCCCCTGACTCATCTCTCTCTGCCCAGCCCTGCCAGGCCCCCTGCGGTGCAGGGTTATCATTAGATTGCCCTTTCCCGGGTGCCCAAGGAAGGAGCGCCCTGCCCCTCCCTCCCGCAGGGAGCCCTCTGCGGCCGCATCTCCATCCAGGATACAGGAGGCGGCCGCAGCCAATCAGCGCGCGGTACCCGCTCAGCCTCCAGCGCGGATGATGCTGCAGACGGGGCTGCTGGCTCGCACCGCGAGGGATGTCACTGGAGTTAATAGGTCTCATAAAAACTGTTCATATGCAGCCTGGGACCCCCTGCCCTGCTGCAGAGCGGTGAGGCAGCACGGCCGACACGATGTGATGTGACGCGTGCGCGCAGCGCGCCTCTGCGCCGACGGGCGGCCTCGGGGCGCTTCGGAGTGGATTACTTACCACAGAACAAACACGCTACACGGAGCTTCATCGCTGCCTCCGAGCCGGCGCGGCTGTCAGTCACACTGATGGTTGGCCTGTGGTATAGCACACTCCAGTAGAGTCGAGGCCTCGTGGCGCTGGCGAGGTCCATTGGCAGACATTGCGCAACCCTCCAAGCTGGCATAGACTGAGCATAAGATGGATGGGAACGCTCGTATGAATCTGACTGACCCCGTGATAATTCATGTTCAATGTCTGCAGGAATAAATAAAATAAAATGTGCCACCAGTCAAAGGCGGAGCGGGCCCTCTGGGCAGACTGGGGGACCTGTCTTGGCTCAAAATTTCGTGTTAATAATAAAGATATCTGCCTCGTGAGAAAATATATGGGTCAGGCTATAGGGGCTTCTGTGCTGTGCCCATACAAAAAGGCTCTCTCCGCTCTCTCTCTCTCTCTCTCTCTCTATCCTTCTCTCTCTCTCTCCCTCCCTCCCCCTCTGTCTCCTTCTCTCTCTCTCTCACTCTCTGTCTCTCTCTCCTTCTCTCTCTCTGTCTCTCTCTCTCTCTCTCTCACTCTCTCTCTCTCTCTCTCTCTCCTTCTCTCTCTCTGTCTCTCTCTCTCTCTCACTCTCTCTCTCTCTCTCCTTCTCTCTCTCTCTCTCTCTCTCCTTCTCTCTCTCTCCTTCTCTCTCTCTCCTTCCTTCTCTCTCTCCCTCTCTCCTTCTCTCTCTCTCTCTCCCTCCCTCTCTCCTTCTCTCTCTCTCGCTCTCTTCTTCTTTCTCTCTCTCCTTCCTTCTCTCTCTCCCTCTCTCCCTCCTTCCTTCTCTCTCTCCCTCTCTCCTTCTCTCTCTCTCTCTCTCTCATTCCTTCTCTCTCTCCCTCTCTCTTCTCTCTCTCTCTCTCTCTCTCTCTCTCTCTCTCTCTCTCTCTCCTTCTCTCTCTCTCTCCTTCTCTCTCTCTCCTTCCTTCTCTCTCTCCCTCTCTCCTTCTCTCTCTCTCCTTCTCTCTCTCTCTCTCTCCTTCTTTCTCTCTCTCCTTCCTTCTCTCTTTCCCTCTCTCCTTCTCTCTCTCTCTCTCATTCCTTCTCTCTCTCCCTCTCTCCTTCTCTCTCTCTCTCTCTCTCCCTCCCTCTCTCTCTCTCTCTCTCTCCCTCCCTCTCTCTCTCTCTCTCTCTCTCCTTCTCTCGCTCTATCCTTCTCTCTCTCGTTCTTCTGTCTCTGACCCTCCTTCTCTCTCTCTCTCTTGTCTCAGACCCTAATTTCTCTCTCTCTCTCTCTCTCTATTTCTCCCTCCCTCACGCCTCACCCTCTTTCTCTTTGTTTCTCTCTCCCCTCTCTCTTTATCTCTCTATCTGTCTCTCCCTCTTTCCCCCTCTCTCTTCTCTAATTTCTCATCTCTTCTCTTTCTTTTTCTTCCTCTCTCTATTTCTCACTCCCTAGTTCCCTCGCTCCCTCTCTTCCTCCCTCCCTCTCTCTCTCTCTTTCTCTCTCTATCTGTCTCTCCCTCTTTCCCCCTCTCTCTTCTCTAATTTCTCATCTCATCTCTTCTCTTTCTTTTTCTTTCTTTCTCTATTTCTCACTCCCTAGTTCCCTAGTTCCCTCGCTCCCTCTCTTCCTCCCTCCCTCTCTCTCTCTTTCTCTCTCTATCTGCCTCTCCCACTCTCTCGTCTCTTTCATCTCTCGCCTGTTTCTTTCTCTCTCTCTCTCTCTCTGTTGACTTGATAAATAGACCTGCCTTCACCTTCAGGCACACAATGATCAAGCATTGGCAAAGCCGACAGGTCTGGCCTTTACAGCCCATAGGCTGTGCATACGGTTTCTGCCGATGCCCTGCAGCATCGGAAAAAACAAATGCTTTTGCTGATGCTGCGCAGCATGAGCAAAAAAAGAGAGAAAACAAGCACAGTGATGTGAGCATCTGTGTGTATAATCTGTGTGTATGTGTTCAGGTCATGACAATAAGTGACCCAGCATAATGACATATGCCTGTGACATGACGTAGCCACCATTTTGTTTTCATTATTTACCATTCCAAGATGGCGGATGCCACTTGGAAAAGTTAGTTAAATACAAATGAATGTAAGCGCTTACAAGATCTCATTTCATGAATGAAGCAGCCCAGCAGCAAATGGGCCATCTGCCGGACACTTCAAAAATGGTATATTAAAAAATATATATATTTAAGGTCTGATACAGTAACAGCAGGGAGTATTGGGAGAGCGGGTGGGGGGAACATTGTGGTGGAGAAGTGAGCAGGGGAGCAATAAAAAAGAGTGTTAGGAGTAGGAGGAATATAAAAAACAAAAACAAAAAATAAGGTGGGATGGGTGGAAGCTGTGGTTGAGGTGGGGGTTGGAGTGGGTGGAGCCCCCCTGAGCATTCAGGGTGGGGGAGGTATTTAGGAGAGGTCGATGCACACTATGACAGAAGTAAGAAAACATGCTGTACTTTCATCGATTGCTGAAAAAAAAGAAAAATGTGGTTCCCTGGATGTGAGCATTGGAAGCATACACGTCATCCAATCCAGAGGACGGTGAAGAGGCTCTGTTCCAGGGGAGGGACAAACACAAGAGGAGGAAGGAGACCCATTGAACTCAAGGCAAGTAACCGAGAGTGACAAGACAGCCAATCAATGATGAGCAGCAGACTGAACCTAAGCCCAAGTTTTTAGTGAGGTCTACAAGAGGCGCTGCATCAAGAGGCAGTAGGCAAGACCTAAAACTGATCAGGATTAACGGTGGGCGAAGAATTCTGCTCCTCTGGTGGAGTTCACAGATTTTTGCCAACTCCATGCTCCATGCAGAGTACCTCAAAACCCCACGAAGCAGAGTTATTTCTCTCAACCAGCTCCACAACATTAAGTTGGTGAGCGCTTCCGACATCAAAACGTGTGCTAGACCGCCTCCTGGTGAGATTTCTCAATGTGCACAGTCTGAGCAGGTAGCGACCCCTCGCGTTGAGAATTCTGCTGCTCGCGTTGAGGAAGCTGCCGCTCTAGTAGAATGTCTACTTAATCGGCAGAAAGCAGCAGCGCCTCTGGCGTGACGCGCAGTGCCTTTCGAGTTTACAGCGCAGGAGAAACTCCTGGTGCTAAAAGTCATCGCGAGCAGCACGACTTAACAGACTCTGCTGCTGACGGAAATCTGTGGATCAGCGCAGAGTTTTTACGGCACTTCGCGGTGTTGCGTGCTTATCTAGGATCCTGATCGATACTGTGACCTTATGCCCCTATTCGGCTATAAATCCATTTATTCCCTATATTGGCATAACCGTTCAAGTGCAATATTCAGAAACCCATCTCTGGCCTCACACGAACAGAGCCACATTCCAGAATAGCTTTCTCTGCCACTTCCTTTGCAACCAATTAGTGCAATGACAGAGCAGAAGTAACTATCTGAGATTCCTAGATTAACACTCTGAGTTCTTCAACAAGATAAAACTCAGCAACCTGGGAAATCCCCGCTGTGAGAAGGTGGCCTGATATGCAGTGCTCACTATTCTAGTGAACACTATGTATCAGTCCAGCAACCCTTATTGATGATTGGTTGTAAGTCAACCTTATAGACCAGCTATCCTAGTAGCATGGATACGAGCAGTCTAAGGCTAAAGACTCGAGAGGGCGTGTTAAGCCAGCTGTTATACCACATATACCCCTTGAACACCAAGTGAAAGGACACCACACAAGTGTTATGAAAATAAACAGTTATTTATTAAAGATCACAACAGCCCTGTACTCTTTATGAGGACAGGGTACTAAGCACAAACCAAAACTCTTACAAAAATACTTAAGCTAGCACAGTATATACAAATGCCCGAGGGGCACGGAAAACCATATACTCTGAAAGTGGAATGCGAAATTCCTAGCAGGTAAGTATAGTACTAATAGCTTTTGGAATCGCTAGGACTTGACTAGGGAATCGTTAGATTACTTCTAGGAGGCCTAGGGGACTCGGGTGCAGTGTGTGCACTCTCACGCGAGATGCGGGACAAAAGTCTATGGTAGCTAGGAATTAGAAAGTTAGTGTTCTCGGGCGAACCCGACCTGGTAGGGAGAAAACGAAAGTAGATTCTGACCCTTGGATAGTGAGGCTATGCTGGGGCACCGAAATGCCGAAGTTACCTAGCCCAGGGGCTGCAGCTGCATAGGTCTGAAAAGACGTCGGGAATCCTCGTAGACGGACCAGGAGCCGGAAGAAAAGATGCTGGCCGGTGACCAGTGAAGAAAGTTCAGTCGGATCCAAGCCTGGATCTTGAAGATAGATGACACCTGAAAGCAGAGGGGACCAAGTTCGAGACTACTAGCCAGTAGTCAGTGGGCACCAGGAGGGCACCGGATGGTAGCCACCTCGACTAGGTGAGTGGGTGACGCTTGACTCGAAGATCTCACGGACCAGGAGGCGTTGTCGGCGACCAGGATGGAGGATCGAGCTGTCCCACGAAGATAGAAGCTGTCGGCGTCGCTGGACCCAGGATTGGGCAACAAAGCCTTGGCAAATTCAAGCCCACGCGGTGGACCTAAAATGGCGTCTGGAGTGGACCAGGAGGGTCCGGGGTGCCTCTCTTGAAGAAGGAAGCAAGGGCCAGCCTGGAGCAACCAGACCAGCAGAAGAGTTGTCGTCGGGCGTCGTTCAGAAGGCCACAAGCCAGCCGGCTAGTAGCCAAACAACGCGGTGCACAGCAAACAGCAGAAGGGCCCCACGCCGATCGTGGAGATGCAGGGAGGCTGATCTTGGGTGCTGGAGCTGCGCAGGGTTGGGGCTTCTCGGACCCCAAAGCACTCACCAGGGGAAGACTCGGTGGGCTTGCAATAAAGATGTCGTGCAGTCTTGGCGATCGTCGGTCCCTTGAGGTCTCGTCGCACTCACGGTTCTCAGCTTTGCTGCAGAGGTGAGTAGAGGTCAGAGGTGCCAGGGAAGCCGGGTCTCGTCGTGCTGGGTCGTCGGATTCGTGATGAAGGACTTGCAGCAGGCCGCAGTGTTCTTTAGGATGGTGCCTGCGGATGCAGGGTGACTACTCCTTAGCCACAAGGGAGAATCTTGAAGAGGAAATCGTGAAGTCCTTTCGAAGAAAGTGGTATCTTGATTCCAAAGATGATCTAATTTTAACAGGGGGCCCGCTCCCATCTTTATACTAAAAAAGGGGGCTGACCCGGTGACTAGGTCCTGCCTATGGGTGGGACTAGGTGGGGGGTGGTTACACCCCTCAGCCATGCCGGACTTCCCCAGGCCAGGGGCTGGTGTGCCCCTGGAACTGGTTCAGACCGGCCTATGCGTAGTGAGCACCGGGGTGCCACTCAGCAGTCACCTTCCTGTAAAGCCCTGCCTACCCAGGATACACAAAACCATGTCTGGGACGGTGCTAGCACCGCCCCTGACAGGAAACCCTTTGTCCAGGCTCCCCTCGCTGGAAGGACTCCCAGCTGCAGGGGGTCAGACTCGTGTCTGTGGTGGCAGCATCCATTTTGTGGAGCTGAGGCTTCAGTTAACTTTAACCGGGGTTCACAGTTACATACATGTCGTGTCCCTCTAGAAGGGTGGAATGCTAACCCCGTCGCCAGAATTGGCGAGGGGTTAGTATTCCAATTCGTATGACACCTTACTCGACATGTTTTGATAAAGCAATACCAAAGATAGCATTTAACCGCGGGGATTATAATGCACTTAAGAGTATATGGTATGCGATATCATGGAACAGCTATTAGGACTTGATTCCGCAAGCTGCAGACAGGCTCAGCTCATGCCAGAGCACCATCTCACACGATTCCAAGCACTCTGCCTTCAGGATTGTCAAGGCCTGCCATAGGAGTGACTGATAGGAATCTGTGTGTCCATTTTAGGGTTAGGTATAGGTATACTACACCTACAGCAAAGGGTGATTACACGACTTTGCCCCAGCTGTCATGCAGCCAGTTGTGTCAAATTTAGGAGGCCAGCCAGGGGTGGCATAATACATGCTGCAGCCCCTGGTAGCCCTGGGTACACCTATGCCCTGAGTTACAGGGTCTGATAAGGTGGCCCAGTACCAATTGGTAGATGCACCTAGGGTACATGAAGTAATTTAGAAAGAGAACAGCCAGGCTGTGGGTCTGATTGGCAGGCCCACAGCCAGAGAAAGTCGTAAACCAGTGAAACAAAAGCAAAAAATCTGGGTGATCATAGGATTGCAGACCCTACTCTCCTACATGACCCCCCCCCAAACTTTGGGACAATAAGCTAACCTTGACCAGGTGAGTCTTCTTGTTCTAAGTGGAAATATCTGGAGAGCCCATCGGCATTGCCATGATCAGTACCAGGTCTATGTTCCACTGTAAAGTCCATCCCCTGTAGGGAAATGGACCACCTAAGCAGTTTGGGGTTTTCACCCTTCATCTGATTTAGCCACAAGAGGGGCTTATGGTCGGTCTGAATCTTGAAGTGAGTGCCAAACAAGTATGGCCTCAGCTTCTTCAGGGCCCAAACCACAGCAAAGGCCTCCCTCTCAATAGCTGACCAATTCTTCTCTCTGGGGGTCAGCCTTCTGCTTATAAAAGCAATGGGCTGATCCTGACCATCAAAATTCAGTTGAGAAAGAACAGCTCCCACACCCAACTCAGAAGCATCTGTTTGGACAATGAATGGTTTGGAGTAGTCTGGACTCTTAAGGATAGGTGCTGTGCACATGGCCTGCTTTAGGTCATCGAATGCTTTTTGACAGCCTGCTGTCCACTGAACCTTTTTTGGCATTTTCTTACTTGTCAGTTCATTTAATGGTGTCACAATGGAACCATAGTTCCTGACAAATTTTCTGTAGTATCCAGTCAGGCCCAAGAAAGCTCGAACCTGAGTCTGGGTGGTTGGGGGAGCCCAGTCCCTGATTGACTGTATTTTGCTCTCCAGTGGCTGAACCTGGCCTCCACCTACAAGGTGGCCCAGGTATACAACCTGTGTCTGCCCTATCTGGCACTTGGTGGCCTTGATAGTGAGGCCTGCTGCTTGCAGAGCCTCTAACACTTTCCTCAGGTGGACCAGGTGATCCTCCCAGGTGGAGCTAAAGACAGCAATATCATCTAGATATGCTGCACAGAAGTCATCCAGCCCAGTAAGGACTTGATTCACCAACCTTTGGAAGGTGGCAGGTGCATTTTTCAGACCAAAGGGCATTACCACAAATTGATAATGCCCACCAGGGGTTGAAAATGCTGTTTTGGGCTTGGCATCCTCAGCTAACCTGATTTGCCAATACCCAGCTGTTAAGTCAAATGTACTTAAGTAGTTGGCAGAAGCCAATCTATCTATAAGTTCATCTGCCCTTGGTATTGGATGGGCATCAGTCTTAGTGACTGCATTGAGACCCCTGTAGTCTACGCAAAACCTCATCTCTCTCTTACCATCTTGGGTGTGAGGCTTTGGCACTAGAACTACTGGACTAGCCCAAGGGCTATCTGAGGGTTCAATGACTCCCAATTCCAACATTTTCTGCACTTCAGTTTTTATGCAGTCTCTAACATGATCAGGCTGCCTGTAGATTTTACTCTTGACTGGCAGGCTGTCACCAGTGTCAACCTCATGGGTGCACCAATTGGTCTGACTGGGTGTCAGAGAGAACATATGTCTGAAAGACTGAAGAACCTGTTTACAGTCTTTCTGCTGATGTTCAGAGAGGCTGCCACAAAAGACAACACCATCTACTGACCCATCATCAGGATTCTGAGTGAGCAGGTCTGGGAGAGGGTCACTCTCTTCCTCCTGTCCCTCATCTATGGCCATGAGCAAGCTCATGTCCTTCCTGTCGACATATGCTTTGAGCCTGTTGACATGGAGTACCCTATGGGGACTCCTGGGAGTTCCAAGGTCCACCAGGTAGGTGACCTCTCCCTTTTGCTCAAGGATTGTGTGGGGCCCAGACCATTTGTCTTTGAGTGCTGCTGGGGCCACTGGCTCCAGCACCCACACCTTCTGTCCAGGCTGATAAACAGTCAGGACAGCCTTTTGGTCATGCCAAGCTTTTTGAAGTTCTTGACTGGCCTTAAGGTTTTCTGATGCCTTCTCCATATACTCAGCCATCCTGGAGCGGAGACCAAGTACATAGTCCATTATGTTGGTTGCAGGCTTTTTGAGAGGTCTCTCCCATCCTTCCTTCACCAAACACAAGGGGCCTCTCACAGGATGCCCATACAAAAGTTCAAAAGGGCTGTAGCCAACCCCCTTTTGTGGGACCTCTCTGTAAGCAAACAGAAGGCAGGGCATCAGGACATCCCATCTACGCCTGAGTGTTTCAGGTAGTCCATGAATCATCCCTTTTAGGGTCCTGTTGAACCTTTCAACAAGCCCATTGCATTGTGGGTGATAGGGTGTAGTGAATTTGTAATTGACACCACACTCCTTCCACATAGCAGTTAAATAGCTTGACATGAAGTTTGCACCTCTGTCAGAGACAACCTCCTTAGGGAAGCCCACTCTGGAGAACACTCCAACTAGGGCCCTTGCCACCACAGGGGCTGTGGTGGTCCTAAGTGGAATAGCTTCAGGATACCTGGTGGCATGATCCACTACCACCAGTATAAACTTGTGCCCTGATGCTGTCTGGGGTTCCATTGGACCAACAATGTCAATCCCCACTCTTTCAAAGGGCACCCCCACCACAGGCATTGGTATAAGGGGGGCCTTTGTTGTGCCACCTGACTTACCACTGGCTTGGCAAGTGACACAGGAGCGACAAAACTCCTTGGTATCCTCATTCATGTGAGGCCAGTGAAAGTGTGAGACAAGCCTGTCCCAAGTCTTTGTCTGGCCTAAGTGTCCTGCTAAGGGAATCTCATGGGCCAAGGTAAGTAGGAAACCTCTCTGAGACAAGGGTACAACCAGCCTCCTGGTCATGCCAGGCTTGGGGTCTCTTGACTCAGTGTACAGGAGTCCATCTTCCCAGTATACCTTGTGGGTACCTGTGGCGTTCCCAGCAGCCTCAGCAGCAGCCTGCTGTCTGAGGGGTTCAAGAGAAGGGCAGCCTAACTGGTCCTTCCCCAGGTCTTCCCTTGAGGGTCCCCCTGAACCCAAGAATTCAACTTGATCAAGTTCAAACTCTCTAGGCTCAGTTTCCCTCAATTCCTGCAGGTCAGCCTCCTCTGAGACTTGATCCACAACCTGGGGCAAGGGGGAAGGCACAGCCTTAACCCTACTGCTCTTTTTCTTGGAAGGTGTCTGGTCCATTGTTCCAGGATCCAGCACCTGTTCAGTGGGGCATCTTCTGGCCTGTGACCTAGTCACAGCAAACACATGTGCTGGCAAACCTAACATTTCCAGATGAGTCCTCTGCTCCACTTCTGACCATTGTGATGACTCCAAATCATTGCCCAACAAACAATCCACTGGGAGGTCTGAACTAACTACAACCTTCTTGTGGCCAGTTACCCCTCCCCAGGAGAAAGCTACAATTGCCATACTATGATTGGTAGTGACATTGCTTGCATTGGTCACCAGGAATTCTGTACCTGGCATGATCTGTCCAGGGTCCACAAAGCTAGGTGTCACCATTGTGACACTGGCACAAGTGTCCCTATAGGCCTGAGCCATTTTTCCATTAATAAAAGGTGTCTGTCTGTATTTGCCCAAAGTATTGGGACTTATGTCAGGGGACATATCCATATCCCCTGTACTGACAAGGACAGCCTGAGTGAGGGTGCCAACTAAGTTGTCACTCCCCTCAGAACCCAGGGTTAACCCTACTAAACCCTTGGGAGGTGCACTACCACTGCTGGCTGTACTAGGGGGCACAGGTGCCTTAGGGGCTGCAGTGGCAGGAGTCTGCCCTCCTCCTTTCTTGGTGCACTCACTAAACCAGTGAGTTTTACTTTTGCAGTATTGGCACCACCTTTTAGATTGGCCTTCTTTCTTCTTTTGGGGAGCCTGACCCCCACCCTCTTTGGGTTGTTGGGGACCTGTCGAAGACTTCTGGTCATTTTGTTCCCCTTTCGAATCCTTACCCTTCTGGTCTGCTTTCTTCTGACCACCTTGATTCTGGCCCTGGTTCTGTTTAACTCTTGTTCTAACCCATCTGTCTGCCTTCTTTCCCAATTCTTGGGGAGAGGTCAGATCTGAGTCAACAAGATGCTGATGCAACAACTGGTTCTGACAATTGTTTAAAATTTGCTCTCTCATCATCAAATTGTACAATCCTTTATAATCAGTAACCTTACTGCCCAGCAACCAGCCCTCAAAAGCCTTAGTGGCACAATCTACAAAGTCAGCCCAATCTTGAGACTGAGTTTTCTGGGTATCCCTGAACAGCACCCTGTACTGCTCAGTGGTTAGGCCAAACCCATCAACCAGTGCATTTTTCAAGACTTGGTAATCATTAGCATCCTCCACCCTTGTGGTGAGGAGCTTGTCTCTTCCTTTACCCTCAAAGGAGAGCCACAAGATAGCTGCCCACTGACTTGGGGGAACACCTTGCACAGTGCAGGCCCTCTCCAAAGCAGTAATCCATTTGTGGATGTCATCCCCTTGTTTAAAGGGGGGCACTATCTTACCAAGGTGTTTTGTATCAAAACTCCTTTCCCTATTGCTAGGTACAATGCTGCCACCAGTGGGGACTGTCCCACTCAATTGTTGCTCTCTAGCAAAGGCAAGCCTCTCTTTGGCCAGGGCAAGTTCTTCCCTTTCAATCCTCAGATTGGCTGCCTTTTCCTTAGCTTCATACATTCTCCTCTGGGGAGATGTCATTCCCCTTTGAGAGGAACGTTGAGAGCCATTGGTATGAAGGGATCTGATAGAGCCTCTTGATAGAGATCTATCTCGTCCATTCCCAATGTTAAGCTGACCTGAGAGTGGCCCCAAGGGTCCCCTAGTGCCCATCTCATGTCTGCTTAAGTTGGACCTGGTTAGTCTGCTGACTTCTACCTGTTCCTTTTCTGCCTCATCCCCTGATACCAAATCATCATCCTCATCATCAGCATCATCTGCTTCCTGAAGAGGATGGTCCTGGGCATCAAAGGGACCCTGTAAGGAGGGCATGTTGCCATCTGAATTAGAAGGGTCTGGGTTACCAGCCCTCCTTGCATCATGAGTCTCTAAGAGACCAATCAGAAAGGCAGTTGTGGGGTTAGACCCCTGCTTAATCTTCCTAGAGGTACACACTTGTCGTAACTCATGGAAGCTAAGCGCAGTATATCTTGAAGGGATGACCTGTGGAGGGTCAACTGACACAAGGGGAACCTCAGTGTTTCCTCCTTTGTCCGACATACTGTTTCTAGTGTGGTGTAAGTGATGCACCTACCTACACTATGTGTTTACCTACTGATCCCTTGCTAAGAGTTGCAGCCAAGGTGTGCTAAGCCTTGAGGAGCTACAACAGCTGGTTCAGTAGAACTCAGAGTATTCTAAGCTTTAGTTATATGTACCTAACAGTACTTATGTGATCTTTCAACAAGATATTCTTAGGATACGTGTGGTAAAACAACAGCAAGCTCAAATCCCAACCGCTGCTCACCAATGTGAGAAGGTGGCCTGATATGCAGTGCTCACTATTCTAGTGAACACTATGTATCAGTCCAGCAACCCTTATTGATGATTGGTTGTAAGTCAACCTTATAGACCAGCTATCCTAGTAGCATGGATACGAGCAGTCTAAGGCTAAAGACTCGAGAGGGCGTGTTAAGCCAGCTGTTATACCACATATACCCCTTGAACACCAAGTGAAAGGACACCACACAAGTGTTATGAAAATAAACAGTTATTTATTAAAGATCACAACAGCCCTGTACTCTTTATGAGGACAGGGTACTAAGCACAAACCAAAACTCTTACAAAAATACTTAAGCTAGCACAGTATATACAAATGCCCGAGGGGCACGGAAAACCATATACTCTGAAAGTGGAATGCGAAATTCCTAGCAGGTAAGTATAGTACTAATAGCTTTTGGAATCGCTAGGACTTGACTAGGGAATCGTTAGATTACTTCTAGGAGGCCTAGGGGACTCGGGTGCAGTGTGTGCACTCTCACGCGAGATGCGGGACAAAAGTCTATGGTAGCTAGGAATTAGAAAGTTAGTGTTCTCGGGCGAACCCGACCTGGTAGGGAGAAAACGAAAGTAGATTCTGACCCTTGGATAGTGAGGCTATGCTGGGGCACCGAAATGCCGAAGTTACCTAGCCCAGGGGCTGCAGCTGCATAGGTCTGAAAAGACGTCGGGAATCCTCGTAGACGGACCAGGAGCCGGAAGAAAAGATGCTGGCCGGTGACCAGTGAAGAAAGTTCAGTCGGATCCAAGCCTGGATCTTGAAGATAGATGACACCTGAAAGCAGAGGGGACCAAGTTCGAGACTACTAGCCAGTAGTCAGTGGGCACCAGGAGGGCACCGGATGGTAGCCACCTCGACTAGGTGAGTGGGTGACGCTTGACTCGAAGATCTCACGGACCAGGAGGCGTTGTCGGCGACCAGGATGGAGGATCGAGCTGTCCCACGAAGATAGAAGCTGTCGGCGTCGCTGGACCCAGGATTGGGCAACAAAGCCTTGGCAAATTCAAGCCCACGCGGTGGACCTAAAATGGCGTCTGGAGTGGACCAGGAGGGTCCGGGGTGCCTCTCTTGAAGAAGGAAGCAAGGGCCAGCCTGGAGCAACCAGACCAGCAGAAGAGTTGTCGTCGGGCGTCGTTCAGAAGGCCACAAGCCAGCCGGCTAGTAGCCAAACAACGCGGTGCACAGCAAACAGCAGAAGGGCCCCACGCCGATCGTGGAGATGCAGGGAGGCTGATCTTGGGTGCTGGAGCTGCGCAGGGTTGGGGCTTCTCGGACCCCAAAGCACTCACCAGGGGAAGACTCGGTGGGCTTGCAATAAAGATGTCGTGCAGTCTTGGCGATCGTCGGTCCCTTGAGGTCTCGTCGCACTCACGGTTCTCAGCTTTGCTGCAGAGGTGAGTAGAGGTCAGAGGTGCCAGGGAAGCCGGGTCTCGTCGTGCTGGGTCGTCGGATTCGTGATGAAGGACTTGCAGCAGGCCGCAGTGTTCTTTAGGATGGTGCCTGCGGATGCAGGGTGACTACTCCTTAGCCACAAGGGAGAATCTTGAAGAGGAAATCGTGAAGTCCTTTCGAAGAAAGTGGTATCTTGATTCCAAAGATGATCTAATTTTAACAGGGGGCCCGCTCCCATCTTTATACTAAAAAAGGGGGCTGACCCGGTGACTAGGTCCTGCCTATGGGTGGGACTAGGTGGGGGGTGGTTACACCCCTCAGCCATGCCGGACTTCCCCAGGCCAGGGGCTGGTGTGCCCCTGGAACTGGTTCAGACCGGCCTATGCGTAGTGAGCACCGGGGTGCCACTCAGCAGTCACCTTCCTGTAAAGCCCTGCCTACCCAGGATACACAAAACCATGTCTGGGACGGTGCTAGCACCGCCCCTGACAGGAAACCCTTTGTCCAGGCTCCCCTCGCTGGAAGGACTCCCAGCTGCAGGGGGTCAGACTCGTGTCTGTGGTGGCAGCATCCATTTTGTGGAGCTGAGGCTTCAGTTAACTTTAACCGGGGTTCACAGTTACATACATGTCGTGTCCCTCTAGAAGGGTGGAATGCTAACCCCGTCGCCAGAATTGGCGAGGGGTTAGTATTCCAATTCGTATGACACCTTACTCGACATGTTTTGATAAAGCAATACCAAAGATAGCATTTAACCGCGGGGATTATAATGCACTTAAGAGTATATGGTATGCGATATCATGGAACAGCTATTAGGACTTGATTCCGCAAGCTGCAGACAGGCTCAGCTCATGCCAGAGCACCATCTCACACGATTCCAAGCACTCTGCCTTCAGGATTGTCAAGGCCTGCCATAGGAGTGACTGATAGGAATCTGTGTGTCCATTTTAGGGTTAGGTATAGGTATACTACACCTACAGCAAAGGGTGATTACACGACTTTGCCCCAGCTGTCATGCAGCCAGTTGTGTCAAATTTAGGAGGCCAGCCAGGGGTGGCATAATACATGCTGCAGCCCCTGGTAGCCCTGGGTACACCTATGCCCTGAGTTACAGGGTCTGATAAGGTGGCCCAGTACCAATTGGTAGATGCACCTAGGGTACATGAAGTAATTTAGAAAGAGAACAGCCAGGCTGTGGGTCTGATTGGCAGGCCCACAGCCAGAGAAAGTCGTAAACCAGTGAAACAAAAGCAAAAAAATCTGGGTGATCATAGGATTGCAGACCCTACTCTCCTACACCCGCTTGCTATGTTTTGATTAGTAATAGAACTCCAATGAGCAACTGATAGCGATCACTTCCTAAGTGACATCCTAATTGACGTCTTATGTCCAGCAAACTTACGTCAAACATGGCACCTTTCAGGTATAAATATTACCAACGTTGCCTTAAGCAATACGCCTGTTGCCCATCGCTTGATGAAGCTGCTGTATGCAAGCCGCTGATACCATTATCGCTGCTAAAGCGCGAACGATGGTGTGGTGAACTTAGGAGCTGAACATCCGTCCCCTGCAAGAGCCCAGCAGATGCAAGCTGCCCGCGGACGCTGCCCCTCCTCCTTCTCCTCGACGCGCTGAGAAGAGACGCTGCCTTTCTCCAGCAGAGAAATCCAGCTCCAGCGTTTCTGGTCTACCCTTGCGGGTGACTGGGATACCGAGTTTTCCTGAAGGAGATACCAGACCTCCATCATTCTATTCAGAGGTATGGTGTTGACTAAACCCTTAGAAGAGAATTCCTGAAGCAAACCTTGGCAAAACCAACTTAACTTAAAGCTACTTACTTACTCCCCTCCCAAGTATTAGGCTTAGGTCAGGTACACTGGGGTAGGCGTAGTTAGAAGCACCAGTTGAGTATTTTAGCCTAATGTATATATGAATGTATATATGTTTTATTACTTTTGAACCATTGTATGGCTAAGAAACCATATCAATGCTTTTACAGTATTATTTCGCAATACTTATCTCACTGTACGTACTTTTTATAATAACAAGTCTTGCAATTGTGGCAATTCATTTCTCTTGTACGAGAAGAAAGACTGTTCAATAAATGTTAACCCTTTATTGACAAACGCCCGTCTCTCTATTCTCTACATATTGTGAAAGTAAACTGCACCAACCTGACTGAGTAAAATAACTGTCTATTGTTTCACACGACCCTAGAGATTGACTCTTGATCTGAGGAGCAAAGTTGTCATGTTGCACGGTTGTTGGAAAACTGAATCCCTTCTTGTCTGTGCCAGGGAAGCTGATCACTTCCTATTTCAGTCAAGAAAGTTTCCAGTGACCTCTGAGCTAGTTGGTAACAAACCCAATTAAGTTTAGCATAGTCAGTAGAGGCCTGGAAGATCCGCACTTCTACGTCGATACTACTGTTTATGTTATTCCAATGCGCAGGGCCTATTGGGAAAATAGGAACTACGCTACATGGCGCCCAACGTTTGGTAAGGCGATAAACGAACGCAAGACGTTAGAGTAACTCAGTCGTGCATATTTCACACAGACCCCTTTCTCCCGTAAATACTCCAATAGACGTCTGGAGTGGGTGAAAGGTAAAAATCCGCCCGACCTTAGTAGGAAGAGATTCCTATGTAAAGCTCTGGTTTATTCAAGGTTGAAGGATACAGTGTTCCAAAATATTGTGCACCTAATCTTTGTCTCCTTGGAGACCTACTCTGCAAACCCTGCATTTATAAAATGTCAGACAGTGAAGAGGAAAGGGAAGCAGCTAGACTGACGGCCCTACTAATAGAGGAAGACTCGAGTCTCCTACAGACAGACCCGGATGCTATCGACATCCCGGTCCATTTGAGAAAGTCTATAACGTTAAAACTTATAGAAAACGGACTGACACCACAAGGTGGTACAGTAATTTTCGTGATAGAGGCACACGAATATCGGCAGACAGAGGTATTCTATTCATGGATAAACTTTCCAGCGGCAAACGCTAGAACAAAAGAGTTTCACTATTACAAAATAGAGAAACCTCCGGAAGAGTACGCTCCTTTCGAGGAGACTGAAATCCCACTAAAATTCCAAGAGCACCTGCTCTGGTTTAATGGCGCCCTAAAACATAATGATCACATAACTAGGCTCGGTCCACTAGGTAGACCAGGAGCAACGTGGCCGGTTCTAGCCAGCTACACACCACATCCGGACATTGAGGAAATGTCTAGAGAAGAGCTGTCAGTACAGCTAAAAACACTTATAAAAATACATAGGCAATTAGTCCAATATGTAATGCGGACTGCAACAGTCCAGCCAGCTGTTAATGTACCACAGCTGACCCCTCATCAGGGGAATACTAATAAAATTACACCACAGAACATACAGTCATGTCTTGGTAAAACACCCGTAAAACGGGAACAAATTCCTTTCTGGTTAAAACAGAAAATCACTCAAATAGAGGCAGTATTTCCTGATACTACCCCTATAGAGAAACACAGAATCTTGACCATCTGCCTTCCTATGGGAATCGCACCACACATAGAGGACTGCGACACTTGGGGTACAGTCTTTGCTTCCATTTACACAAAAACACATGGTGTTCCGTCTATGGCGGTAATACCAGAAGTGCTAAAACAGATTCAAAATGAATACGGTCCAGAGCCGGCTTTAAATCTAGGTATGAAATTACTGAAAGACTTCAAGCAGGTCTCGGCTATATTATTAGCCAATATAAAGGGAGAAGCAGCATCTGTGGCGATCCGCCAGAAGTTGAAGGAAACAGATATAACAGAGCAGCCAGTTGAGCTTGCCAAAATCATAGAGAAATGCTATGAAGAATTAGGTAGAGACAGCTTGGGTGGGAAACCAGTAAAGCCCCAACTGCTCGAAAATCCTGAAAAATTATTTATTAAAAATAATTCAAACACTCCTAAAAAGAGCTGGGATGGAAATAAACAATCCACTCCCAAAGAAAAAGTTTTCCAGTCCAGAGGAAGGTCTCCTCGACGGAGGGAAAGAACTCCGACTCGAGAACACCAGTCTCCCCAGAGGGAGCCCTCTGAGAAAAGATATAACCTTAGAGATAGGGATAATCTGAAAAAACCTGATAGATATCAAAGTATTGATACACGTCCCTCTCAATCTTTTTCGCAGAAAACGGAAAGAAGAGGACGGTCAGACCCAGGAGAGCACACCAAGTCCAAAGACAAGGAACCTGCTCAGAGTAAAAAATCTCAATTTCCAAAAAAGAAGGTAGCCAGTATTAGAGTAATTAACCATGCCGAGAATACTGAGGACACAGTTGAAAAACGGGGAGTGGGCATTGACAATGTTGGACAGTGCAGCAGAAATCAGTATAGCGCGCAAGATCTTGATGAGTCATCTGGAGACAGTGGACACGAATGAATACATTCAGGTTGAAACTGCCGACACCAGACTTAGCGAGCCCCATAAAATATACGAAATAACATTGTGTATAGAGGGTGATAAGACTAGGAAAATAAGAGGTCTATTTTGGGATAAACTCTCAAAAGGCTATGATATTCTGTTAGCTGAAAAAGATTGGCCCCCAGAGTTTGTCAGGGAGTGCCCTCGTGGCGAAGAAATGATTATGCCTGCCTTCTCGAATCACATTCCAAATCACAAAAAATATACTTATGCAAGGAAATGGGCAGTAGCCCAGGCACCGGCATTATATAAAAATCATGTAGGATGGGATGAGGACTCTCCTCCTCACAAAATCCAGTTAAAAAGTGAACCAACTGCCCAACGGCAGTATCCCATTAAGCAAGAAGCTAAAAAACAAGTCAGGGAGATCTTAGATCAACTTGAATACCAGGGGGTGATTGAAACATGCACCTCTCAAATGAACAATCCTTTGTTTCCTGTCTCCAAACCAGACAATTCATATCATCTAGTTTTGGACTACAGACACCTTAATGCATGTTGCAAAACTTTTGCAGTACAAAACTCGCATAGTGCAGCCCTAATGAATAACATAGTTAGGAAAAAATATAAAACGATATTAGACATATCTAATGGTTTCTTTTGTCAAAACATTGCACCAGAAAGCAGGTATTTGACCGCTTTCTCCGTAATGGGGTCTCAGAAAAATTTCTGTAGGCTCCCACAGGGGTTCAAGAACAGCCCAGGACTATTCTCAGCTAGAGTAACAGAGTTACTACAAATATATGATGATGAGGCATTATCCTACGTAGATGATATTTATCTCACAGACGACGACTTGGATACTCATTTGAAAAGAGTGAACACCATCATACTTGGGTTCGCAGCAGAGGGTTTCAAATTCAACTTTAAAAAGTCTCGAATTGCCCATCTGACAGTACTATTCTTAGGGTACGAATTATCAAGTGAAGGAAAAAGCCTAGCGGACAACTTCTTAGAGAGGTGCGCTGTACTCCAAGCTCCAAAAACGCTGAAGAATTTACAATCCATACTAGGTTTTCTGAATTTCGGAAGAACTTACATTCTAAATTACGCGGAGAGGGTTAAACCTCTCTATGAACTAATTAAACCTAATTTTAAACAAATCAATTGGACTCAAAAACACACAGAAATTTTGAGATCACTGCAAACAGACATGTTAGCTAAAACTAAAATAGATACACGTGACAATACACGCGGTCTTGTAATTCGAGTCATCCCAGGAGGATGCGGATTCACGTACCTGACCTCTAATGAGGGAGAAAAGGTACCAATTTCAATTAAATCTCACTTGTACACACAAGCAGAAAAGACATTCAGTCACACAGAAAGAACTGTGAAAGCAGTGCAAATCGCATTAGCAAATGAAAGAGAACTAGCACACGGCAAAAGGATTAATATCCTCACAGCGGAATCCGCCTTCGAGGCGCTATTCAGCCCAGTAAACCTGCCTACAGTATCACTGGATCCGAAATGGATACAGTATGTAGATTCTCTAGGAGCGGAAGAAGTGAGATACTATTACGCTCCGCAATTTGAAGAACTGAATGATTTAGAATATGAAGAAGAATATCCTCTGCCAATCGAACTTCTGCCTCTCCCACAATACGCCTGTATAATCTATACAGATAGATTTGTACAGCATTTCAACGTAGAGAGCAAATCCTACGATGCAGCATAGGCGATTGTTAAAGGTCGCTGGCTGAACGGTAAATTCAGACCGAAAATAACAAAAACTGAATCAGTGAAGTACTGTTCGGCTCAGAGAGCTGAAATCAGATCTTTAAAGATGGCGCTCGAAAATGCAGAACGTGAATTCCCGACATCGTGTGTGATTCCCATTTTTGCGTCAACTCTTACAATAACAAATTGCAGAGCTGGATTGAAAACGATTACAAAGATGACACAGGTCAATCAATCAATCAATGACATTTATAGAGCGCGCTACCTACCCGTAGGGTCTCAAGGCGCTGGGGGGGGGGGGGGGGGGTTCCGCTACTGCTCGAACAGCCAGGTCTTCAGCTTCTTCCTGAAGGAGAGGTGGTCTTGAGTAAGGCGCAGGTCGGTCGGGAGGGAGTTCCAGGTCTTGGCGGCCAGGTAGGAGAAGGACCTTCCTCCTGTAGTCGCTCTTCGGATGCGGGGGACGTCGGCGAGGGCGTGGTTGGCTGATCGGAGGTGGCGTTTGGGAGCGTAGAAGTTGACTCGGCTGTTGAGGTAGCTCGGGCCTTGGTCGTGTAGGGCTTTGTGTGCGTGGGTGAGGAGGCGGAAGGTGATTCTTTTGTTGACGGGGAGCCAGTGAAGGTCTCTCAGATGTCCGGAGATGTGGCTGGTTCGTGGGATGTCGAGGATGAGTCTGGCTGAGGCGTTCTGGATCCGCTGGAGTCTCTTCTGGAGCTTGGCGGTGGTACCGGCGTAGAGGGCGTTGCCGTAGTCCAGTCGGCTGGTGACGAGGGCCTGGGTGACGGTCTTCCTGGTCTCGGTGGGGATCCACCAGAAGATCTTCCGTAGCATGCGAAGGATGTTGAAGCATGCCGATGAGACGTTGTTGACTTGCCTGGTCATGGAGAGGGAGGAGTCCAGGATGAAGCCCAGGGTGCGCGCATGGTCTGTCGGTTTGGGTGCGGTGCCCAGGGCGGGAGGCCACCAGGAGTCGTCCCAGGCGGAGGGTGAGGAGCCCAGGATGAGGACCTCCGTCTTGTCCGAGTTCAGTTTCAGGCGGCTGGTCGTCATCCACTCGGCTACCTCTTTCATCCCTTCGTGCAGGTTGGCTCTGGCGGCGGCGGGGTCGTTGGTCAGGGAGAGGATCAGCTGGGTGTCGTCGGCGTAGGAGATTATGTTGAGGTTGTGCTGGCGTGCGATGGCCGCGAGGGGGCTCATGTAGACGTTGAAGAGGGTGGGGCTCAGAGAGGATCCTTGAGGGACGCCGCAGATGACTTCGGTGGCCTCTGACTTGTACGGTGATAGACGGACTCTCTGTGTTCTTCCGTCGAGGAAGGAGATGATCCATTCCAGCGCCTTGTCCTGGATTCCGACGTTGCTGAGGCGCTGTACTAGGGTGCGGTGGCAGACAGTGTCGAATGCTGCGGAGAGGTCTAGGAGGATGAGGGCCGCTGTTTCTCCGTTGTCCATCAGGGCTCGGATGTCATCGGTGGCGGCGATGAGGGCGGTCTCGGTGCTGTGATTGGCTCGGAAGCCTGACTGTGAGGGGTCGAGGGATCCATTCGTCTCGAGGAAGGCGGCCATCTGCTTGTTGACGGTCTTCTCGATGACTTTGGCTGGAAACGGGCGGAGCGAGATGGGGCGGTAGTTCTTGAGTTCGGTGGGGTCCGCTGTGGGTTTCTTGAGAAGAGCGCTGAGTTCGGCGTGCTTCCAGCTCTCAGGGAAGGTGGCGGTGTCGAAGGATGTGTTGATGATGTCTCGCAGGTGGGGTGCGATGACAGCGTCAGCCTTGTTGAAGATGTGGTGAGGGCAGGGGTCAGTCGGTGATCCGGAGTGGATGGAGTTCATCGTGCGGATGGTGTCTTCGGTGCTGATCGGGGTCCAGGCGTGGAGGGTGGTGGTGGGGGGTGGTTGTTCGGTCTTGGTGTTCGTTGGTTGGTTGTTGAAGCTGTTGTGTATGCCCGCGATCTTGTTGTGGAAGTATGAAGCGAGGGAGTTGCAGGTGCCACAATAAAGCATAAATTGCTCTGGAACGAGGTAGCTCTTTTACAGAAAGAACTACAAAAGACTCACGTGGTACACGCACAGAGTCTTCAACGTGATGGCGTTCACGTTGCAGGGAATTCATTGGCTAATACAGCCACAGCGGAAGCAACTAAACCGGCTTCCATAGCCACAAAAAAGCGTACAGAAAAATACATAGACGGGGAAACCATGCTGGCAGTAAAAACGACCGTAAAAGGCGCCTGTGCAGCACTGCCTGTGAACTATCCACTCAATTATGCATACGTAATCGATGCAAACTCCGTTCCTTTTGCTCGAATTCCTGGAGTGGGGGATAGGGTAATTCCAAACATGAACAGGAGAATATTATTAATAGCAGACGCACACATGGGTGAAGGTCCAAGGCACATTCAGATCAAGGAATCACTGACTGAATTACAATCAGTGTACTGGTGGCCGGGAATGAGTGTAGAACACCAAATATATGCAAACAACTGTGAAAACTGCAACAGGGATCGCAGTAGTGAACCATGCTACCGGCTACCGATCAGAAACAGCGTAACGCTGCCTACACCCCATCCTGAGTCCTATTAATCAGTTAAGGCTAAACACACTTAAAAAATGTGGCCTCCAGCACTCGGCTGACGCTAGAACGGTTATAAAAGATCTCCGAGTCTTTATCGGCACATACGCAATTACCACGTTCCATTCTGACCAGGGTCCTGCTTTCAGCTCTCGAGCTTATAAGGAGGCCATGGCCGGCATGGGAATTGGGTTGCGATATTCTTGTCCGTCGCACCCCGAAGGGAATAGTGTGGTTGAAAGAAGAAACCGGGACATAAAGCGATCTATAACAGCGAAGGTATTAGGTTCAGGCGCTGGGTGGGTCAAACATTTAATAAGTGTCCAGTCCAGTCTTAATAACTTGCCAAGAAATTCTCTAAAAGGTTTCAGCCCATACGAACTATTGTTCGGAATTAGAATGAACATTCAGGACCTCGATAGTCAGATGTCAGTGGTACAAGAAAAAACAACAGACTTTGACATCAAAGATCTTTTGGCTGTTTTACAGGAACTGAATGAAACAAGAAAATCCTTAAGCAACATAAAGTTAAAGCAACAGCCAGATACCACTGACGAGGCACCACAAGCAACAGCCCCAGCAAGGCCTGTCTGGATTCGAAAGATTGGGGATCTAGTCAGAGAAAAAATCGCGGTGAAGAAGGAATTTGGGCTTTCTTACAGAAAACCGGAACAAGATCAGTTGTTCTACCGCCCCTTGCTGGTAAAAAGGAGAACAGAGTCGTGTCCATCGACCTGGTAAAACCACAACCATGTGGCCTATAATCAACAGTAGGCCTAGTGGACTCCCAAGAAACAATAGAATACCCAAACTTGCAACAATCCAAGAGGTTCAAACTGAAAGACTAATCACATTCGATCAGCCTGCAGTGCACAGGGAAGGACTATGCAATAATGCCATGGAACTCGTACCTCTTGAGACACAAATTGAAACAGTTCGTCAAGAAAGTCCAGTCTACAATAATGTGGCATCAGAAAGTGCTACCGAGAGACAGATTGAAAGAACAATCCCAACAATTGACAGAACTGCCTCTGGTTATTTCATCAACTTCGGCAACTTCTCTGAAGATCAAAACGACCCAGAAGTGATGCCAGAAACAAAAAAGACTTTTAAAGAAAATACAACAGGACTCCTTCAACAAATCAAAGAATTATATCTGGATTCACCGTTGATTGAGCATTGGATTATTTCAGGGGTATTCATACTCCTACTATGCCTAATTTTAATTTTAATTTTAGGAAAGTTTATTACAATTGAATGGACACAGCAAGTCAGAACATCAACCTAGTCCTGAAACCACACAGATCATCCCACGTGAAGAAAAGAGAACTGTCAACAGTAAATGTCACAGCCATTCCAATACCTGGTGGGGTAGTATGGGAAAAAACTGACTATAAGATCTATGGTCCAGTCGAGATCCTGAAGTATCCTCATCAACTGAAGGTTTCCTTAAGTGACTTTGTAAAAGCTAGTACATTCTCTGATGATTGGGACTTTAACAGTATTAATGACATGATGTCTGATTTAGTAATGTCAGCTAGATTCACAGAACATGATTATTTACAAGGTTCATCTAGTTATGAGCAAACATTCTGCTACACACATTATGGCGATCACTATTTGCATAAATCTGCACAGCCTAGAAATGTTTTTAAGTATAATCAATGGGAACATTGTGCTACACCACCTAAAAGCAGTTCTAAAGCATTTTTTGAGAAATTCAAATACTTCTCAAGGTTTAACACCAGTGATGCAGAAACGTTTTATTACAAACTGTTAGATAAAACAGGAATGAAAACAATGCTGACAAATTCTAAATTGATATATTCAGAAGCATTTTATGACAAAATGATGACATTTGGTTTTGATTATTGGAAAAATAACATTGAAACGAAAACCATTTGGGGTACAAAGGATTGGCAGGTACAAGGTCTAGAAGCACTATTCAGAACCTGCATGATACCAGAACAAATGATGTTTTTAAATGACACAATTCACCAAACATCCTGTCTTGGCCTAGCTAAGATCAAAGACCTTAACATACCGTCTATTCCAAAGCCAATACCTGAAAATACAACTACAGATATTGAGTTAGACGTGTCACAAATTTTACATTTTAATAGAACACATCCTGATTGGAAAAAGTGGTTAATCTGGCCAACTGACACAAACAACTGTCAAGATAGATTCCTGAACAAAACACAGGGGTTAAATATGACCAGAAAAGACCCTAGATACTCCCAGAGAAAACATCCAGGGATAGTAACAACATACAGTGTAGGGAAACTCTGCCTCGAATGGCTAGGAACATCCACACTGGCTGAAATTAAGCAACACTTGTCTTTACTAAAAGATGGTGCTGATTTGCGCGATTTCATTCTTGGACCACGCAAACAGCGTCAAAAGCGTTTCATAGCGACCAGTATCTATGCTGCGTACAACGAGGCTTGGAAAGTCACACAAATTGAAACAGCTGAAAAAATACGAGAAATTGATCGTATTAATTTGGAAAAATCACTTTCTGTAGTGGACAATGGGTTAATGACTCTGTCCTCCAGAATATATTTGTTGGACAATATTGTATCTTCTGCCTTTGACATATTAGACAGAGACTTGCTAATGTTACAACATGGCCAGTCACAATTACGTTCTATTGTACAATTAGGCTGGACGCTGCAAAATCTTCGTTCAGGCTATGTGCCTTGGCGTTTAATCAACACAACGTCATTGTTTTCCATTTTTAACCTTACTGATAAACAAATCAGTTTGGCACAGAAAGGAGCAGACTATACAATCCTGAGCATCGAAAAACTTGAGAGATTACCATTGACAATGTCAGAGAGTCCTGTCATTGAATGGATAATACACGGAATTATCACTATTCCGATAACAACTTTCCGATTTAAAAAGTGCCTTGAATACATACCTACTGGCCAGTATGAACGATTGGGTAAAGGATATGTAAAATCAGAATGGAAATTACCATACACACATTCATGCTACAGTGACAGCGACAAAAATGTATTTCTTAGTGGTGAAAACTGTAAACGTTCACTAAGCGGTATACTTTTGTGCCAGGGTATTAATTTACACAGAGCTTGTGATGGAAATTCTAACAACCTTTCATGCCACCAGCTTGTCACACCTGCAACTCAGATAGAGCCCTTCTTTATGCAACTTGCAAACGGGAGTTACATTCTTAGAACGGATCACAGATGTTGTGGCCTTGTGCCAGGGAAAAGTTATCTAGTAAGAGTAACATCCATGGTCAAATGCTTTGTGCAGGCATTGTTTCCGAGCGGGCCTGTAGACACAGAGACTCCCATCTGGCCTCGTCTGAATCTCTATTCTATACGAATTGATACTTTAAGCAAAATGAAGTCTGTGCTTTTGCAGACAACAGTGCCCATAACGTCATCAAAAGAGACGTATGGTCTTCTAGTTGCAAGGACAGCTACGGACGTTCATGAACTTTTATCAACAAATTGCCCCGTGCATTTCGTAGAAATGCTTAGCCAACTCCTTAACATGTCTAGTGCCACAGGCATCCCAGGCATATTTAAGACGATTTTTACGGGACTGCTAACACCGTTTCAAGCAATTTTGGGAATCGTTCCAAATTTTGTCCACTCTGTTTTTGGCGGCATACCCCTATTTTTGGGACTTGTAGCAGGGATTTTATTTTTAACCGTCCTGCTTCGTTATGGCAAGCCAAACCTCAGACATAGCTCCAATGGGAATGGAAGAGACAATCCTAGCAATGCGCTACCGGGACAGGATAACTAACGTCCTTGGATTGGCCAGGCTGAGAGATCTAAACATGACCTGGTTCCTTTCATTCAGACCTATATGGCAGAACTGTATCTTACCGGTACTTCGATGTATGCTATGCGGAGATGAGTGCGTGTTAGACATCTGTCTTTCACTTCCATCAGCAGTACCAATGGACGTCGATACTTTGCTCAGTCCGATAACGGCTCACGCATTGTGTTGTCCCCAGCGGCTACCAATCCTGATGACGGCATTCGTTGAGACTCCTGTGCTACGACTAGGTGGTAACAGTGGAGCGAGTGACAAAAGCAACATCACCCAGGTACGACCTGAAGTAGTGTGGCTCACTGGTTAGAGGCGGCAGACCCGAGAGCAGAGGACGGCCTGGGACCAGGGTTCGATTCCCGGCACGGCAGGTTTCTGGACCAGGGTCAGCGGTGCCCACTCTGATCAGCGATCACACTCGGCAACTCTGGGCATTAGCTTGCCTCATCTTCACTAACGGCCCCACCAGACCGCCGGGGATGCCTGGTCTCACCCTGGAGATACCCATTAAGGGACTATCTCTCAGGGAAGCCAGGAAGGGTTTCGCAGCGGTCGAAGCGCCTTGGGACCCTACGGGTAAGTAGTGCGCTATATAAATGCCGATACATACATCTGTGAGCATGGCTGATCCCGACTATGATGACAGCAATCATTCTCACACCTGCCAAGTTACAGCACTATCGAATTTGGTCGAACTGTCACCTGATTTTGTAGACCAATTCTTTGAGAGCCTGTCTAATATGATGTTCTCACCCGGACAGAAACAATAACTTTGGAGAAGCTTTCCGACACACAGCGTTCCCATGAACTCTGAATTCAGCCTTCAGTTTTGATCAACAAAAACTGCTAAAAGCGTTGGAACTCTAATTTCCCCGTTCAGGCAATAATTCTTTTGAATTGAACACTTTTTAATATTCACCCTTTTTGGCACGAAAAATTCTTTGCTTAGAGTAAAACTATTCATAGAGAACAGAAGCTTCAAACTTCTATTTCTACATACATCTAGAGACATAATAACTTACACCAGCCTCTAGCACATTTTACTGCAATGCATTTATATGTGATGACTTATCTCGCCCTTCTTCTGTTTCAGAGATACTTCATGTGTAATTCTTTTTGCATAATCGTTCATTGATTTCATATGCTATAATTTTTGAATGATTTCTATGCTTCAAAAAACGTACAGTACCTAAATTTTCACGTATTACAATATACGCCTATTTCAAATTCATATTTGTATTTTGGGGTGGGCAATGTTACACATGCATCTTATTGCTCTAGTTCTAGTAATTTGATGGACATGAACCCGTGGAGTGGGTGTTGCGTGCTTATCTAGGATCCTGATCGATACTGTGACCTTATGCCCCTATTCAGCTATAAATCCATTTATTCCCTATATTGGCATAACCGTTCAAGTGCAATATTCAGAAACCCATCTCTGGCCTCACACGAACAGAGCCACATTCCAGAATAGCTTTATCTGCCACTTCCTTTGCAACCAATTAGTGCAATGACAGAGCAGAAGTTACTATCTGAGATTCCTAGATTAACACTCTGAGTTCTTCAACAAGATAAAACTCAGCAACCTGGGAAATCCCTGCTTGCTATGTTTTGATTAGTAATAGAACTCTAATGAGCAACTGATAGCGATCACTTCCTAAGTGACATCTTAATTGACGTCTTATGTCCAGCAAACTTACGTCAAACATGGCACCTTTCAGGTATAAATATTACCAACGTTGCCTTAAGCAATACGCCTGTTGCCCATCGCTTGATGAATCTGCTGTATGCAAGCCGCTGATACCATTATCGCTGCTACAGCGCGAACGATGGTGTGGTGAACTTAGGAGCTGAACAGCCGTCCCCTGCAAGAGCCCAGCAGATGCAAGCTGCCCGCGGACGCTGCCCCTCCTCCTTCTCCTCGACGCGCTGAGAAGAGACGCTGCCTTTCTCCAGCAGAGAAATCCAGCTCCAGCGTTTCTGGTCTACCCTTGCGGGTGACTGGGATACCGAGTTTTCCTGAAGGAGATACCAGACCTCCATCATTCTATTCAGAGGTATGGTGTTGACTAAACCCTTAGAAGAGAATTCCTGAAGCAAACCTTGGCAAAACCAACTTAACTTAAAGCTACTTACTTACTCCCCTCCCAAGTATTAGGCTTAGGTCAGGTACACTGGGGTAGGCGTAGTTAGAAGCACCAGTTGAGTATTTTAGCCTAATGTATATATGAATGTATATATGTTTTATTACTTTTGAACCATTGTATGGCTAAGAAACCATATCAATGCTTTTACAGTATTATTTCGCAATACTTATCTTACTGTACGTACTTTTTATAATAACAAGTCTTGCAATTGTGGCAATTCATTTCTCTTGTACGAGAAGAAAGACTGTTCAATAAATGTTAACCCTTTATTGACAAACGCCCGTCTCTCTATTCTCTACATATTGTGAAAGTAAACTGCACCAACCTGACTGAGTAAAATAACTGTCTATTGTTTCACACGACCCTAGAGATTGACTCTTGATCTGAGGAGCAAAGTTGTCATGTTGCACGGTTGTTGGAAAACTGAATCCCTTCTTGTCTGTGCTAGGGAAGCTGATCACTTCCTATTTCAGCCAAGAAAGTTTCCAGTGACCTCTGAGCTAGTTGGTAACAAACCCAATTAAGTTTAGCATAGTCAGTAGAGGCCTGGAAGATCCGCACTTCTACGTCTATACTACTGTTTATGTTATTCCAATGCGCAGGGCCTATTGGGAAAATAGGAACTACGCTACATGGCGCCCAACGTTTGGTAAGGCGATAAACTAACGCAAGACGTTAGAGTAACTCAGTCGTGCATATTTCACACAGACCCCTTTCTCCCGTAAATACTCCAATAGACGTCTGGAGTTATAATAACGTTTTTAATGTAGCGCGCTGGATGTAAAATTTCCTAGCTAACACGAAGGAAAGGAAAGTTTAAATTCTGACTTGGACACGAGTCAAGGATCAAGTCTCCACTTCTGTACACATTACAAGGATTGGGAGACAGCCTACAGGATTACAGTCATCAAGCTAAGTTACACCGCGCAGCACAGGATCACAGGCATCAGGCTAGGTTACAATGATACAACACCGGATCACGGTCATTACGCTAGGTTACACCGATACAACACAGGATCACGGTCATCAGGCTAGGTTACACCGATACAACACGAGATCACAGTCATCAGGCTAGGTTACACTGGTACAACACGGGATCACAGTCATCAAGCTAGGTTACAACAGTACAACATAGCATCATGGCAATCAGGCTAGGTTACACTGATGCAACACAGGATCACAGTCATCAAGCTAGGTTACACCAATACAGTACAGGATCACGGTCATCATGCTAGGTCACACCGATACAACACAGGATCATGGCCATCAGGCTAGGTTACACTGATACAACAGAGGATCAGGGTCATCAGGCTAGGTTACACCGATACAACACAGGATCATGGTCAACAGATTAGGTTACACTGATGCAACACGGGATCAAGGCAATCAAGCTAGTTTACACCGATACAACACAGAATCACAGTCATCAAGCTAGGTTACACTGATACAACACGGGTTCAAGGCAATCAAGCTAGGTTACACCAATACAACACAGGATCATGGTCATCAGGCTAGGTTACACTGATACAACACGGGATGAAGGCAATCAAGCTAGGTCACACCGATACAACACAGGATCAAGGCAATCAGGCTAGGTCATCAGGCTAGGTTACACTGATACAACACGGGATCACAGTCATCAGGCTAGGTTACACAGATACAACACAGGATCACGGTCATCAGGCTAGGTTACACCAATACAACATAGGATCACAGTCCCCAGGCTAGGTTACACCGATACAACACAGAATCATGGTAATCAGGCTAGGTTACACCAATACAACACGGTATCACAGTCATCAGGCTAGGTTACACCAATACAATGCAGGATCATGATCTTCAAGCTAGGTAACGGTTACACCGATACAACACAGGATCAAGGCTATCAAGCTAGGTTACACCGATACAACACAGGATCACGGTCATCAGTCTAGGTTACACCAATACAACACAGGATTACAGATATCAAGCTAGGTTACACCGTGCAACCAGGATCATGGTCATCAGGCTAGGTTACACTGATACAACACGGGATCACAGTCATCAGAATAGGTTACACTGGTACAACACGGGATCCCAGTCATCAAGCTAGGTTACACCAATACAACACAGGATCATGGTCAACAGACTAGGTGTAACGACCGGATTCTCAGACCAAGCAGCCTACCAACCGTAGCTAACCCAGTCGTCACGTAACCACACTCTTCTCAGGCCACTATTTACAAGACATCTAGAATACTCACCTGAGAAGGTGAAAAAGAGCTATTTACAAGCCTATACAGTCAAAGATACCACTAACATCTAATGGATTCCATATCTTATCCTATAATTACCTCATCTTATATTCTTTAAAGTCACCCGACGATATCTTTAACGCCACCCGACGATTCTTTATAGTCTCACGACTGTCTCTTTACCGTCACCTGGCAATATCTTTAACGTCACCCGACGATTCTTTATAGTCTCACGACTGTCTCTTTAACGTCACCCGACGATATCTTTAACGTCACCCGATGATTCTTTATAGTCTCACGACTGTCTCTTTAACGTCACCCGATGATATCTTTAACGTTACCCGATGATTCTTTATAGTCTCACGACTGTCTCTTTAACGTCACCCTACGATATCTTTAACGTCACCCGACGATCTACACTAATGGGGATTCACCTTTAAAAGTTATTTCCTAAATGAAGTTCACGCTCTCCCTCCATCATCAGTTACCTTTTCAGAAGGGCATATACCATCCTTCTGTGTGTCAGCACCTGGTTAAAAGGAAAGGTTAATCCCATTCATAAAAACAACATTCAAAGATATTTAACATTAAATCTTTATTCTACAATTCAGCATAACAAAATGAGCAAAAGAAACATGAGTTAAGTTAGTCGCTACCTAAACCTAACCCTAACCTAAAAAGGGAATAAGAATGAATGATTAGATATGTTCTACACTAAGCTCAGAACGCCTCACCTTAGACGTGTGTCTTTCCATCTCAGCAGTGGAGCTGATCCCTCTCTCTCTCTCGCTTTGTCTTCAATATGCTCGGGACTCTGCTCTCCCTCTATGGCTCACGAATACACGTCTGCACCGCTACGCCTCATCTACGCTGCCATGGTTCCGAAATGCTCGAACCCTCTTCTGGACTCAGTCTCTGCCACTCCTGTATGATGCTACTACAGGACCCTTGGTCACTTTCCTCCTTCGCTTCAGGATTTCAATTAGCAGATGGTATCAATCTCTCTGCACCAGCCTTCGGACCAACTTCTTCTGTCTACTTTACACGTTACTTTCTCCCTGTGTCTCTGCTCACTCCTTGATAATATAGAGCTCTCTTTCTCTATGGAAAATTCCGGTATTAGGCCGACTCCCACCAAATTCTTGTACCAGTCCCCGGCTCCCTTCGCCTTCCACAGTGACCACCTGCGTATTGCGTCTAGAGCCGGGGAGACAAACACATTTCTTTGATAAGGGCCAGTCTTGACCGGATCCTCTCTAGCGAATAACAGAATGAATTCTAAACACTACCTTTACCCTGCAAGCGCCTCGGACAGTCGAGGCAGAATTACAAAATGGCTTCTCTCTAGCTTTCGGGCCTGTAGGCCCAAGACAACGGAACAAGGCACTAAACCCTGTCAAAGTGCATAGTTAGGCCCTACAAATGAACGCAAATGCAACTAGGACTAAGATGGTAGTGGATTATAGTCACAACCAGTCTTAAAAGGCACTAAAATTACCCTGTCGTTACATTCCACTCCTGACTAAATGCACTAGCATCGAGAGTCAAAGTAAAACAAAAAGGGGAACTCAAACAGGACGTATATCAGTTGAAGAATAATAGGAAACAAGACTAAAAGATCTAGCCATAACTCGTGGACGGAACATACGGAAAAAGGATGGTATACACTGAATACAACTACAAATAAGAATTAAGAAACTTACTGCTAAGAAAATTCCACCTAATATCTGGCATAAGGAATGTAAATCTGGCAGCCAATTAAAAAGCCAATCAAACCACCCGACATCTAAATGTTCCCTCACTTCTTGTGCTAGCTCATGTAACTTATTAAGATGAGATCTAATGGATTTAGAATGATCAGATAAGTTAAAACAATATAGGCCCTCAAAATCTTAACAGCCATGGTCATGTTTTAGTAATAAATAATCTATCGCAGCTCTATTCTGTAAAATAGCACGGCGTTCGCCTTGAGTGTCTGATCACAAGT
This sequence comes from Lissotriton vulgaris, assembly GCF_964263255.1. Taxonomy (NCBI): domain Eukaryota; kingdom Metazoa; phylum Chordata; class Amphibia; order Caudata; family Salamandridae; genus Lissotriton; species Lissotriton vulgaris. The sequence goes on from NW_028242302.1 coordinate 979,560, forward strand.
CGGTTAAAATAGCAGAAGTATTATTCAGGGATTTCACCATCCAGCAAGCAAGTTTGCCTATAGTCTTGGCATTATATACAGACAAAGGGGAAACACCAATAATAGAGGCAGCTAAACTAAGATATTCAGTTTTAGAAAACAAATGTAAGGAGGAATCACAGTCTCTTCAAAGTGGAGGTGCATCAGGTACTATGCGGGATGACGCAGCCTCATCCGAAGAAAACATCAAAAGACTTAATCGTGTTAAAGCACATGGACCTCCAGAGATGTTTGCAGGAATATAGGACCAGGACACATTGCCAAAGGAAAAGAGCCATCCGGGCGGTAATAACACATGATAATAATGGCTTGCAGTCACTATAAGACGTTTGCAACTCATAATATTATGAACTGAAGTACACGCAGCAGGAGTCCTGGTGACACATAACATTTTTCATGGGTGGAAAATGGGTTCGAGTGTTCCAATCGTAATTGGGCACATTTGCCTATATATCTAGGGTCGCAAGTCATATTGTAGCAGATATCACTTTCCGTGATATTGTATGTCAAAATTTGAAAAGTTAATGGGGGTTCTGGTTCACTCAGAACAGTACATGAAACACAATCATATGCCGAAAAATCCGAATGAATAAATGTAGGATGAACTTCAGATACATTGAAAAAATGTAGAAGGGAGGCTGTCGAGATTGGGACAGCCACAAGGCACATTGTGAGGAGGTCATTAACAGATCTCATTGATGCTAAACAAAAGTGGGGAGAATTGATGATTGTCTTGGCTAGATGCGTCCAAAAGTTAGTAGTGATGTCTCACGAAGCAATGGAACGACGTTCTCTGTCCACATGATTAATCCGGTCCTGAGCGCTCTCTTGACTCTCGGAGCAGTAGACCAAAGGGAGTCCAACGACGACACATCCGGCAGCAGCAATCCAGGCAGTGATCTGCATTAAAAAGAAAAGGCATTACTCATTCTGGCAGATAACATTTGTCTGCCGGGACTACATCCCAGCTTTCCTGCCCTGGCTTCATCAATAATACTGTGTTGTCAGATCCTGTTGCTATAATTTCGGCCTGTTCACGGGGATTATTCGGCGACTGCACCCACACTCTAGCTCCAGGATTATCAGTTGAACCAAATCCACCGGCTCCACGCATTGTTAACAGAGTTGGAGCAGTGCCCTTTTGAATCGCACCACTTAAAACAGGCATAATGACCAATTGAGCGATTCGATCATTTTTCTGGATTGTGATCTCAGAATCGCCATTGTTCAAAAGGATGACTTTTATTTCTCCTTGGTAATCGCTGTCAATCACCCCACCAAGCACCTGGATGCCTTTTAAAGCCAAACCAGATCTCGGGCAATCAATCCAAAATGTTCTGCTGGTATTTGAACACCAATTCCTGTTTCAATTATCACAATACTATTGATTTTTAGAATGATCGTTTTCAAAGAATGCAGGTCTAAGCCTGCGGATCCAGGGGTAGCTCTACGTGGAGCCAAAGCTCCGGGAGTGATTTCCCAATAGGAAACTGTACTTTTAATGGAATTAGGCTGAACATCAACAACAGGAGGAAACAAACGCATTAAAGGAGAATTTGCATACAAATAAGGTCTGTTATTTAAAATCAATAAAGCATCTGATAAATGATCTCTCCAGTTCTTTAAGGTACCATCCGGCAATTTGCACAATTGATCTTTTAACAATCCATTCATCCTCTCAATCAAACCCGCAGCCTGCGGGTAATAAGGTATGTGAAACACCCAATCAATATTGTTTTCTGCACAATAATTTTGTACCAATCTCCCTTTGAAGTGGGAGGCATTATCAGACTGCACCTGAAGGGGAGTACATAATATGATGTAATCAAATCTAGTGTCTTCATCGTATTTATTTGGGTAGCTCTCTTACATGGAAAAGCGATTAGGAAACCGCTATAAGTGTCAACAACTGTACAAACATATTGGCAATTTTTACTCATAGGCAGAGGACCGATATAGTCGATCTGCCAAATTTGTGTGGGGGATTTACCTCAGTATAACTGAGCTTTCACTATTCTAGGCACCTCTCTATGTCGGGAATGTTGACATATGGGACAATGAAGTATTGCTGTTTTAATCAAATCAAGGGGAATATGAATGCCTCTTTCAGTAGCCCACCTGCTAGTAATTTTCTCTCCAAAATGTCCTGCTTTTTGGCTGGCCCATTTCGCCAATCCCACCAACTCAGAATTTTGTTGGTCCACCATTGCCTCAGAAATTTTAGATTTCTCATCTGCAATGTTATTAAATAACTTGTCAAGTGAGTCAATAGGCATATGAGCATCAACATGAAAAACTGTCCCATTGCTTTGAGGAAGTAATTCATACATTTCTTGCCATAATTGTTTACCCCAGATCGTCTTATTATGGACCGTCCAATTATGGGACTGCCATGTAGGTAACCAAACTACCAATCCATTTGCAGTTGACCATGAGTCAGTAAAAATATGACATGTTCCTGGCAATTCTTGTTTTAAAACTTGGTACACAGCATACAATTCCGCAAATTGACTACTTCGCCCTTCACCAGTAGTTCTCAACAATTTCTGAGTCGTGGGATTATACGAGACTGCTTTCCAATGTCTCTTCTCTCCTATGTACCTGGCTGAACCATCCGTAAACCATACATGTTTTCTATCCTCCCCGGACAGATCATCGAACGGCATACCCCACTTAACAGGAGATTCCTGTACTATAGGTACGGAGAATTCTTTCTCTCCCTTCTCCATCGGCACCTGCGCCACTTTCTCATGCAACATTGCAACTCCTTTTGGGCCCACATGAGCCCGATCTTGTATATACCACTTCCATTTTATGATGCTCACTTCCTGAGCATGGCCAATCCTATGAGTTTTCGGCGAACTCAAAACCCACTGCATTATAGGAATTTCTGGTCTCAAAACCACATCATGTCCTAATGTTAACTGCTCAGTATCCACCAGAGCCCAATAGCATGCAAGCAACTGCTTCTCAAAAGGTGTATAACGCTCACCAGCCTCAGGTAACTTTTTAGTCCAAAAACCTAGGGGTACTCTAGTTTTACCTCGCTTTTGCCATAAACTCCAATTTGCATACATATCTTGTACAGATACATTCAGATACACATCACCATCACGCACTGGCCACAGATCCAAAGCATGTTGAATCGCTTCTTTCGCCAAATCAAACGCATCTTGTTGTGCTCTGTTCCATTCAAACGCATTCTTTTTACGTGTAACTTTGTACAGAGGGGCCAGAATCTGACTCAAATGTGGAATGTGTTGACGCCAAAAGCCAAATAAACCAATGAATCTTTGAGATTCTTTTCTGTTTTTAGGAACTGCAAATTCTGCAATTTTCTGTTTTACTTGTGGAATCACTTCTCGATTCCCTTCATGCCAATGAATACCTAAGAACTTCACATGTTGCGCTGGACCCTGCAATTTATCAGGATTAATCTCCCAGCCTTTGCTTTGTAAATGTGCAACAATTCGTTCTAACTGTACTCGCTCCTGATCTTGTGTCTCACCTTGAATTAGTATATCATCTATATAATGACACATCAGAATGTTTGGATCCACAATCACCTCATCTAAATGCTCTGCCACTATCCGATGACAGATTGTCGGACTATGTACATAGCCCTGGGGAAGACTTCTAAACGTCATTTGACGGCCATTCCATGTAAAACTGAATTGTTCTTGACATTCGGGAGCAATTGGAATAGAAAAGAAAGCATTAGCAATGTCAATGGATGCATACCATGTTCCTGAATGTTTCTTTCAATTAAAGTAATAACATCAGGGACTGCAACAGTCAGAGAAGGTGTATGTTTGTTTAATTCTCGATAATCAACAGTCATGTGCCAGGAATTATCACTTTTACGTACCGGCCAAACAGGATTGTTCCAGGCCGAAGTAATGGGAATTACCACTCCTGCATCCATTAAGTCTTGAATGGCGGCACTGATTTCATCGTGTCCACCGGGAATACAATATTGTTTCATTGAAACCACCTTCGTGGCTTGGGGAATTTTAATCAGAGGTATTTTTAAACGTCCTACTCCCACAGATTTTGTTGATATGTAATACTTATGTCCAAATTTGTAACATCCGTCATCTAAATATAATGTCATACCTTTTAAAATATCAATTCCAATTATATATTCATCAAGAGGTACCACCAATACATGATACTCTTTTCAGGGATTCCTACCTATTCTCATTTCAAGTTTAGTTTGTACTGAGGGAGTTTCTTTACCACCTAATCCAGTAATCGTGTAGCCTTGTCCTTTAAACTTTTTGGGATTTCCAGAAATTAGAGTGGCCTCTGCTCCAGTATCCACTAATGCTCGGGCCCTCTGTACATTTCGATGTCTCCAATAAATTTCAATATCTACATAAGGCCTGTAATCTTTGCGAGCCCAATTTTGTACTGGAGCTTGACCTACTTCCTAGTCTCGTTTACTGTGTTCTGTCGCCCAAGTCAAATCAGGATAAAGACTCTCATATCATTTAGGTAATGTCGCCTCTTGTTCATACCCTTTCTCTTCATGAAAAGGGTTTTTGTCATTTGAAAAATATTGTGATCCCGTTCAAGGGATCGTGATATTTTGTCTCTCAATCTCACCTCTGGGGATTGATCTCTCTCTCTTCTATCTCTGCGTTCAGACTGATCTCTTTTCTCCTCTCTGTCTCTCTCTCTTCTGGAATGGGACGATTCATCTTGTGTCCTACTCCACTCTCTCTCTCCCACTCTCTCTGCCTCTCTCTCAACGTGGCATAGCATCATCCCCACTGCCATCAGAACGATTAAGATCATAGTCCTGTTTACGGACCTTTCTAGCTCCTTCCTTCCTGTCCAGGCCACGCTTACGAAACATAGTCCATAACAGATTATCGGCTGGAGGCCGATCCTTTGCTTACAAAGCCCCGAAACTATGGAACACCTTACCGCTTCATCTCAGAGCAGACTCCAACTTGCTGAGTTTTCGCAAGCAGCTCAAAACATTTCTTTTCAATCAATAGGGTCCCCCTACATCCCTTCTTTTCTTCTTAGAGCATTGATGGTAGTTTTCAGCACCTGGACGCCTAAGGGCAGCTGTTAGCGCTTAATAAAACCTGTTTTCATTTCATTTAATTTCATTTCATTTCATTCATTTCATTAATTTCATTTCATTTCATTATTAGGTAAATCATGAATGTCATCAGCTTTCACACCATCCTTTATCAGACCCTGAAACATGTCACGTCTAGAGAATCTGATATCATTAGTGCGACCTTCTGGTCGAGACTGTCGTTCAGGTTTAATCCATTCACCCAACTCACCAAGCTCACGCACAGCCTCAATCACTTCAGACAAATCATTGCCAGTCTGATTAATCAACAAAGTCATCATCCCTTGTTTATATGCAAGAGGAGAAGTACGAATGATTCTGTTCCTCACAGAGGCATTGAGCAAACCATCCATCAACCTATTCGCCGTACTTAAAAAGATAGCGGTCTTCATAACTTCCTCCTTCAATCGCTGAGAAGCATCTCTCAAAGTATACCACGGCTTCTCATTAAGAGGCCAATCAGATTCAGTAGGGTACTTGTGATTACAACCTTCTACGGCCAACTTCAACAGGTTAGTCTGATCATCGCTATTATAATTACGAAAACATTCCTGAACCGAAGGATCAGAACTCAAAGTACATAATTTCACAGCATCACCTCGATCCAACGAGATACCTGAAGCACCTAGATCAAAAAGAGAACCATCCAAGTAAGCAAGGATTCACCCGACTTCTGCCGGAACCTATCCAAAATGTCAATGTTGAGTATAATCTTCCAAGCTGTCAAGCGGAATTCCCTGGGGAACATTAGGACTGCCCTGTAATTTACGTCAATAAATCGGTTGAGCAGAAATCTCAGTACGATCTTTAGATTGACAATGACGTCTAGTGCGAGAAGGCGCACGCGCAGCATTCTCTTCAGCCGAAGAAAATGAATCAGACAAATTCCAAATTTCACCGTCCCACTCGTCAGGGTTCCAATCGAGCCCTGCTTTTGCAACAACCATACGCACTTTCCTGGTGTTAACCTTTCCACGTCTGTGTCTGTATTTATATTTCGCAATGCGCACAGCAGCCCTTTCGGCTACAGTCTGATACATTTCTAACGTGTCAGCAAGCGGTTTATTCTGACATCGTAAAAGAGTAACATCATTTTGAACCTGAACAAACTGTTCTTCCAAAGTTTTATTCTCACGTTGTAATCGAGAACATTTCTCATGTACAAGCCTGTACGCATTCAATAAAATCCAACCTCTACGTCCCAATATGGGAAGCTCATCACTTTTTGCCACCGGAACGTTTTGCAAACACGCAACCACCTGAGCTGGCTCAGCATCCTCCAAACAAGAATTCCAGTTCTCACTCAAACCAGTAGAATTAGCCCATTCATGAGCAAGCGCTTCATAAACAGTCGCCTCCCAACCAGGAATTTCCAAAGGCGACTGAAAAGACGGTTTTGATTTTCTCGAAAACATTTCACAATCGTATCAAACAAACAAGAACAAAGGAAAATAATATCAAAGAAGAATAAACTGTACAATAAAACAAATATATACAAAACCATTCACGGCGAGAACCCACGGATCCCCATACGAAATCACGAAGGCATACCCGCACCCATCAATCAAAAACGGTTCGTGACGCCAAATGTAACGACCGGATTCTCAGACCAAGCAGCCTACCAACCGTAGCTAGCCCAGTCGTCACGTAACCACACTCTTCTCAGGCCACTATTTACAAGACATCTAGAATACTCACCTGAGAAGGTAAAAAAGAGCTATTTACAAGCCTATACAGTCAAAGATACCACTAACATCTAATGGATTCCATATCTTATCCTATAATTACCTCATCTTATATTTTTTAACGTCACCCGACGATATCTTTAACGTCACCTGACGATTCTTTATAGTCTCACGACTGTCTCTTTAACGTCACCCGACGATATCTTTAACGTCACCCGACGATTCTTTATAGTCTCACGACTGTCTCTTTAACGTCACCCGACGATATCTTTAACGTCACCCGACGATTCTTTATAGTCTCACGACTGTCTCTTTAACGTCACCCGACGATATCTTTAACGTCACCCGACGATTCTTTATAGTCTCACGACTGTCTCTTTAACGTCACCCGACGATATCTTTAACGTCACCCGACGATCTACACTAATGGGGATTCACCTTTAACCCTTTCCATGCTCATGACGAGCTCAGCTCGTCATGATGCACGGTTGAGCTGTGCTGATGACGAGCTGAGCTCGTCATGAAACACTGACATCCTGCATTCTTCAGCACAGGAGGGGAAAACACCTAGCAGCGAAGGTGTTAAAAGTTATTTCCTAAATGAAGTTCACACTCTCCCTCCATCATCAGTTACCTTTTCAGAAGGGCATATACCATCCTTCTGTATGTCAGCACCTGGTTAAAAGGAAAGTTAATCCCATTCATAAAAACAACATTCAAAGATATTTAACATTAAATCTTTATTCTACAATTCAGCATAACAAAATGAGCAAAAGAAACATGAGTTAAGTTTGTCGCTACCTAAACCTAACCCTAACCTATAAAGGGAATAAGAATGAATGATCAGATATGTTCTACACTAAGCTCAGAACGCCTCACCTTAGACGTGTGTCTTTCCATCTCAGCACTGGAGCTGATCCCTCTCGCTTTGTCTTCAATGTTCGGGACTCTACTCTTCCTCTATGGTTCACGAATACACGTCTGCACCGCTACGCCTCATCTACGCTGCCATGGTTCCGAAATACTCGAACCCTCTTCTGGACTCAGTCTCTGCCACTCCTGTATGATGCTACTACGGGACCCTTAGTCACTTTCCTCCTTCGCTTCAGGATTTCAATTAGCAGATGGCATCAATCTCTCTGCACCAGCCTTCGGACCAACTTCTTCTGTCTACTTCACACGTTACTTTCTCCCTGTCTCTCTGCTCGCTCCTTGATAATATAGAACTCTCTTTCTCTATGGAAAATTCCGATATTAGGCCGACTCTAACCAAATTCCTGTACCAGTCCCCGGCTCCCTTCGCCTTCCACAGTGGCCACCTGCGTATTGCGTCTAGAGCCGGGGAGACAAACACATTCCTTTGATAAGGGCCAGTCTTGACCGGTTCCTCTCTAGCGAATAACAGAATGAATTCTAAACACTACCTTTACCCTGCAAGCGCCTCAGACAGTCGAGGCAGAATTACAAAATGGCTTCTCTCTAGCTTTCGGGCCTGTAGGCCCAAGAAAACGGAAAAAGGCACTAAACCCTGTCAAAGCGCATAGTTAGGCCCTACAAATGAACGCAAATGCAACTAGGACTAAGATGGTAGTGGATTACAGTCACCACCAGTCTTAAAAGGCACTAAAATTACCCTGTCGCTACACTAGGTTACACCGATAGATCACAGTATTCCAGTCATCAACCTAGGTTACTCCCATACAACACAAGATCATGTTTATCAGGCTTGGTTACACTGATACAACACAGGATCACAGTCATCAAGCTAGGTTACACCGATAGAACACAGTATCACGGTCATCAGGCTAGGTTACACTGATACAACACGGGATCAAGGCAATCAAGCTAGGTTACATCGATACAACACCGGATCACAGTCATCAAGCTAGGTTACACTGATACAACACAAGATCATGGTAAACAGTCTAGGTTACACCGATAGATCACAGTATCACAGTCATCAGGCTAGGTTACACTGATACAACACGGGATCAAGGCAATCAAGCTAGGTTACACCGATACAACACAGGATCACAGTCATCAGGTTAGGTTACACTGATGCAACACGGGATCAAGGCAATCAAGCTAGGTTACACCGATACAACACAGGATCAAGGCAATCATGCTGGGTTACACTGATACAACACGGGATCACAGTCATCAGGCTAGGTTACACCAAAACAACACAGGATCACAGTCATCAGGTTAGGTTACACTGATACAACACGGGATCAAGGCAATCAAGCTAGGTTACACCGATACAACACAGGATCACAGTCATCAGGTTAGGTTACACTGATACAACACGGGATCAAGGCAATCAAGCTAGGTTACACCGATACAACACAGGATCAAGGCAATCATGCTGGGTTACACTGATACAACACGGGATCACAGTCATCAGGCTAGGTTACACCAAAACAACACGGTATCACAGTCATCAGGCTAGGTTACACCGATACAACACAGGATCATGGCCATCAGGCTAGGTTACACCAGTACAACACGGTATCACAGTCATCAGGCTAGGTTACATCGATACAATGCAGGATCATGATCTTGAAGCTAGGTTACACCGATGCAACAAAGGATCAAGGCAATCAAGCAAGGTTACACCGATGCAACACAGGATCATGGTTGCGCTGGCACGCCTCGTTGCTGAGGCAGCCAGGCGCATTACAAATCCTGTATAAAATAAATAAATATAAATAAATAAATAATCAGGCTAGGTTACACCAATACAACACAGGATCACGGTCATCCTACTAGGTTACACTGATACAACACGGGATCAGGGTCATCAGGCTAGGTTACACTGATACAACACAGGATCATTGTAATCAGGCTAGGTCACACCAATACAACACGGTATCACAGTCATCAGGCTAGGTTACACCGATACAATACAGGATCACGATCTTCAAGCTAGGTTACACCGATGCAACACAGGATCAAGGCCATCATGCTAGGTTACACCGATGCAGCATGGGATCACAGCCATCAGGCTAGGTAACACTGATACAACACAGGATAATGGTAATCAGGCTAGGTTGAACCGATGCCACACAGGATCAAGGCCATCAGCTAGGTTACACCGATGCAACACAGGATCACGGTCATCAGGCTAGGTTACACCATTAGAACACAGGATCACAGTCATCAGGCTAGGTTACACTGTCACAACACAGGATCACAGCCATCAGGCTAGGTAACACTGACACAGCACAGGACCATGGTCATCAGGCTAGGTTACACTGATACAACACAGGATCATTGTAATCAGGCTAGGTTACACCGATACAACACAGAATCACATTCATCAGGCTAGGTTAAACTGATACAACACGGAAACATGATCATCAGGCTTGGTTACACCGATACAACACAGGATCATGGCCATCAGGCTAGGTTACACCGATACAACACGGGATTACAGTCATCAGGCTAGGTTACACTGATACAACACGGAAACATGATCATCAGGCTTGGTTACACCGATACAATACAGGATCACGATCTTCAAGCTAGGTTACACCGATGCAACACAGGATCAAGGCCATCATGCTAGGTTACACCGATGCAGCATGGGATCACAGCCATCAGGCTAGGTAACACTGATACAACACAGGATAATGGTAATCAGGCTAGGTTGAACCGATGCCACACAGGATCAAGGCCATCAGCTAGGTTACACCGATGCAACACAGGATCACGGTCATCAGGCTAGGTTACACCATTAGAACACAGGATCACAGTCATCAGGCTAGGTTACACTGTCACAACACAGGATCACAGCCATCAGGCTAGGTAACACTGACACAGCACAGGACCATGGTCATCAGGCTAGGTTACACTGATACAACACAGGATCATTGTAATCAGGCTAGGTTACACCGATACAACACAGAATCACATTCATCAGGCTAGGTTAAACTGATACAACACGGAAACATGATCATCAGGCTTGGTTACACCGATACAACACAGGATCATGGCCATCAGGCTAGGTTACACCGATACAACACGGGATTACAGTCATCAGGCTAGGTTACACTGATACAACACGGAAACATGATCATCAGGCTTGGTTACAGTGATACAACACGGGATCATGGCCATCAGGCTCGGTTACACCTTGGTAAAGGGTATTTCCACAAATGCAGTAACTCCTTTAAACTGTGCTGAATAAACATGGGCGGAAAATCCGTTCCGCTTGCGGATTTTGCGGATTTTCAGTAAATTCGCAATCCGCGAGATTCGCGAATTTCCCGCAAAATCCGCAAATTCGCACGCAGCAGATTTTTTTTTCTTGGTGATACAATTTTGCGGCGTGCGGCGTTCACTTACCGTCATTCAGCATTTGCCGAGTTGTTTTTCTCGATATTTTGCGAGTGCTGCGCCATTTTGGATCTTGCTGCGGGATCCCGCTGGAGTTTGGCGACCGCGATTACGTCATCGCGGCTTGCCACCTTACACAGCGAGAGTTTGTCAACACGAGTACGCCGTGATCACGTATCGCGTGAGTTCGCAATTGCGAACATGTAGATGCGGTGGGCAGCAACAATCTCGCACTCGCGAAAATACTAAATTAGCAATTCTGCACAAGAAATCCACCAGCAAGCAGCATAAACCTTCTGAAAATGATGATTTTTATCAGAATAACTCCTCAGGTTGGCATTTGCCTGCACTTTTTTTGCAAGGAGTCCATTTTGGGGAGGGGGGTGGGAGGAAGGAAGTGCCCCACAGTCTCCAACTTCCTGTTCCTTTCCAGGAGGCTCCTCCCAGTGCTTTCTTCATGTGCTGGTCACTTTCATTCGGATTCTTCACCGGGAAGGATTACTTTTTGTGGATGCTGCTGGATATTTGGATTTGAGGCCTTTTTGACTTTCTTTGGATCACTTTTGGATTAGAAATTTCACAAGTAAGTTTGTTTCGGGCATTACAGTTGCTGCAACTACAATTTTGGAATTTTCGATTTTTGGGCTGTTGTTGGGGCCTTTTGCCCAGGGGTACTCAGTGGTGGGTGGACTGAGTCTTTCTGTGTGGTCTCTTTAATAAAGCTGAGTTGTGTATACAGAAGGACTTCTGATACATCCCCTGTTAAGGCACACCGGGGTCGATCACGGCAATGATTCGCAATATAAATGAATGAATAGTTCACAGTTTTAAAGGCTTTAATTGGCGATTATTCACACTGATATTCACAACATATCAGTGACAGTATGGGTCCATTGAGCTGATGCATAAACTTATCCCCAATCCATTTCGGGCTCAAATGCCCTTGATCACGGAGTGCTGAAGAGGAAGCGAGAGGAGGTAGGGTAAGTAACAGTGCAAACGTATAAGAAGTGGGGGTTGGGTTTTATACGTGGTCTAGGTGGGGGGTAGTGTATTTACAAGTAACCCGAGTCAAGTGAACTAGTGCGGCGGAATTAATACGTGAGGGAAAAGGTAGTGTGGGAGTCTAATCGCTTGTGTTTAAAAACGCGGAACGCATGCTTTTCTCAAAAGGTCACGGCCGGCAGCGTTAACGGTAAACTTACTTCATGCTAACGCGTAGCGTGGGCTGCAGTTCATTCCATTCATAGGTCGCTTTCGGGAGTGAGTGTGAGTTAGGAATATACATGCAATGACTGAGAACGTGTCTGCGGCGTGTTAGAAATCAACAAAGGACTAAGTGCAGGTTATAATGTAAACAGGCTTTGACTGGCAGCCATGTTGTGATGGGGTGAAGTGTTACAGAGGCGGTGTAAAAAAGGGTCAAAAGTGATAATAAATATCGGAGCAATGTACACAATACAATGACATGAGCAAAAGATTACAAGTAACAACTAAGTTCAATTCGATCGTTCAAACCAAAAGGCTTCAGAGTCTGTAGGCGGTAAATCCACTCAAGTTCTCGTTTCAATAATAGTTTGTGATGGTCAATTCCTTCTTTTTTAGTGACAGTTTCCAGTACAATGAATTTCAACTGAGCGATGGTATGGCGAGATTCAAGGAAATGCATAGCAACACTGGATTTTTCAAGTTTCAATCTTATGTTGGACTTGTGTTCGTTTAGACGTGTCTTAATTTTGCGTTCAGTTTTGCCAACATATAATTTCCCGCAAGGACATTTTAGCGCATAAATCAGGTTCATTGAGTCACATGTTGCATCCACTTGCAATTGAATGTTATGGCCTTTCATGGGATGTTGTATACTGTTTCCCTTAATTATGCTGTTGCAATGATTGCAATTTAAACAAGGTTGAATACCACGATGTTGTAAGATGGTGTCACTAGGTTTGGCTAAAATCTCCTGGATGTTCCTGCTTCTTGTGTGGGCAAATATGGGGGGATTTTGAAAAATGCCCTGGAAATCAGGTTCCATCTGCAGTATAGGCCAATGTCTATGCATGATCTTCTTGTAAATGTGGCTTACAGTGGAAAATTTGGAGACTAATACCATGCGTTCTTCTTTCTCCTTGTGACTTTTTAGTAAACTGTCTTTCCTTGGTATTTGTTTAACTCTGGTTTGTGCTTCACTTAGAATATTCTCGGGGTATCCCCGATTTTGAAATCGTTCATGCATTTCTTTGATGCGTGTTTCAAACGTGGATTCATCTGACACAATGCGCTTGACTCGCAACATCTGGGAAAAAGGTAGATGTTTCTTCAGGGAACCTTGGTGAAAGCTTGAAAAATGTAAGGTGTTATTCCGATCTGTGCTTTTCCTGTGTAAGTCTGTCACTAGACCTTGAGGTGTTATT